>NC_091955.1:78001704-78318371 GCF_031021105.1 Erythrolamprus reginae
AGAAGGAAAGAAAGAGATGAGAGAGGGAGGAAGAGAGTGTGAGAGAGGAAGAAGCAAGATAGAGAAAGAGAGAGAGAAAGAAAGATGAGAAAGGAAGGAAGAGAGTGACGTCATCAGGTGGGAAAAATCGCAATATAGCGTTTCGCGAAGAACGAGATCGCGAAAATCGAGGGGTCACTATATACCGTGTTTCCCCGAAAGTAAGGCAGTGTCTTACTTTCTTTTTATCCCCAAAAGCCCCACTGTGTCTTACTTTGGGGGTATGTCTTATATTGTCCCGGGCAATTTTTTAATTTCTTATTTTGAAATATGTAATAAATAAAATCTACACTTTACAATTTGCGGGGGGGGGGGCAATGTAGCCTGCATGATAAATCATTTAAGTATACAGTACTGTACCTCTTTTAAGGACTCAGAAGCGGGAAGATTTTGGTCTTATTTGGCCACCGTAGCTGGTGCTAGGAAGTGCTGATTGGTCCTTTGAGCTGCTCATCATCCTTGGTTCGGGGAGCTTGATGAAAGAAGTGGCAGAAGCGCGGGTGAGTGGAGGCGGGCAGGAAAGGCACGAACCGAGGGTTTCAAGCAGAAGGCGGGGGCGGTTCAAGCAGCGTTCCGCCGTCGCCGCCGCTCCTGCGTCTTTCGCGGAAGTTCTTGAATGGTGGCGGCGGCCCTTGATCGCAGCCGATGAGGTTCGGCTTTCTTCGCTTCTCCTGCTGCTTCCTTTGCTTTTCCGCTGCTGACTAAGGCGACGCCGGCCGGGCAATTGGAAGGTACCCGATAGCCCTTTTCGTCGCCTTTCCCGGCGGGGAGAGCAAAGGCGGCGGCGGGAGTAGTGGAGGCGAGGCGAAGAAGAAAGAAGCGGCGGATAGCTGGTGAGGCGCCGGCTAGAGGGCTGGACCTCGCCGCTTTGCCGCCACTCCCGCCGCCGCCTTTGCCTCTTGCCCGGCGGGAAAGGCGACGAAAAGGGCTATCGGGTCCCTTCCAATTGCCCGGCCGGCATCGCCTTAGTCAGCAGCGGAAAAGCAAAGGAAGCAGCAGGAGAAGCGAAGAAAGCCGAACCTCATCGGCTGCGATCAAGGGCCGCCGCCACCATTCAAGAACTTCGCTTCTCCTGCTGCTTCCTTTGCTTTTCCGCTGCTGACTAAGGCAACGCTGGCCGGGCAATTGGAAGGGACCCGATAGCCCTTTTCGTCGCCTTTCCCGCCGGGCAAGAGGCAAAGGCGGCGGCGGGAGCGGCGGCAAAGCGGCGGGGTCCAGCCCTCTAGCCGGCGCCTCGCCAGCTCTCCGCCACTTCTTTCTTCTCCGCCTCGCCTCCACTACTCCCGCCGCCGCCTTTGCTCTCCCCGCCGGGCAAGAGGCTGGGCGAGCAGGCCGAGGTGCTGGAACTGGGGCTGCCTGTCCTTGGCGTGAACGGCGGGCAGGTGGCGCTCGTCACCCGAAATCCCGTCTTCTCACCACCGCCCGAGCTCCCTCCGGAGCCTGCTGCCGCCGCCTCGCTTCCTCCGCCGGCCGAGGAGTCCTTATCTGCGCCGGGTTTGGGAGACTCTCCTGGGCGCGAAGCTCCCTCGCCAGCGCCGCGAACTGCTCTGACGCCTCCCTTGCTTTTAGTACCGTGTTTCCCCGAAAGTAAGACATATGTCTTACTTTCGGGGTATGGCTTATATTAGCCGACCCCCCTGAAACCCCCCATATGTCTTACAATCGGGGGGGTCTTACTATCGGGGAAACACGGTATATACATACATACACATATACATACATACACATACACATACATATTTATTTATTTATTTATTTATTGGATTTGTATGCCGCCCCTCTCCAGAGGAATAGAATATATCAATGAAAGAATAGAAGAAGAGATATAGGAGATATAGGAGAGTAATAGGACAGGGGACGGAAGGCACTCTAGTGCACTTGTACTCGCCCCTTACTGACCTCTTAGGAATCTGGATAGGTCAACCATAGATAATCTAAGGGTAAAGTGTTGGGGGTTTGGGGATGACACTATGGAGTCCGGTAATGAGTTCCACGCTTCGACAACTCGGTTACTGAAGTCATATTTTTTACAGTCAAGTTTGGAACGGTTAATATTAAGTTTAAATCTGTTGTGTGCTCTTGTGTTGTTGTGGTTGAAGCTGAAGTAGTCGCCGACAGGCAGGACGTTGCAGCATATGATCTTGTGGGCAATACTTAGATCTTGTTTAAGGTGTCTTAGTTCTAAACTTTCTAGGCCCAGGATTGAAAGTCTAGTCTCATAGGGTATTCTGTTTCGAGTGGAGGAGTGAAGGGCTCTTCTGGTGAAGTATCTTTGAACATTTTCAAGGGTGTTAATGTCTGAGATGTGATATGGGTTCCAAACAGATGAGCTGTATTCGAGGATGGGTCTGGCAAAAGTTTTGTAAGCTCTAGTAAGTAGTGTGAGATTGCCAGAGCAGAAGCTACGTAGGATTAGGTTTACAACTCTTGAAGCCTTCTTGGCTATATTGTTGCAGTGGGCTTTGGCACTTAAATCTTTTGTTATTAGTATACCGAGGTCTTTAACCGAGTGGGGATTATCTGTGATAATTTGATTATTCAGTTCGTATTTGGAGTTCAGATTCTTCTTCCCAATGTGTAGAACAGAGCATTTGCTAGTTGAGATTTGGAGTTGCCATGTGTTAGACCACTCAGAAACAGCGTCAAGGTCTTTTTGGAGAGTAGTTGTGTTATCGGTGGTGTTGAAGAGTTTTACATCATCGGCGAAGAGGACACCGTTGCTTGTGATGTAATCGCAAAGGTCATTGATGTAGAGAATGAACAGCGTTGGTCCCAGTACACTACCTTGGGGAACACCGCTTTTAACTGGGACAGGGGTGGATATGGTGCTTCCTATTTTGACCACTTGTTGTCTGTTTGACAGGAATGCTGTAATCCATCTGTGGAGGGATCCTGAGATGCCACTTAGGTCATTCGATACGAGTATTCCAAGATCTTTTACGGTGTGAGGGTTGTCTGTAAAGTCTTATTTATCCAGCTTGGATTTGATGCTTGGATTCTTTTTGCTAATGTGTGTTGTGATTCAGCCTGAGGCTGCTCAGGGACCAGCTGTGTCTCTGCTGGCTCCATGCCCAGAGGAGGATGACAGCGCAGAGGAGGGGGCTGAACAGTCGGACGGGGGAGAGGAAAATCAGGAATGGGATGAAGGCGAACAGCATGAGAGCCCCGGGGGGGGGGGGGGGTCCTCTCCCCAGCCAGTAGCTTGGAGTCATTAGGTGATGACGCACAAGCTGTCATTGACATGAGACAGCGACGTTCAGAGCAACGAAAGGAGCAGTTAAAGAGATATTTTCACCATTGAAGTAGAAACAGCTGGGTTTGGGTGTGGTACTCATCAGCAGGGTTTAAAAGGCAGGCAAGCCCTTTAAGCCATGTGGAATGTTGTCAGCTTGGCGTGGCGTTATCCTGTCTTGTTTCTCGGCGTCTCTGTTCCTGGCTTGTGGCCCAGCAGCTTTGGAAGATCCGTGGGAGGTGTAGGTCTGCTATCTACAGCCTTGGCTTGGCAGCAAGAATTCTGTATTGCTGCATGGACTTTTGGCCTTCGTGAATATATCTGAAGATACAGCATTTTCCTGTTTGTAAGGACATTTTCTGTTACCTGTGTTTTTCATGAAATTTTATAAAAATGCCTTTGCCTTTTACCAGTGTGTCTGGCTTCTCTTTTTGGGTTGGTATTGGCTTCTGGAGTGACCCAGACAGAACAATGTGTAGGACACAGCATTTTTTGGTTGAGATTTGGTGTTGCCAGATTTCTTGCAAATCATTCTTGATTCAGAGAAAACTGTTATTTTTAATAGAAACTAACTCAGAAAGCAGGACTAGTATTCTGACCTAAATGCATTCAGACATAAAGATAGGAATCTTCATTGGACTATTTGAAGAAAGGTAATTTTGACAGTAGTACAGTACTTACCTTTTATACATTAAAAGAAAAAAAGGGTAGACAGTAGCTTTTTTCGCTCTTTGTGTGTGGGCTCAGAAATAGCAAGTGTCTTTCACAGCTGTTGGCAATTAAGGCACTATTGAAAAGAGAACTATAAGGGGCCCAAACCTTTTTACATATCAAAGCTTTAGAGAGATGAAGAGGCTTTTGACTGGGGAACTTCAGGCTTGCACAGGTGAAGTAGGAATGTATCCCTGAAAATGCAGCTGCTAGCAAGTGCGCCTGAAGTATATTGGTTATCTATGCTGTGGCTGCAGAGAGTTCCTCCACTAAAGATCCAATATCTTTAGAAAGCACTAGATAGTCCATGCCTCATTGAGTCATTGTTTCAGAGATATTTGCTTACCTATTTGGACCGGGAGTCATTGCTCACAGTCACTCATGCCCTCATCACCTCGAGGCTCGACTACTGTAATGCTCTCTACATGGGGCTACCTTTGAAAAGTGTTCGGAAACTTCAGATCGTGCAGAATGCAGCTGCGAGAGCAATCATGGGCTTCTCTAAGTATGCCCATATTACTCCAACACTCCGCAGTCTGCATTGGTTGCCGATCAGTTTCCAGTCACAATTCAAAGTGTTGGTTATAACCTATAAAGCCCTTCATGGCACCGGACCAGAATATCTCTGGGACTGCCTTCTGCCGCACGAATCCCAGCGACCGGTTAGGTCCCACAGAGTCGGCCTTCTTCAGGTCCCGTCAACTAAACAATGTCGTCTGGCGGGACCCAGGGGAAGAGCCTTCTCTGTGGTGGCTCTGACCCTCTGTCAATCAGTGTTGCTTCCTAAGTGGACAGTTTGATTTCACAGATGTTTGATTTACTTGCAGTTATATTCTGTTGTTTAAGTGTTCCTTTTCTTCTTTTTTTGAGCAGTGTTTTATGTCATAAACGCAAGTATTTAATGTGTTCTGATTTCATGTCACATTGAAACAACTAGTGGAGAAGATTTACTGCAGAAATGATGGTGCAGTCACAAAATGGCAAGTCTGCCTTTTTGCTATGGCCTTTGTGCTTTTATTGATATGTCACCATTCTGACCACTTGTGGGATTGTGCCACAGTATGATATTATTATTATTATTATTATTATTATTATTATTATTATTATTATTATTAATTAGATTTGTATGCCGCCCCTCTCCGTAGACTCGGGGTGGCTTACAGCAATGATAAAAACAATATATAATATTGCTAATATATATAATACAATATATAATAACAAATCTAATAGTTGGAATCTAAAATAACAATAATACATTTAAAAAGTCTAAAAAACAAGAAACCCCAATATATAAAAACATACATACAGTCATCATACACAAAAAACTACATAGGCAGGGGGAGATGTTTCAGTTCCCCCACGCTTGCCGGCAGAGGTGGGTTTTAAAAAGTTTACGAAAGGCAAGGAGGGTGGGGGCAGTTCTAATCTCTGGAGGGAGCTGATTCCAGAGGGTCAGAGCCACCACAGAGAAGGCTCTTCCCCTGGGTCCCGCCAAACGACAATGTTTAGTTGACGGGACCCGGAGGAGACCAACTCTGTGGGACCTAACCAGTCACTGGGATTCGTGCGGCAGAAGGCGGTCCCGGAGATATTCTGGTCCGGTGCCATGAAGGGCTTTATAGGTTATAACCAACACTTTGAATTGTGACCGGAAACTGATCGGCAACCAATGCAGACTGCAGAGTGTTGGAGTAACATGGGCATATTTGGGAAAGCCCATGATTGCTCTCGCAGCTGCATTCTGCACGATCTGAAGTTTCCAAACATTCTTCAAAGGTAGCCCCATGTAGAGAGCGTTATAGTAGTCGAACCTCGAGGTGATGAGGGCATGAGTGACTGTGAGCAGTGACTCCCGGTTGTACCTCCTTTGTGAGGATAACCTAGAAAAAGTTAGGCAACGATGCTTGTTGAATTGCAGGGAAGGCCAGCCCATTCAACATGTCCAATTTAAAACTGAGTGCAAACATTCCTAGCCATCCTGGGAAATATTCAAGCTGCTCCTCAATTCTTCCAAACTCCCATTAACAACAATTCATTTCATCAGACAATTCACACCTCACCCTTGAGTAAATTATCCGACTGATTTACCAATTAGACTATAAAACAAGAATTCCACTACAGTTTTTTTACCTACTTAGCAACAAGAGGAGTAACAAGAAGGACAAAATCCATTTGGTGAGTTAAATATCAGATGGTATCACGCTGTGGCTAATTTGTTCTCTCTCATTGGCAGAAGTTACTACTGTACAATTTCTGCACATAGAGTCTGTCCAAATAGGAGATGGTAGTGCCATATGTTTATTAAGCACTCAACAGTAAGCATGCCAGAGGCCTGGGCCATAGAATATGTTACTTTGGCTTACAGCATCCTTTCTGACCTACATTGTCTCCCTCACCTTGAGTGGGAAATAGCAGCATCTATTCCTCATTTCCCCAGGGGCTTTCATTTCCCTCTCTTTTTATTTTGTTAAATGGCTCTCCAGGCCCTTTAAAGGCTTGGTTAATTCATTGCCAGAAGACAAGATGTATCTTGTTCCACAAAATAATATTGAAAATAAGGACGAGTAAAGAGGAGGAGGAGGAGGAAGAAGAAGAAGAGGAGGAGGAGAGAGTGGTAATGTATCTAGTGGAGGTGGAATTTATTTATTTATTTTATTTATATATTTCATTTCATTTCATTTTATTGGATTTGTATGCCGCCCCTCTCCGTAGACTCGGGGCGGCTAACAACAGTAATAAAAACAACGTGCGACAATCCAATACTAAAGAAGCTAAAAACCCTTATTTTAAAAACCAATCATACATACATACAAACGTACCATACATAAATTGTGGAAGCTGAGGGGGAAAGAATATCTTAATTCCCCCATGCCTGATGACAAAGGTGGGTTTTAAGAAGCTTGTGAAAGGCAAGAAGGGTGGGAGCTATTCTGATCTCTGGGGGGAGTTGGTTCCAGAGGGCCGGGGCTGCCACAGAGAAGGCTCTTCCCCTGGGTCCCGCCAAACGACATTGTTTAGTTGACGGGACCCGGAGAAGGCCAACTCTGTGGGACCTAATTGGTCGCTGGGATTCGTGCGGCAGAAGGCGGTCCCGGAGATATATATTTGTCAAACAATTATAGGATGATAATTTCTTTAAACATAACATTAGAAAAGTAATGATAAAAGACAATAGGACAATAGGACAGGGACGGTAGGCCCAATGGTGCGCTTATACACGCCCCTTACAGACCTCTGAGAAAGGGGGAGAGGTCAATTGTAGATAATCTAAGGTTAAAGGGTTCAGGGTTAGGAGTAGAAACCACAGAGTCACGTAGCGCATCCCAGGCGTTGATTACTCTGCTGCTGAAGTCGTATTTTTTGCAGTCTTGTTTAGAGCGGTTGATATTTAGTTTAAATCTATTACGTGCTCATGTGTTGTTGCAGTTGAAGGTGAAGTAGTCACTAACAGGAAGGACATTTGGGTATATTTTGGAATTTTGGAATTTAGTGTGCGATGACAAAGCCTTAGTTAATGCCCTGAGTTTCAAGATCAATGGGCTATCCTTCAGTTTTTGGCAGAAAAATATATGCATACGCTCCCTGTATGTTGCCTTTATTGATATAAAGCCAGCATTCGATTCGGTGTCTAGAGAAAAGCTCTGGGAGAAGCTATTGTGATCACCAATAGATCAGAGTTTACTCTTTCTAATTAGGACCTGCATGATAACACCATTGGGAAGATTAGTTAGGGCAGCAATGGTCAACTTTCTGCAGTTATTTCCATCTAGATAGGGGTAAAACAGAGATGTATCCCGCCTCCGCTCTTTTTAATATATATGTCAATCCCCATCTTCTTCTACTTAACAATAGGCAGTTGTATATGCTCCTGCATGCAAATGACACAGTCATATTCTCTGTCTTACTCTGTGGGCTCTAGCAGATTACTTTAGAGAAGAACTGCTTACAATAAACTTCTTCAAAATTAAAATCATGATCTTTTCAAAAGGATGAGATGTCAAAAATATTGATGGAACATAAACAATAATAACATAAACCAAGTTTTATCTTTTAAATAACTTGACATACTACTCCAACAATTGAGCATCTGGCAGAAACAAATTAAATTTATCTGAAATCAGACCAATAATAATGCTAAGCTTATACTCAATGTCTTTAATACCAGAAGACAATGAGAATAAAGCCACTGTTTTCATACCTAAATCTATCTTCCCAATGCTGTATAGCTCACAGGTATGTGCATACAAAACCCCCAGATACAATACAGTCCAAATTCTTAGTATTTAAAATTTATTTATTTATTTATTTTTATTTATTTCCTCAATTTCTATGCCACCCACCTCCCTGGGGACTCTAGGCGACTCACAGCACAAATATAAAACATCAATAATAGTACAAAAATCTCTAAAAACAGTTTAAAAACAATACAAACAATTAAACCCTTGCATACCATTCATGGCTGGATCTTGCTGGTTACCACCATACTATCAACGCCCCCAGGCCTGTTGGAAAAGCCAGGTTTTTACCACTTTCCAGACGGCCAATAGGGTGGGGGTAATCCGGATCTCAGGAGTTAACTGGCTCCAGAGAGCCGGGGCAACCACAGAAAAGGCCCTCACCAACTTCAGCCCTGGCTTTATCATCAATTTCTGCACTGGCTTGACACTATAATGACCTCCTGGCACTGGAGCTTTCAAAAGCAGATGTTTGACAAAGTTCAGTCTATAAACTTGAGCCGGGGTGGCACAGCAGGTAGAGTGCTGTACTGCAGGCCACTGAAGCTGACTGCTAGATCTGTAGGTCAGCGGTTCAAATCTTATCACCGGCTCAAGGTTGACCCATCCTTCCATCCTTCCGAGGTGGGTAAAATGAGGACCTGGATTGTGGGGGCAATAGGCTGGCTCTGTTAAAAAGTGCTATTGCTAAGATGTTGTAAGCCGCCCTGAGTCTAAGGAGAAGGGCGACATTAAAAAAATAAATAAATAAATAAATAAATGAGACCTTTCCAGCCAGCAAATTAATTTATTTATTTACCTGCCCATCACACTGCAGACGTTTCTCTCTAGCCTGCCTTAATATCCTTTTTTCTGCATTTTTGAAAGGAAGGTATAACAATATTCCTTTTGCAAATTGAAAGCTGTCCCTGTAGATTGGAGGAATCCATGATTCTAACTCAACCAGCAATTCTCAACCTTGGCACCTTTAAAATGTGTGGATGTCAACTTCCAGAATCCCCCAACCAGACTTGTAATTGGATTTTGGGCATTGAAGTCCACTCATCTTAGGTTGAGATTCATTGCTGTAGTCCATGTGGTTCTTCAAAGCTCCTTTTATAATAAGTTATGTTCTACCTTTACATTTTCATCTGTCAAGAGAAATCCCTTTGGTCTTAATTGTTCCTCAGTATCCCAGCGACCGATAAGGTCCCACA
The DNA here is from genome assembly GCF_031021105.1 of Erythrolamprus reginae. NCBI lineage: Eukaryota > Metazoa > Chordata > Lepidosauria > Squamata > Dipsadidae > Erythrolamprus > Erythrolamprus reginae. Next base: position 78,011,118 of record NC_091955.1, read on the forward strand.
GAGTTGGCCTTCTCCGGGTCCCGTTGACTAAGCAATGTCGTTTGGGGACATTGGGGAAGAGCCTTCTCTGTGGCGGCCCCTGCCCTCTGGAACCAACTCCCCCCGGAGATTAGAATTGGCCCCACCCTCCCTGTCTTTCGTAAACTACTCAAGACTCATTTGTACTGCCAGGCATGGGGGAGTTGAGATATTCCTTCCCCCTTGGCCATTACAAGTTATGCATGGTATGTTTGTGTGTATGTTTGGTTTTATACTAAGGGTTTTTAGTTGTTTTAGTATTGGATTGTCACATGCTGTTTTTATCATTGTTGTTAGCCGCCCCGAGTCTACGGAGAGGGGCGGCATACAAATCTAATAAATTATTATTATTATTATTATTATTATTATTATTATTATTATTATCATCATCATCATCAGACTAGAGAGCCAACACCAATTGATAGTTGCATTTTCTCTCAGCTGTCATTTTCCTAAAGAGGAAACTAATTTCTTAATTTTCTGAGTTATTAATATACAATTGTACTTTGTTTATCTGTGTTTCTTACATTACACCTAGGTGTTATCTCCTCTCCTATCTTATTTGCCATGGACCAATGTAATATTTAGTCATACACACTTAACTATAAACAAACTCATATCCCTGTGCATTGACCTAATAGCATTATAGTCAATGGGTAGAATTCTAGTATTTCATAAAATACCTTTATCACTTTAATTTTTTTGTTTTTAGCCCTACATTCTACTTTTAATATCCTGCTATCTGTACTTATTGCACTGCGGCAAATGTCATATTCACTTCTGTTGACATCTTAGAAATATTTCAGACTCTAAAGCATTTATTGTTCTTTCCAAATAATATCCCTCTTTCTTTTCAATGTCATAGCTTCCCATACTTTTTAAATTTTATTTATGCTGTCAAGTGTCCAATTTGTTGGTCAGTGTCTATAATAAAAACATCATATTAGTTTTTCGTTGAAAAGTTTAAACTTACTCTTTAGAAGAAAAGTCAAGAAGGAGCTATTAGGCCTATGCCAAAAAAAAAAAAGTAAGTGCAAAATGATCATCTCCTTCAAACTTAGCAAGGATTAGCTGTCCCGAGTCTGCGGAGGGGGGCGGCATACAAATCTAATTAATAATAATAATAATAATAATAATAATAATAATAATAATAATAATAATTTGCAAGTGAAGCAGACAGTGGAAGAAGAGAAGCATGCATTAGCTGACTATGTGAAGGAGAGCAAAGAGTCAGCATTGATGGAGGTCAACAATAGGAAGCTTCTCAAGGTGAAGCAAACTAAGGACCAGTACAGAAAAACTGTAACTCAATGTCGTATGGACACTTGGTGGAACAAAGCATTGCATGGACAGTTCTTGGAGAAGATTGAAGGCAAAGTGGATATAGAAAAGATCTGGTCATGGCTTACAAGTGGAACACTCAAAAAGGAGACAGAAGGACTAATACTGGCGGCACAAGAACAGGCCATTAGAACAAATGCTGTCAAAGCCAGAATTGAAAACTCAACAGACGATCCAAAGTGCAGACTCTGTAAAGAAACAGATGAAACAATCGATCACATAATCAGCTGCGGCAAAAATATCACACAGACTGACTACAAGCATAGACATGATGCTGTGGCACAGATGATCCACTGGAACTTCTGCCAGAACTACCATTTACCAATGGCAAAGAACTGGTGGGATCATAAGCCTGAAAAAGTAGTCGAAAATGAGCAAGCAAAACTACTGTGGGACTTCCGACTTCAAACTGACCGAATTCTGAAGCATAACACACCAGACATTGTGATCGTGGAGAAAAAGAAAGTATGGATCATCGACATTGCAATCCCAGGAGACAGCAGAATTGAGGAGAAGCAGCAAGAGAAATTAGTGAAATACGAAGATCTAAAAATCGAGCTGCAACGACTCTGGCATAAGCCAGTGAAAGTGGTCCCAGTGGTACTTGGCACGCTGGGCGCAGTACCAAAGGATCTCAGCCGACATTTGAAAACCATTGGAATTGACAAAATCTCCATCTGTCAATTACAAAAGGCCGCTTTACTGGGATCAGCAAACATAATTCGCCGCTACATCACGCAGTCCTAGGTGCTTGGGAAGCGCCCGACTGGTGATGAAATACGAAATCCAGCATAGTGATCTCGTTTGCTGTGTTGTACTGACATAATCATGATCATAATCATAATCATAATCATAATCATAACAACTTCCATTTTATTTCCCCTTTTAAGTCCCATATGAACAAGACTTATATTTCATCTATATTTTTTAAAAAACTTTCTTTTATTTTCTTTGTTTTGTCAAGTACATATTGGTGGTATACAAAGATATAATAATATTTATATGCATGATACTAGTAAAAGAGAAACATTAGGTCTTCCCAGGTACGCCCATGTTTCTCCAGCACTCCGTGAACTGCATTGGTTGCTAATTGGTTTCCCGACACAATTCAAAGTGTTAGTGATGACCTATAAAGCCCTACATGGCATCGGATCAGATTACTTATGGGAATACCTTCTGCCGCATGAATCCCAGCGACCAGTTAGATCCCACAGAGTTGGCCTTCTCTGGGTCCAGTCGGTCAGACAATGCCATCTGGCGGGGCCCAGGGGAAGAGCCTTCTCAGTGGCGGCCCGGCCCTCTGGAATCAGCTCCCTCTGGAGATTTGCACTGCCCCCAACCTCCTCGCCTTTCGCAAGAGCCTCAAAACTCATTTATGTCTCCAGGCATGGGGCAATTAGATCAAGCCCCCTTCCCCTGTTTACGAGATGCAATGTGTGGTTGTGAATGAATTGGCTGACTGATTTTAATATATATGGGATTTGTATTTATTTATTTATTTATTTATTTATTCATTCATTCATTCATTCATTCATTCATTCATTCGATTTTTATGCCGCCCTTCTCCTTAGACTCAGGGCGGCTTACAACATGTTAGCAATAGCACTTTTTAACAGAGCCAGCCTATTGCCCCCACAATCCGGGTCCTCATTTTACCCACCTCGGAAGGATGGAAGGCTGAGTCAATCTTCTTCTTCTTCTTCTTCTTCTTCTTCTTCTTCTTCTTCTTCTTCTTCTTCTTCTTCTTCTTCTCCTCCTCCTCCTCCTCCTCCTCCTCCTCCTCATCTTCATTACTATCATTATCATTATTAATTACATTTGTATGCCACCCCGCTCTGAAGACTTGCGGCGGCTCACAGCATACAATATAAAACAGTGAATACAGAGATAAAACTAATGAATTAAAAACTACATAAGTTAAAACCCCTCAATATATTAAAAATCAATCAAACAAATTCAAATCACAGCCATACATCACAATTTATATCCCTCTTTTTAAAAAATGTCGTTGTACAGTAATATACTTCTAATTCCGTCTTTTTTAAAACGACAGGGTGGGGGGAATCAATTGTTTGTAGGACAAAAACCAATGGAGATGCAATTTACATAGTTATATATAGTTATACATTTCCTCTGACTTTTAAATGGTATTGATTTAAATGTAGATTTCACATGTGGAGCTTGGAAGAAAAAGCTTTTCATTTATATGTTAATAGAAGTATAAACCAAAATAAAAAAAGCTTAAGAAAAAAATCCCTTCTATTCTGTAATTAATATATTTCTATTCTGCTTTCTTTTTTTTCTTTGTACTCTTGCTGGTGATGTGTCCTATATTAAAAAAAGATCTTTTTAAAAAAAAAATAAGAATATGGCTTTGAAAATGCCTAAATTAAAGTGCTTAAAGCTATAGTTGGCAGGAGAGTTTGAGCAGAGCCTGAGGTGCTGATAACAGAGAAATCTCAGCCTTCCATCTCGAAGTCAATCCTTAGCAGCCCATTCATCAAAGTAATTCTTGAAATATTCAATATGATTATTTTCTGGTCGGTGCAGAATAAATGTTCTTCTGGGAGGTAGGATAGCTGTTCTGCTGGGCTCTCTGGTAGGAGCCTCCCGAAAATTCAAGGATACAAATTTCAGACACATACACCTTTGAAAATTCAAAATAAACTAAGCACTCTTTTTGTATTGCAAAGAGCACTCTTCCCAAAACAACCGGGTAGTCTGTACAATTTCCCTTAAGCAGTCATTAAGTACTTAGCTAGCAGCTGTGAAGACACTTCACACCCCTTCTTCTTCCAAGGAAGTGAGTCACACACAGACACGTTGCTCTGCTTTGGTTTCAAAGGTGTAAAAAATCAACAAACAAAGTCCAGAAAACAACAACACACGATTCCTGAAGAACTGCGATCAGACGGCCAAACCCACATGCTGCTATTTATAGCAGCAGCCCTAATTACTGGAGCACCACCCAACCACAGGTGGCCTCATTTTCTCTTGTAATAATCTTTCAGTTGTTGTCTCCTATGCACCACTCTACGTATGCGTGGATGTGTCATTAATTCTTGTTCAGAATCCAAGGATGATACAGATGATTGATCTCCTCCGGGGCTGTCTGCCAAACTCCCCTCTTCCCTGTCACTCATGCTTCCTTGGTCAGAGGAGGCTTCAGCGGCAGATTCCATCGGGAGCAAAACAGGCCTGTGGCATGTGGATGTCTCCCCCACATCCACCTGCACATTTCTTGGGGCAAGAGCTGGGCCAGAGCTAACCACAACAATAGCTAGACAACATATTTTTTAAATGACCTTAACATTTTCCTCCAGATTTCAGATGAGCAATAAGATTTGTGAAAACTTGGAATGGTTTGCAGGTAGGCTGAATTTCAATATGAAATTAGTGAAATTATTTCTGTCAACTGCCGGGCATCTGACAATTGCAACAACCAAAGACAGTCTCAAAGTTTTGTGCTGGTACAGTACAGAATATAGATTTGATTGGTTCTTGTCTATTATTTTTTAACTGGGAATTCTGGCCATGAATTGCAGTACTGTACTGTAGTACTATTCAGCTGTAAATGGAGATTGATGCTCTTCAAATTATGAATGAGCTACAGGTAGCAATGGCAATAGCACTTAGACTTACAGGTATATACTGCTTTACAGTGCCTCCTCTCTAAGTGGTTTACATCTTGTCCCCAACAATCTGGGTCCTCATTTTATGCACCTCGGAAAGGTGGAAGGTTGAATCAACCTTGAGCCTGGTGAGATTTGAACTGCCCTACAAAGCTAAAAGTCTCTTCCTGCCATATTAAGTCACACTAATGAAGTACTATTATAGGGAACAGTGAGTTAATACAAGTCACTAGTTGGTTAAAGTGCAATATAAAGACACCGTACAAAATAATACTATAGAGGGATATAGCATTGCTTCCAGCTGTACGGATTTAGCTCCAGTGATCTTAGAAGCCGATGTCTTAGAAGAACTTGAACGATTAAAGATAAATAAGGCAATGGGTCCAGATGGCATCCACCCCAGAGTTCTTAAAGAACTCAGATCTGTCATTAGTACCCCCCTGACTGATTTGTTTAACCAATCCCTGTTAACAGGAGAAGTTCCTGAGGATTGGAGAATGGCCAGTGTTGTGCCTATTCACAAGAAGGGCAGTAGAGAAGAAGCTGGTAACTACAGGCCAGTTAGCTTGACATCAGTTGTAGTTAAAATGATGGAGACTCTACTCAAAAAGAGGATAAATCAGCACCTAAAAAACAATAACTTATTGGACCCAAATCAGCATGGCTTTACTGAAGGCAAATCATGTCAGACTAATCTCATTGATTTCTTTGACTATGTCACAAAGGTGTTGGATGAAGGTGGTGCCGTGGATATTGCCTACCTGGACTTCAGCAAAGCCTTTGATACGGTTCCACATAAAGAGCTGATAGATAAATTAGTGAAGGTTGGACTTAATCCCTGGATAGTTCAATGGATTTGCAGCTGGCTGAAGCATAGACATCAGAGAGTTATTGTTAATGGCGAGTATTCTGAGCAGAGTCAGGTTACAAGCGGTGTGCCACAAGGGTCTGTTCTGGGTCCTATTCTTTTTAATATGTTTGTGAGTGACATAGGGGAAGGTTTGGTAGGGAAAGTTTGCCTATTTGCCGATGACTCTAAAGTGTGCAATAGGGTTGATATTCCTGGAGGGGTCTGTAATATGGTAAATGATTTAGCTTTACTAGATAAATGGTCAAAGCAATGGAAACTGCAGTTTAATGTTTCCAAATGTAAAATAATGCACTTGGGGAAAAGGAATCCTCAGTCTGAGTATTGTATTGGCAGTTCTGTGTTAGCAAATACTTCAAAAGAAAAGGATTTAGGGGTAATGATTTCTGACAGTCTCAAAATGGGTGAACAGTGCAGTCAGGCGGTAGGGAAAGCAAGTAGGATGCTTGGCTGCATAGCTAGAGGTATAACAAGCAGGAAGAGGGAGATTATGATCCCGCTATATAGAATGCTGGTGAGACCACATTTGGAATACTGTGTTCAGTTCTGGAGACCTCACCTACAAAAAGATATTGACAAAATTGAACAGGTCCAAAGACGGGCTACAAGAATGGTGGAAGGTCTTAAGCATAAAACGTATCAGGAAAGACTTAATGAACTCAATCTGTATAGTCTGGAGGACAGAAGGAAAAGGGGGGACATGATCGAAACATTTAAATATATTAAAGGGTTAAATAAGGTTCAGGAGGGAAGTGTTTTTAATAGGAAAGTGAACACAAGAACAAGGGGACACAATCTGAAGTTAGTTGGGGGAAAGATCAAAAGCAACATGAGAAAATATTATTTTACTGAAAGAGTAGTAGATCCTTGGAACAAACTTCCAGCAGACGTGGTAGATAAATCCACAGTAACTGAATTTAAACATGCCTGGGATAAACATATATCCATCCTAAGATAAAATACAGAAAATAGTATAAGGGCAGACTAGATGGACCATGAGGTCTTTTTCTGCCGTCAGACTTCTATGTTTCTATGTTTCTATCTATCCAGTTTTAGGTAACACCTAGTTATTCTTAAAGAGAATGTATTGATATTAAACCCAAACATGCTTTTTTCAAGAAGAAACTGGACTTTCTGGTTTTTCTTTGAAAATGTTTCGCTGCTTATTCAAGAAGCTTCTTCAAGCCAGAAAGTTTGAAAAAGAAGCTTTGAGACAACCATGACCTGGATAAGTGAGAACCTTCAGAGACGTATAGACACTAAAAGAATTTTATTGAGCTTGGTGAACAATTGTTGAGTGAAAGTCTCTGTTGTACTTTAACAAATTAACTCCCATCTTCAGGGCGGTCTGACTAAAATCTCCTCATATACCTAAAGTATTGTTATGACCTTGTTTTTCAGATTCTTTAGCTTCTGTTGGCTTACTTCCATCTCATTAGAAAATTTCAGTTTCCAAAGATCAAATTTTCCACTTGGTCTCTCATGCTTCTGCTCAAGTTGGCAATATTATGAAAATATTTTGTAGAGCCTTGGGATTGCAATATTCTTAGTTATTGTGCAGGACTAATGAATAGTATACTATCTTGTTGTTGACTTGCCTTCCTTCAGAACAGCAGTTCTCAACCTGTGGGTCACAAAGCCTTTGGGGGGTTGAATTACCCTTTCACAGGGGTCGCCTAAGACCATAGGAAAACACATACTTCCGATAGTCTTAGGGACCAAGAGACTGCTTCTCCATCCATCTCCAGGTGGGTCTACCCACATGAGAATAGACTACTGCAATATATAGAAACATAGAAACATAGAAGTCTGACGGCAGAAAAAGACCTCATGATCCATCTAGTCTGCCCTTATACTATTTCCCGTATTGTATCTTAGGATGAATATATGTTTATCCCAGGCATGTTTAAATTCAGTTACTGTGGATTTACCAACCACGTCTGCTGGAAGTTTGTTCCAAGGATCTACTACTCTTTCAGTAAAATAATATTTTCTCACGTTGCTTTTGATCTTTCCCCCAACTAACTTCAGATTGTATCCCCTTGTTCTTGTGTTCACTTTCCTATTAAAAACACTTCCCTCCTGGACCTTATTTAACCCTTTAACATATTTAAATGTTTCAATCATGTCCCCCCTTTTCCTTCTGTCCTCCAGACTGTACAGATTGAGTTCATTAAGTCTTTCCTGATACGTTTTATGCTTAAGACCTCCCACCATTCTTGTAGCCCGTCTTTGGACCCGTTCAATATATGTGTGTGTGTGTGTGTGTGTGTGTGTTTTCCGTCGGACCACCCTGGTATAGCCCCTCCCTGGTACAACAGTGTTTGCCCTAGCACAAGGACAAAAGCACCAGCCTGAAGATGACGAGTGGGGCCTCATCGAAACGTCGCCAAAAATCTCTGAAACTTACATGGGAAGAAACCCAAATATGCCAAGACCTACATACCTGTACCCACGAAAATCTATGAAAACCAATATATATATATTTGCCCCCACCCTCCTTGACTTCTACAAGAGTCTGAAGACTCTTCTATGCTGCCAGGCTTGGGGCTATTAGACTCCATCCCTATGGCCGACAAATGCAATATATGTTTGTTGTTTGAATGGGAATGACTGACTTTAACTGGGGATTTTAGATTAGATTAGTTAGTCAAAATTAATTGGATTTAAGACACTTGTATTGTAGTGTTTTTCTTTGTATGTTTAAGCCGTCTCAAGTCCTCAGAGAGGGGTGGCATATAAATCCAATTAATTAATTAATTAATATTTGGGAATAATAATAATAATAATAATAATAATAATAATAATAATAATAATAAATTAGATTTGTATGCCACCCCTTTCCAAGGACTCGGAAGGGGTTCCTGCACCCCTAATATTTTTCCTGAATACTTTTTTGAATATCTACAAATCAGCTTTCACTAAATTATAAAGAATTTCCTCTACAGGTCATTGGTAAATGAGTAGTGGATTGGAGCTATGTTCCTCTTCCTTTTTTTCTTAAAATTAATGAGCACTTCCTGTTATAGTTCATCTCTACACAGAATCATACTCAGAGAATAACTGGATAAATCTAGGTATAGGATATATGCAGGTCAGGTAAATGCCAAGAGTTCACTTGGCATTTCTATTAATTATTTAAGTTTGTCCTTTTCAAAGAACATGCCAGCATTCAGAGCAACATCTCTTGTCTTTTTTCTCTTGCTTCAATTAATAGCGAACTGAGGGAAAACCATTTCTCAAAATTACAAAATGTATTACAGCGTGAAGCCTGTTTCCTCCTTCCGCCTTCTGCACACGAATCCTAGCGACCAGTTAGGTCCCACAGAGTTGGCCTTCTCCGTGTCCCGTCAACTAAACAATGTTGTCTGGCGGGACCCAGGGGAAGAGCCTTCTCTGGGGTGGCTCTGACCTTCTGGAACCAGCTCCCTCCAGAGATCAGGATTGCCCCCACCCTCCTTGCCTTTCGTAAACTTCTTAAAACCCACCTCTGCCGTCAGGCATGGGGGAATTGAAACATCTCCCCCTTGCCCATGTAGTTTTTGTGTATAATTCAATTGTGTGTTGTTTTTTATATATTGGGGTTTCTTTTTTGGACTTTTTAATCTAAAACTGTAATCTAGATATTTAAATATTAGATTTGTTACTATGTACTGTTCTTCACCATTGTTGTGAGACGCCCCGAGTCTGCGGAGAGGGGCGGCATATAAATCCAATAAATCTAATCTAATCTAAATGTTCCCTCAGGGCCAAGCTAAATGATATATAAAGTGCTTTATGCGGTACCACATAGTATTTCTTTTTACTCTAGTGCAGGGGTGTTGTGTTTGACTGGGGGGGGGGCTGGGAGTGTATGTGACCAGGATGAGCATGGCCAGCTCGATGTCACTTATGTCAGGGGCACCTTGAGTGTTCTGCCAGCAAAACTGGGCTCCCGAGTTCTGTTTCCGGCTGTGACTACTTCCTGCAATCCTCTGCCAGTAAAAATGGAGCCTAGAAGGGCCACACACAGCCCTCAGGAGCTCCGTTTCCAGCTGCGACGGCTTCATGCAACCCTCTGCTCTCCTGGAGCCTGGGAGCTAACTGTATTTGGCAAAATTTCCAGAAGCAATTTGCAAGAAAAATGACACTGGAAAACAAGAGCTAAAAAGACTTTTCTGAATTTAAGACGTGAAGTAATATGAATGAAGTTGCTTCCTGCAAATTGGCTCCATCGTCTCATTCCATAAATAGACTAGGGGAGTGGTCAATTAGCCGCAAGCCTTACTCCCACGGAGATCTCTTCCTCAGAAACCATTCCTGCCTTTTGGCAGCTCTACACGCTCGTGCGTTGAGAACAGGCTCCTCCTCTTTTTCCTCTAGATCTGAATGAATGAAATATTCTCATTGAATACTTTGCTCTGTACAAAGTTGAATGTGCACAACAGCATGTGAAATTGATTGTCAATCAGTGTTGCTTCCTAAGTGGACAGTTTGATTTCACAGAAGTTTGATTTACTTGGATTTATATTGTGTTTAAGTGTTCCCTTTATTTTATTTTTTTGTGCAGTGTATTTAAAATTGTACTGTAGATGTTTGTGTTTTACATTATACCATAGATATTATTACGTATTACATTTGCATGCCTGTGCAATCAAATAATTCTGAGTGGTTAATATACAAATAACAGTTCTAGCCAGTAAAGGAAGTCTTCTTTGATTTACTACGGCATACAAATCTGATAGGCGGTCAGATTTTATTAGTGCAGGTATTATTGATTTAAGCTCTTACAAGCATTCTTCTTTCAGCTATGCAATTGTCATATCATATTCTTATCATCATTCCTGCAGTAGTTTTCCTTACTTGATGTGATCAGATACATTTGAGCAGAGAAATGTGATTAGGTGAAGGCTGAGGATGATGGCAGTTGCAGCCCCACAGACATTTAGGACTTAGCTGAAGAAAGTTAATAGTCTATTCCAGGACTGTCAAATTCACGCCCCACAGGCCAGGTGCATCATGGGCTAACCACGCCCCTGCCCAGTTCAGCAAAGGGAGGGGGGAAGTCCCAATACATCACGTGATGTTGTCATGACAACACGAGTTTGACACCCCTGGTCTATAATTTGCCTCATTCTGGAGCAAAGACTCAAGAGAACAGCTCATCCAAAAATTCTTTACATAACTAACTGCACATTTTGCTCCATTCCTGTAAACAGCAACAACATAAGGGAATATGCCCATGATTTCCTACAGCAGGGGAACAAAAACCAACATAAACTTGGTTACTACTTCTTGTATGCCCACAACACCATGCTCCCATTTATCTTATGGGGGCCCATGGCAAGGCATGTGAGAAGTATTCCAAGAAGTCCATGAAAACTATTGTAAAGGGATTACTAGATCGTTTTTATGGAAATTTATTTATTTATTTATTTAATTTATTTATTGGATTTGTATGCCGCCCCTCTCCGCAGACTCAGGGCGGCTAACAACAGCAATAAAACAGTATATAACAAAATCCAATACTAAAAACAGTTAAAAACCCATTATATAAAAACAAATCTTACATACAGACGTACCGTGCATAAAATTGTTAAGGCCTAGGGGGATGTGTATTTCAGTTCCCCCATGCCTGGCGGCAGAGGTGGGTTTTAAGCAGCTTTTGAAAGGCAAGGAGGGTGGGGGCAATTCTAATCTCTGGGGGGAGTTGGTTCCAGAGGGCCGGGGCCGCCACAGAGAAGGCTCTTCCCCTGGGTCCCGCCAAGCGACATTGTTTGGTTGACAGGACCCGGAGAAGACCCACTCTGTGGGACCTAACTGGTCGCTGGGATTCGTGCAGCAGAGGTAATCTGGTCCGGTGCTATGAAGGGCTTTATAGGTCATAACCAACACTTTGAATTGTGACCAGAAACTGATCGGCAACCAATGCAGACTGCAGAGTGTTGGTGTAACATGGGCATATTTGGGAAAGCCCATGATTGCTCTCGCAGCTGAATTCTGCACGATCTGAAGTTTCCAAACACTTTTCAAAGGTAGCTCCATGTAGAGAGCGTTACAGTAGTCGAGCCTCGAGGTGATGAGGGCATGAGTGACTGTGAGCAGTGACTCCCAGTCCAAACAGGGTCGCAACTGGTGCACCAGGCGAACCTGGGCGAAAGGAAAGGAGTGGAGTGGAGTGGAGTGGAGTGGAGTGGAGTGGAATGGAATGGAATAGAATAGAATAGAATTCTTTATTGGCCAAGTGTGATTGGACCCACAAAGAATTTGTCTTGTTGCACATGCTTTCAGGATGCATAAAAGAAAAGATAAGTTTGTCAAGAATCATAAGGTACAATATTGAATGATAATACGGGTCCATATAAGCAATCAATGGGGAGAAAAGTCAAAGAAAAAAATAAAAGTGTCCTGTTGCAGGGATAATACATATTGCTCCTTTCATGTTCCTTCTGGTGAAACTCATCCTGGATAAGAGGAAAGATGTCCCTAGTAAAGTTATGTAGCTGTGCATCCCTGGAGGACAGCACCTTGGTTTTATTGATATTAGGCCTATTCAATTGCTTCGAAGTCCGATATGGTACAAGCTGAAACATGTCTCTCTTCTCTGACCTCCTTCTTTTAAAATAGATGTAGTGACTGATTCAGCACGTCCGTGCATTCATTTCTCATTGAAAGAACTGCTCTGAATTGACCCGTCTACAGCCTTGACATTTCCGTATACCACATTGTGACAGGGAAGGAATGCCAACCAGATAGCTTTGGACAACACCGAGCAATTCCAATAACCAGTTCACTATTTTCCTTTCACACCACACTGCATTTTGAGAGTGGCGTCCTCAGCAGCGGTTGTACCAGGGCAGATAAAGTTTGATTTTTTTTTTTTTTTAAACCAACAACTAAGGTTTTTCCTGATATGTCTGCTATTAAAAATGTTTTCAAACAATGGGAATAATTTCCATAGAATTAAACGTGGTTGCCTTTTGCAGCAAAATCAACAGAAGAGCCCTCTAACACCTTAAAGATAAACTGAGTTACTTTGGCAAATAGGTTTGGCAGCAGAATTATCTGTACTGTTCTTGCACCATAATACATTAGAAACATAGAAACATAGAAGATTGACGGCGGAAAAAGACCCCATGGTCCATCTAGTCTGCCCTTATACTATTTCCTGTATTTTATCTTAGGATGGATATATGTTTATCCCAGGCATGTTTAAACTCAGTTACTGTGGATTTACCAATCACGTAAAAATAAACATTGTTATTTTTATGAAAAAGGACGCCACAGCGGCGCTGCAAGCAAAGGGCATTCCTTTCACGTGAAAATAAACATGTTTATTTTAATGTGAAAGGACCGCCCTTTGCTTGCAGCACCGCTGCGGCGTCCTTTTTTGTAAAGATAACAATGTTTATTTTTATGTGAAGACCTCACTTTGAAGGAGCTGGGGAATCCCTCCCATGAAGAGATTCGGGGGGCGGAGCCTTGACGTCACTGGCAGGTTGCTAAGGACGCCAAAGTGATCACTTCCTGGATTCCATGGAATCCAGGAAGTGATCATCTTGGCATCCTTAGCAACCTGCCGGTATACATGATGTCAAAGCTCCACCCCCGGAATCTCTTGGTGGGATTCCCCGTTCGGGTTCGGTTCGGGTTCGGCCAAATTTTGCGGAAAGTTTGTCCGAACTTGCCGAATCCGAACACCATTGGGTTCTCCCATCACTACTTACAACCTCACCAGTGTCTCTCTCTGGGTTGACAATTTGCTTTGCGTTTCCCACGCTCTCCTTCCTGGGTCGCCCCCTGCTTCTGCCTGGGTAGCTAGGTGAATGGGTGCCGATCAGCTATGGAGAAAAGAGAGGGGAGGAAATGGGCCCCCTGTAATTCTTGCTGGTGCTGGTCTCCCTGCCGCTTTCCAAGGAGGAGGAAGAGGATGGGAGGGGGGGATAGTCAGCTGGAGCTGGGGACACAGCTTCATTTCCGCCGGTGGAATTGCGTTCCACCCCTTCCTGCCTGCTGCCAAACCCTGGCCATAAGGCTCTCTACCGCAACCCATTCTGTTATGTCAGAAACCGGGTCGCACAAACAAGCAAAGCCCTATCCACGGGATGCAGGCAGCATGCTAAACTACGCCTCCTCCACCTCCATGGAAAAACTCTCTCCACGGAACCGGTCCCTGGTGCCCAAACAGTTGGGAGCCGCTGTGTTACGCTGCTCCTCTAATCTCTGGTTTAAAATAAATAGTCTCATCCATAATTGTTACCCGTAGTATTGAATATATTAAAATATGAGTGACAGGCAAATACTCCCATGAGCATGGAGACATTCTGTCTATTCTTGTTCGCATTTTTCTTTTCTGAAAACATGCCTGTTTCTCAACTTACATAAGATAAAGGGGATTTGCATTTTAAAGAAGATCACAGGAAAAAAAGGAAGAACAAAGTTAACAGAGACAACAGCCCAATATGTCCTACTCTCTAGGTCAGGGGTCTGCAACCTGCAGCTCTGGAGCTGCATGCAGCCCTTTGGTCTCTCTGCTGTGGTCCTTGATGGGTGATCCCATCACTGACTGACCCTACTCCTCGTCCTCTCCTCCCAGTCACTCCTGGCCTAGCCTGAGAAGGTAAGGGGATGGAGAAGGCCTTATGTTTGCTTTCAGGTCACATTTGGCTCAAGGCAGCCCTCACCTCCTACCGCTATGGGTTTGGAGCGGTCCCCTTCCCCTGCCTAGTATCCTGTTGCTAGGGGCGAGTGGAACAGGGTCACATTGTGGTAATGGGCTCCAGGACGAGGAGGAGGGGAGTAACTTGTTGCTTGTATCCTAAGATTTTTTATTAATATAGATTGTTTCTTCATTGCTTATTTGACCCCTATGAAAATCATTAAGTGTTGTACCACATGATTCTTGACAAATGTATCTTTTTCTTTTATGTACGCTGAGAGCATATGCACCAAGACAAATTCCTTATGTGTCCAATCATACTTGGCCAATAAAATTCTATTCTATTCTATTCTGTTCAAGGCACTGCAAGAATGCCTCAAGGCGTTCTCGACTCCTCATAACAGAGAGGGGGGAGAGAAAGAGAGAGACAGACATAAAGAGCGACAGAGACAGAGAGAGGAAGGAGAGACAGAGACACAGAGACAGATAGGGAGAGATGGGAGAGAGAGAGACAGAGAGAGAGAGATACAGAGAGAGAGGTTTGGAGATAGAGAGGGAGAGAGGAGGAGAGAGAGATAAATAGAGAGAGAGAGGGTGGAGAGAGATACACAAAGAGATGCAGAGAGAGATGGAGGGGAGAGAGAGAGGTGGGGTATCAAAAGGTTTTGTGGTTCCCGGTGTTTTTAACACCAGTTATCTGCCCTAATGATCAGCTGGGTAGGCGTGCCTTGGGGGTCATGTAACTGGGTGAGTGTGTGAGTGAGTGACATCGAATTGGCCACGCCCACCCAGGTTTTGTGGCTCCCAGTATTTTCTTTTTTCTGGGAAATGGGTCCAAATGGCTCTGAGTGTTTAAGGTTGCAGACCCCTGCTCTAGGTCCTGGATTATGCTTTGCTATTTGTTAATTCAGACTTGTTCTTGTGCAATTTCTGGATAATTGTAGGTCATCCCTGACAAGGACCAGAATGGAAAGTGTTGAGAAGAGACAAATCGGAATAAAATTAAAGCACTTGATTTTAAGGAAAAATAATGTCAAGTTTAGCTTTTTAAAACCAAAATATTAAAACATGTTTGGAATTCCCTACTAGTCTTTTGCTAGTGAAAAGTAAACTTTGTTTTGATCAAATCATATTTGCAGAAGAATCCAGCCTTGTAGCTGTCATCTTTTTTCTATCTGATGACAAGCAGGATCACTCGAAACTCGACAGAATAGATGATTCTGTATTTCTTATTCTTTAAAATCAATGAAGCAACACATCTTTTTGTAAGCATTAACATGACGTGCATGAGAAGAGTTCTATCTTAGCAGGTCACCAAATGTTCCATGTAAGGCTTAGACTGTTAAATCATCAAGCCAAACAATGACTAATATTAACTGGACTTTTATTTCCCATTGCAGATTTACGCCGAATGACAGCTGGTTTTATGGGCATGGCGGTGGCCATCATCCTGTTTGGATGGATTATCGGCGTGCTGGGCTGCTGCTGGGATCGAGGCCTTATGCAGTATGTGGCAGGACTTCTCTTCCTCATGGGAGGTTAGTGGACAACGAGTTGAAAATAAATGTCCCCTTTAGCTGCATAATATTTAAGGTCTTAGAAAACAATCCCCTATTCTGTTATTATATAAATCAGCAGCAACATGTTTAACGAAAGTTTCATCTACATAGACATAAACAATGTCATTTGGCAGGGCCTAGGGGAAGAGCCTTCTCTGTGGGGGGCCCGGCCCTCTGAAATCAGCTCTCCCTGGAGAGTTGTGCTGCCCCCACCATCCTCGCCTTCCATAAGAGTCTTAAGACTCATTTATGTCATCAGGCTTGGTCCGATTAAATCTTAGCCCCAGGCCAACAAATGATTATATGATTGCTGTATAAATGGGTGTGATTGATTTTTAATTTAATTAGGGATTTTAGATTGCTTTGTAATTTTAATTTAATTGGATTGATTTTATTGTAATTTACTGTTTTTTCTATATGTTGTAAGCCGCCCCGAGCCTTCAGAGAGGGGCGGCATAAAAATCCAATGAACAAATAAAATAAATAAATAGATATCAGTAGTGCTTACTTAACAACCGCCCTGTTTAAACATGGCGGGCCTGAAAAACTATGCATTGGTTCCTTGCACTTATGATCATCCCAGTATCCCAGTATACTTGTGCATGTCCTCACATGAGACATGTGCAGGAAGCAAATATCACTCAGACACATGCGCATGCACGCTGGTCAGCTACCGGAATGCCGTCCCCCACCATCCTCCCAGGAACCCAATACTAATGCCATGCCAGCCCAGCCTATGGGGTTTAATTTATAGTTCACTGCATCATAAGATTGAAGAAAATTGGGCCTGCATATGTTTTGTTGCTCTTGGGTTAGCATTGACATCAAGCAGTACAGCTAGTCAACCAGGGGTTGTAGTCTTAATTCAGTCTGCAAACTCAAGTCACCAGGCTGGTGTGGATTGTTTCCTAAAAATATCCAAATGTCAAGAAAGAATTGGCGGACAATGGGAGAAATCATTTTTTGGCTTCTGCCATGTAATTATAACAGGAGGTAACGGAGCTCTGAACTTTAGGATCATTTGCAAATTGGGACAGGTTTACTACGGTGGCACAGTGGTTAGAGTGCAGTACTGCAGGCTGCTTCTGCTGATCACCAGCTGCCAGCAATTTGGCAAATCGAATCTCACCAAGGGCTGACTCCATCCTTCTGAGGTGGGTAAAATGAGGATCCAGATTGTTGGGAGCAATATGCTTGCTCTCTGTAAACCGCTTAGAGAGGGCTGTAAGCACTATGAAGCGATATGTATAAGTCTATATGCTATTACTAAATGCTATTTCTATCTTAGTGCAAGGGTCCTCAAACTTGGCTGCTGGCTGGAGAATTCTGGGAGTTGAAGTCCCCAAGTCTTAAAAGTTCCCAAGTTTAAGGACCCCTGCATTAAGATAGCAATAGCTATCTTAATGGATGTCCTTCAGAGGTAATGAAGTACAACGCCTATTAGCTAGAGAAACTTAGCTATAGACAGTATTGGTTGAAGATTATAGTCCAAACCTGGAAGGTACCAGGTTTAGAATATATTGAGGGTGTGTGTGTTTCTACCACTAAACCAACACAAAATTTGCAGCATTTTGTGGTTAAAGGTTTGTTGCATCTGAAGCAACCATCTGGGCCAGGGAAACTTTCTATACCAGTCATAGTTCCCTCTAAGCTGAGCAGTGAGCAATCGCTCACTTAAAAATCATCATCAACTCAGAGTTTTCCAAACCTGCCCAGAAGCCGAGAGGGAAAGAGTGAGAGGGAAGGAGAGAGAGAGGAAGAGAGGAAGAGAGAGAAACAGATAGAAAAAGAGAGGAAGGAAAAGAAAAAGAAAAAGAATGGGAGTAAGGAAGAAAGAAAGAAAATCAAAATCTAGTTTGAAACTAGCTCAACTATTTAAGTGGCATTTTGATATTGATAGAGTTGCCCTATTATGAGTTCACTGTTATAGACACACAGTACAGTATTTTATTTTGAAATTCTCTGAGGCAAAACAGGGTGGGTTTTTTATTTGTTTGTTTGTTTGTTTGTTTATTCATTCATTCATTCATTCATTCATTCATTTATTTATTATTTCTTTGCCGCTCAGACACTATACTTTTCCGCCCACCCCCCCAAAAAATTAGAGGGAACACTGCTTGTATCTCAAGCATATTATGAAAAGGGTATATACCTCATATACAATCACTGAGGCAAAACAGGGTGGGTTTTTGTTTGTTTGTTTGTTTGTTTGTTTGTTTGTTTGTTTGTTTGTTTATTATTTCTGTGCCGCCCAGTCCCGAAGGGACTGCCGCTCAGACACACACACACCCCAAAAATTAGAGGGAACACTGATACCAGTGATGGCGAACCTTTTTTTCCTCAGGTGCCGAAAGAGCATGCGCATGTGCTATGGTGCATGCGCGAGTGCCCACCCCCATAATTCAATGCCTGGGGAGGGCTAAAATGGCTTCCCCCACCCCCCAGAGGCCCTCTGGAGACCGGAAATGGCCTGTTTACCAACTTCTGGTGGACCCAATAGGCTCATGTTTCGCCCTCTCCAGGCTCCAAAGGCTTCCCTGCAGCAGGAGGGGAGGATAAAAACACCCTCCCTTATCCCCCGGGAGGCTCTCTGGAAGCCAAAATCGCCCTCCCAGAGCCTCTGTGAGAGCCAAAAATCAGCTGGCCGGCAAACACATGCATGTTGGAGCTGAGCTAAGACAACAGCTCACATGCCAGCAGATATGGCTCCACGTGCCACCTGTGGCACCTGTGCCATAGGTTCGCCATCAATGTTCTATACTGTAGCTGTGGTTTTGTTTCCAATCAGTGCTGTAGCACAAGACTCCCTATGTGAGCCGATTTTAGTCTCATTGATAGTCTCATTAAAACTCCATGCAGCCAGCTTTGAAATATTGATGGCTTGTATTCAGTGTGTTGCCTGAACCGCTTTTGCAGAGAATAATAATACAAAAGGCAATTATTGTGGAGCTTTGTTCGCTTGTTTGCTTTTTTAGAGGACTTGATATTTTGACCATCTGATGAAAGATGATGTCACTACAAACCTATTAACTTCCTGGGTATTTTTGACCAAAAAAAAGATCGCTGTCAACTCAATATCAAACAAACAACAGAATAAGAAGGAAATGTCAATGTTTTCTTCATAGTCAATTTATTTGATGTTTGCTATAATTTACCTGGAGTGCAGCTCAGGTAGTTTTGATATATGACACGGCTACAAATGATTAGATCTGTTAACTTATTACTATCCCTTTTCTGAAATAAAATATTTTCCTTCCATTTAACTATTTACAAGTGTTGGCTATTAATGCAATATTAATCTATCTCAACAGCATCTCATGAAAATCTTCCAATTTCAATTGTTAAAGATCCTTGTCAAATATTTTGGCATAGAATAATCTGCCACTAACAGTGAATTTAAAAAAATGAAAGGCACTTAAATATATAATAAAGGCAGGGTCATTTAAGAATCTGGTTAACTGGGGGATTTGAGCGGATACAAATTTTCTCCTGTCAAAATCCCCTCTTTTGCTACATAAGGATTCTGTTCTCATTTATAGTTAATAACACTAAAAGGACAGGTACTCTAATGCAGCTCTCCTTATGCCAAAGATCAACTAGCATCTTGTGTGAATCATTGTGTGAATGCAGCTTGCTTGCATGCTGTGCTTAAACACAGAATCATACATAGAAACATAGAAACATAGAAGTCTGACGGCAGAAAAAGACCTCATGGTCCATCTAGTCTGCCCTTATACTATTTTCTGTATTTTATCTTAGGATGGATATATGTTTATCCCAGGCATGTTTAAATTCAGTTACTGTGGATTTATCTACCATGTCTGCTGGAAGTTTGTTCCAAGGATGTATTTGAATTTCAGGTTTCCAGGAATTCTCTAACATTTTTGCATTTCAAAATCTAAATCCAAATCCAAAAATGCTAGATGATTCTGAGATGATTCAGCCGAGTCAACCACATTCAGATGATTCAGTCGAAAACAACCACATTCAGATAAGCATGGATCAAGGCCAGGCAAATAGTCCGGCAGAAAATAAGAATCTAATCAAGAAATGACCAAAGAACAAACTACAACCTAACCAAATCTAGGACAAACTAACTGCATATTAAAAGGCATTAAATCTCTTGCTTGCGATGGTGATGCTACCTAGTTGAGTAACAAAAGGTCTGCACATGAGTAACTTAGCTTAGAAAGCACCAACTTCACAGTTCAACTCTGAGCTAGAAATATTTATTTCTGTTGGATTTTTTCCCTGCCGGTTACTATTACTCAGCATAACAAGAGTTTGGACTGAACATTAAATCTGATTATATCAAGGGATTTGTCAAAATGAATCATTGGTAAGCTATTATCTTATATTCTCACATCTAGAATCCCATAGAGAGAGTACAGCGCCTTAGGATGTGTTACTCATTGGCATTCAAAAGCGTCTATACAATGAGATTTAAAATAATTGTTAAAATAATATGCCTTCCTTAGTTCAAATTACAGCCTTGGGCAATAAGTGAGATGGTTTCTCAAATGTTCCCCGTTGATAGTTGTATATTCCTTTGGCTTTTGCAGTACAGAATTCATATTTATTTACATTGGCCCAAATTAATAATAAGGAACTTCCTTTGCAAATCTCTGAAATAACTTGCTTATGCAATTTCTAGTATTTTAAGAGCAGTTCATCATTTGGAACCTATTTATATAGCAAATTATGACCTATATTTATAAGGTTTGTGTGAACATGCATTTTATTTTTGGGGAAAAAATAAATATCCAAAGCTGAAACTTAGCTGAAACTAAGAATGAATATGGTAACTCTAGGTTTTGGATTGGTGAAGTGTGTAGGCTACCCTGAAAGTGCAACACTAAACTCATATGTTAAAAGTTCATTCCTGGTGAGTTCATGATAACTTACTCCCAAGTAAATAGATACAGGGTTACTAAATCAGCATCAGGAATGGGTGAAATTGTTTAGAACTTGATTCTAAAGCTTCCATTTCAGCAAGGCTTTCATTACTTAAGCAATGTGTTGTAGGAATTTATGTCAACAGACCTTTGTCCACATACTGGTTGTGTTCCCACATCATGCTAAACTGTTTTTATTTTACTCATGGTTTATTGAATATATCATCAAGGGACAGGTAACATTTAATGCTTATGATATAAATTTTGATTGTCGAGAATAGAATAGAATAAAATAGAGGGCGGGGAAAATATTTACTGACCTCTCACATCCTGGACACAAATTGTTTCAACTCCTACCCTCAAAACATCACTGCAGAGCACTGCACACCAAGACAACTAGACACAAGAACAGTTTTTTCCCGAACACCATCACTCTACTAAACAAATAATTCCCTCAACACTGTCAGACTTTTTACTAAATCTGCACTTCTATTCTACTAGTTTTTCTCATCATTCCTATCACCCATTTCCTCCCATGTTGACTGTATGACTGTAACTTGTTGCTTATATCCTATGATTTTTATTAATATTGCTTCTTCATTGCTTATTTGACCCCTGTGACAATCATTAAGTGTTGTACCACATGATTCTTGACAAATGTATATTTTATTTTATGTACGCTGAGAGCATATGCACCAAGACAAATTCCTTGTGTGTCCAATCACACTTGGTCAATAAAAATTCTATTCTATTCTATTCTATTCTATTCTATTCTATATCATTGATACACACAAAAAATTGTTGCAGTCAATAGGAATTCAAAATGTTTTGGCTATGCTCATCGAGATGAAGACAGTTGTTAATTGTCAGCTAACGATGAAGAAGTACTGCAAATTTGATTGGAAATTTACCGTGTTTATGTCATCTGTTTGGAACCCTTGTGGGAAGACGGGCATCTGAAAATGAAGTCCATGTCTATTCTCAATCACTTTCCCCCCCTGTCCCTCCCCACTATGCCTATTCAACTATAAACTCCTCCAAACCTTTATTATTGCACATTTCAATTCTTAAAGGGTCAAAGCATGTTCCTGCCTTTCATCATTTTTCTGCGATGGGGTTTTATGACCTTATTTCATTCATACAGAATCTCATCCTTTGCTGACCTTTTATTTCCTCGTGTCTCATAAATGTTTTTATCCTATATTTATTGTATCAAGGTCTCTACCCTACCATAGTTGTCACAGAAGCATCTGGCTGGATTTTCTTGGTTTATTCCTCAGTATAGGATTTTTCAGTAAGAGTGGTATGGTAGAGGCTGAACTCTCGCCTCACAATCAGGAGACTATGAGTTCAAACCTAGGTAGAGGCAGATAGAATTAGAATAGAATAGAATAGAATTTTATTGGCTAAGTGTGATTGGACACACCAGGAATTTGTCTTGGTGGAAGGTCTTAAGCATAAAACGTACCAGGAAAGACTTAATGAACTCAATCTGTATAGTCTGGAGGACAGAAGGAAAAGGGGGGACATGATCGAAACATTTAAATATGGGAGGGAAGTGTTTTTAATAGGAAAGTGAACAGAAGAACAAGGGGACACAATCTGAAGTTAGTTGGGGGAAAGATCAAAAGCAACTTGAGAAAATATTATTTCACTGAAAGAGTAGTAGATCCTTGGAACAAACTTCCAGCAGACGTGGTTGGTAAATCCACAGCAACTGAATTTAAACATGCCTGGGATAAACATATATCCATTGTAAGATAAAATACAGGAAATAGTATAAGGGCAGACTAGATGGACCATGGGGTCTTTTTCTGCCGTCAGTCTTCTATGTTTCTATGTTTCTATGTTTCTATGTTTCTATGTTTCTATGTTTCTATGTTTCTATGTTTCTATGTTTCTATGTTTCTATGTTTCTATGTTTCTATGTTTCTATGTTTCTATGTTTCTATGTTTCTATGTTTCTATGTTTCTATGTTTCTATGTTTCTATGTTTCTATGTTTCTATGTTTCTATGTTTCTATGTTTCTATGTTTCTATGTTTCTATGTTTCTATGTTTCTATGTTTCTATGTTTCTATGTTTCTATGTTTCTATGTTTCTATGTTTCTATGTTTCTATGTTTCTATGTTTCTATGTTTCTATGTTTCTATGTTTCTATGTTTCTATGTTTCTATGTTTCTATGTTTCTATGTTTCTATGTTTCTATGTTTCTATGTTTCTATGTTTCTATGTTTCTATGTTTCTATGTACATGTTCTCGTTCTACATAAAATAAAAGAGAAAATTGAAAGGTGGACGCACACACGTTCCCAAGCGTTCCAGCGTATCCGCAAATGGCTGCCCTTTACTGGTTATCAGTGATATATTTTTATAGAGTTAGATTGCCATTTGTTCTATTTATATTGGCATGCCTCATTCCTTGTTTCTGGCCTGCATATTTTCATTTGCCCCAATGTCTTGGTTTAAATATCTTCTTACCAAGCAAAAGCTGCATTTCAGAAACGATGATTCTGCATAGCCGATGAGCTTACTGGGGTTTTGGAATGACTGTTCCTATCAGTTTCTTGGTCCTCCAGAATGTACTGCTTTGTTTCTAACAAATTTTCCTTCCTTGACATATAACCTGTGACGGATTTCTCCCCTATGAGCTACCAGAAAAATAGAGTGCTTGGAGCTGTCTCTCCTAGTGATTTTTCTGATTGCCTGATTATTGATCAGCTTTTCCCTGAGCTTTATCTGGTAGAAATTCACCTGCCATCAAATGCCTGAAACGCAAATCCTAAGATATTGTTTTTTTAATATTTTATTTATTCTTTCCGTTTAGAAAGCCACCCATCTCACATTCATAAACATTGCAGTTTACAATAAACACTGCCAAAATATCAAAAGAACCGCCTTCTACCGCACGAATCCCAGCGGCCGATAAGGTCCCACAGAGTTGGCCTTCTCCGGGTCCCATCGACCAAACAATGTCATTTGGCGGGCCCCAGGGAAAGAGCCTTCTCTGTGGCGTCTCCGGCCCTCTGGAATCAACTCCCCCCAAAGATTAGAACGGCCCCCACCCTCCTTGTCTTTCGCAAATTACTCAAGACCCACCTTTGTCGCCAGGCATGGGGGAGTTAGGATATTCCTTCCCCTAGGCCATTACAAGTTATGTATGGTATGTTTGTGTGTATGTTTGGTTTTTTATAATAAGGGTTTTTAGTTGTTTTATTAAATTGGATTGTTACATGTTGTTGTTTTTTATCATTGTTGTTAGCCGCCCCCAAATCCAATAAATAATAATAATAATAATAATAATAATAATAATAATAATAATAATAATAAAGTAAAGCATCCATACAGAAAGTACAAAGATTAAAATCCTATAATCACAGGGACAGCACAGCCACTCAAGAACAGCACAGCTATTTTATAGGCTCTCTTTGGGGACCACACAATATGACAGTATTATTAATAACAACAACAACACAGTATTCAACAGGGATGCAAAAAGAGAAGTGGCAGATGTGGTTCTGATACGTAGGAACATAGAAGATTGACGGCAGAAAAAGACCTTGTGGTCCATCTAGTCTGCCCTTATTGTATTTCCTGTATTTTATCTTAGGATGGATATATGTTTATCCCAGTCATGTTTAAATTCGGTTACTGTGGAAATGTGTTCCATGTCTGCTGGAAATGTGTTCCAAGTATCTACTGCTCTTTCAGTAAAATAATATTTTCTCATATGGCTTCTGATCTTTCCCCCAACTAACCTCAGAATGTGCCCCCTAGTTCTTATGTTCACTTTCCTATTAAAAACAGTTCCCTCCTGAACCTTATTTAACCCATTAACATATGTTTTGATCATGTCCCCCCCCTTTTCCTTCTGTCTTCCAGACTATATAGATTGAGTTCATTAAGTCGTTCCTGATAAGTTTTATGCTTAAGACTTTCCACCATTTTTGTAGCGGTTCAATTTTTGTAGTGGTTCAATTTTATCCATATCTTTTTGTAGGCGAGGTCTCCAGAACTGGACACAGTATTCCAACTGTGGTCTCACCAGCGCTCTATACATGGGATCACAATCTCCCCCTTCCTGCTTGTTATACCTGTAGCTATGCAGCCAAGCATTCTACTCGCTATCCCTACCGCCTGGCCGCACTGTTCACCCATTTTGAGACTGTCAGAAATCACTACCCCTAAATCCTTCTTTTCTGAAGTTTTAATGCAAGATTTCATTATTAACTGTGCTCCCTATCAGATCAGATTTTTAGCTCATATAGTTGCAAAAGTACTCTCAAAGATGTGCAGGTAAAGGAACATAAGAAATTTGGTACGATCCCAGAAAATGGGTTGATTCAGTGTGTAGTTTAAGCATGCATGGCCATAGTTAAACAACTCCCCTATCTGTCTGTTACCAACATTGACGTGCAACAATTTTCTGGGATTCAGCTTGGCATCTTTTGCATGCAAAGTCTGTGCTATTAACATTGCACTATAATCCATTTAGGTGGATTTCTGATGAAATTGTAGAAGTCTGTGAAGTGGTTGAAGTAGCCACAGGCTAGTCCTTAGTGTCTATTTATGTACCTGGCTGGCACAACAATTTATGAAAGAGATAAATAAAAAGCAGTGTGAGTTTATTTGCATCATTTGAACAAGCTCATAAAATGACAATTTTCTTGGGAGGGGGGGAGCGGAATAGCACAGAGTTTATGCATTCCAGGCAATAAAATGATCTACATCCTTGACTGCATGTAACTGCCTGTTCAGAAATTGTATTTTTAAAATATGCCCCTAAGATTATAATATCTGAATGTTGCAAAGATAGATTTTATGCAGGTTCAAGATAAGGGGCAGGCACTATGAACTGCTATTCCTTGCGGAGAATATGACTTAATGGCAAAGAGAGTTTGTAAAACTGTACTTTATGTGATATAGTCTGCCACTTTTTAAAAATTTGAATTTGCACAGTTGCACCAATTTTGAGATTGATGGTAATGAGATTGGAGGGGAGAAGGAAAGAAAGGCAAAAAAAAAAAGCATAAATCCAGCTAATATTGTATTTTATTTTAAATTCATGCAACAGAGAAATAGTTTTAGAAGAAGTAATGTCTAATTTTATAACCAGAAACATAGAAGACTGACGGCAGAAAAAGACCTCATGATCCATCTAGTCTGTCCTTATACTATTTCCTGTATTTTATCTTAGGATGGATATATGTTTATCCCAGTCATGTTTAAATTCAGTTACTGTGGATTTATCAACCACGTCTGCTGGAAGTTTATTCCAAGGATCTACTACTCTTTCAGTAAAAATAATATTTTCTCATGTTGCTTTTGATCTTTCCCCCAACTAACTTCAGATTGTGTCCCCTTGTTCTTCTGTTCACTTTCCCATTAAAAACACTTCCCTCCTGGACCTTATTTAACCCCTTAATATATTTAAATGTTTCAATCATGTCCCCCCTTTTCCTTCTGTCCTCCAGACTATACAGATTGAGTTCATTAAGTCTTTCCTGATACGTTTTATGCTTCAGACCTTCCACCATTCTTGTAGCCCGTCTTTGGACCTGTTCAATTTCGTCAATATCTTTTTGTAGGTGAGCTCTCTACTCCAACTATTCACCTGTGTGAGATTATCTTGATATCTCTTTCTTGAGTCTGTGCCGAAGGAGCATCCAGCACCAGGATAAGAGACGTGTTGGCCTGAATGGAAGATTGGCAGGCCCAAAATGAGCAACAGGGGTGTGTGTCCAGTAATGGGCAGCCAAAATTTTTACTGCCACGGTGTGGGTGTGGCTTATTTTGTGGGTGTGGCTTAATGGTCATGTGACTGGGTAGGAGTGGCTTGCCAGCCATGTGATCATGTGGGAGTGGCTTGAATGATCATCATCGTTCAAGTGAATTGTTAAGTCCTCGATTTACAACCTTACCAGTGTTGCTTGCTGGGGTGACAATTTGCGTTTCCCGCTTTCTCCTTCCTGGGTCTCCCCCCCCCCCGCCTCAGGCTGGGTAACTAGGCGAACGGGTGCTGCCAGAAGCATGAATGCTGCCAGCGTTGCTTCCACCCACACCTTCTGCTTGCACCTCTGCTTGCATGCACCCATGTATCTTCTAGCAAGATTTGCTTCCTGCGCATGTGCAGAAGCCAAATATCACTCCGACATGCGTATGTGCATGCCAGACATACACGCATGCCCGCCAGTCACCCGGAGGGGTGCATGCATCAGCAGCAGGCAGGACGGGGTGGAACGCAGTTCCACCGGTGGAAATGAAGATGCGTGCGCAGCTCCAGCTGATCAGCGGCTGTCACTTCCTGGATTACCGGTCTGGGCTCAGCACTCCTTTTGCTGGTGCTGCTGCGTCTGCGCTCCTTGCTTTTTTCTTCTTTCCTCCTTTCTGGCCTCAGACGAGCTTCCCTCTCTTTTGCCCGGTTCCCCTCCAATGTCACGCGGCCACTTCCCGCCTGAGGTGCAAGCAGAAGGCGTGGAAGGAAGCAGCGCTGGCAGTATTTATGCTTCTGGCAGCACCCATTTGCCTAGCTACCCAGTCTAAGGCACGGGGGCGCCCCAGGAAGGAGAGCATGGGAAATGCAATACAAATTGTCACCCCAGCGATCGACACTGGTAAGGTTGTAAGTCGAGGACTTAACAGTTCACTTGAACGATGATGATCATTCAAGCCATTGCTACCTGGTCACATGGCTGACAAGCCACTCCTATCCAATCACATGACCATTAAGCCACACCCACAAAATAAACCACACCCACACTGTAAAAAGTTTGGCTGCCCATTACTGATCAGCAGTGGTAGTGGCCATAGTTCCCTCTAAGCTGAGCAGTGAGCAATCGCTCACTTAAAAATCATCATCAACTCAGAGTTTTCCAAACCTGCCCAGAAGCCGAGAGGGAAAGAGTGAGAGGGAAGGAGAGAGAGAGGAAGAGAGGAAGAGAGAGAAACAGATAGAAAAAAGAGAGGA
Organism: Erythrolamprus reginae; assembly: GCF_031021105.1. NCBI lineage: Eukaryota > Metazoa > Chordata > Lepidosauria > Squamata > Dipsadidae > Erythrolamprus > Erythrolamprus reginae. Next base: position 78,039,034 of record NC_091955.1, read on the forward strand.
AGGAAAAGAGAAAGAAAAAGAATGGGAGTAAGGAAGAGAGAAAGAAAATCAAAATCTAGTTTGAAACTAGCTCAACTATTTAAGTGGCATTTTGATATTGATAGAGTTGCCCTATTGTGAGCTCACTGTTATAGACACACAGTACAGTATTTTATTTTGAAATTCTCTGAGGCAAAACAGGGTGGGGTTTTTGTTTGTTTGTTTGTTCATTTGTTTGTTTGTTTGTTTATTATTTCTGTGCCTCCCAGTCCCGAAGGGACTGCCACTCAGACACTATACTTTTCCGCCCTCCCCCCCAAAATTAGAGGGAACACTGGTAGTGGTGGTAAGTTGGAACCCCCGCCTGACTCAGTCCAAAGGGAATGAGTAGCTCCTCTCTAAGACTTGTGATTTCCAGGAGAGACTGAGAAGGCACCACCAAAATTAAAGGACAAGCATCTAAAAACTGTGGCCTAATTTCTCTCAAGATTCTGGTCGGAAGCAAAAATAATACATTATTTTTAAAACAGTAAGTTACAAAAAACAAAACTCTATATCCACAAAAATTTGTGTGTGGGGGGGGAAAATGTTTTAACGTTAAGGATTTCTAATTATGGGCCAAAGAAGTGTAATTTTAAATCTGCATTGTGTTATTCCATATTTTTAAGAATGCTTTTTGTTGAGTTATTTTCTGGAGGAAGGCATTGTTCTTAGCATATGGCACATTCAAGGTATGTTAACTCCAAGGCCCAAATGATTCAGCGCAAGGTTGTTATCTATGGCTTCCCGGATGTGGACACTTCATTTGCCACTTAATTGCACGCATCCTCACTCAGTTCAGGCAGTTGGAACACAAACTGTACAGTCTTATTTCCTTAAAGACAAACCTCTTGGTAGAGAAAACTGCTGGCAAAGAAAGGAAACGGAGGGGTGTGATTGTTTGCTACCATCTTATTTATTTATTTTTTATTTATTTATTTTGTCCAATACATAATACATAGAAACATAGAAACATAGAAGTCTGACGGCAGAGAAAGACCTCCTGGTCCATCTAGTCTGCCCTTATACTATTTTCTGTATTTTATCTTAGGATGGATATGTGTTTATCCCAGGCATGTTTAAATTCAGTTACTCCTAGAAAACTTAAACAAGCTAGGAAAATGTAGGAACTTTCTCTCTCTCTCTCTCTCTCTCTCTCTCTCACACACACACACACAGAGAGAGAGAGAGAGAGAGAGAGAAAGAAAGAAAGAGAGTGAGTGAGTGAGTGAGGTTGGAGAGAGAGAGAGAGACAGACAGACAGACACCAGGGGTAAGTTCTAACTTACTTCACTGCCAGTTCATTTCCTTTCACTCCATGTGGCATGCCTCATGGATTGGGTGCACACAAAGCACATGTGCACATGCACAGTGATGAAAAAATAACCCTACGTCTGCTGGAAGTTTGTTCCAAGGATCTACTACTCTTTCAGTAAAATAATATTTTCTCATGTTGCTTTTGATCTTTCCCCCAACTAACTTCAGATTGTGTCCCCTTGTTCTTGTGTTCACTTTCCTATTAAAAACACTTCCCTCCTGGACCTTATTTAACCCTTTAATATATTTAAATGTTTCAATCATGTCCCCCCTTTTCCTTCTGTCCTCCAGACTATACAGATTGAGTTCATTAAGTCTTTCTTGATACGTTTTATGCTTAAGACCTTCCACCATTCTTGTAGCCCGTCTTTGGACCCGTTCAATTTTGTCAATATCTTTTTGTAGGTGAGGTCTCTAGAACTGAACACAGTATTCCAAATGTGGTCTCACCAGCATTCTATATAGCGGGATCATAATCTCCCTCTTCCTGCTTGTTATATCTCTAGCTATGCAGCCAAGCATCCTACTTGCTTTCCCTACCGCCTGACTGCACTGTTCACCCATTTTGAGACTGTCAGAAATCACTACCCCTATTGAGGAGAAAGATATGTAATAATATAAGTAAAGAAAAGAATAGAAGATAAGATATAAAAGTATAGGTGAACATATTTGAAAGGAAGAAAAGATAAATGAGATAAGGAGAGACAATTGGACAGGGGACGGAAGGCACACTGGTGCATTGATGCACGTCCCTTACTGACCTCTAAGGAACCTGGAGAGGTCAATCGTGGATAGTCTAAGGGGAAAATGTTGGGGGTTAGGGGTTGACACTACTGAGTCAGGTAATGAGTTCTTTGTCAATGGGAACTCAGAGATGAGAGGGGAGAATGACAGCATTGAGCCATATTATTTCTAATTTTGTCTTTTCAAGTGGTATTGGACAAAGTAATTTCCTTTTCGTCCTTGTTGGAGTTGGGGTCTTTAAGCACCTGGGAGTCTCCCCCTCAGTCAGCAACTGGAAATTATGCTATCTCCATTTCAGTCTTCAAATAGCTTTTTAAACCAAGGTTGCCTAAGGTGGCTAGGTAATCATGATACAAACTTCATGGCTGAAAGGAATTTAAACCCTGATCTTTCACTTGACTGAATATACTGTAATGGATCTCAATATCATACTGTATCTCATTATCATACAGTACAACATTCAATCTGGATTTGTCATCTATCAAAAAAAATATATGCAAAAATGACCTTAAAATGACCTTTAAACCTGTTTGATAACTACGGTACTTTAAAATCACTTTGCATATGTTGCATGTACTTTTTTAAAAAAAAATAATTAAAAACTTGTTCATATAAGTTTTTTAAATTTTACATGATCAGTCTCAAAGTCTAATACATACCCCAAAACCCGAGATTTATATATCAAGTACAATATTTTTTGTGATCATCTTCTTCAGTTGTTTATACTTAGAAAGCCACAAGAGATTTTTGGGCTGATAACAAAAGGATAATATATACAGCATATAAGATTTGCTGAAACAATAAAATGTTCCAAACTCCAAGGCAATTCAGAGGCACATCATTTACTCTTGCTTAAAAGAGAACGATTCAAGAAGATTACAAAATCCACAGTTGGGCAATATGTTTAAGAAGACCAACCAAAATGTCAAAATAATTGCTTTTTAGTTGGACATTAAAAAGTCTATGGTCCAATTGTGGATATTGTTACTTTTTCTTATGGACCAGAATAATTACTTTAATTATGAAAAGCAAAACTTTAGAGCAGCATAAGCATTCGTGGAAGTTTCCAGAGAGGAAAGCAGTCTTTACATGTTTTCAGCCCACCAGATTTGAGAAGACTGACGTGGAGCATTATAATTAACTATAACCTAACATTGGCCATCTTTAAAACAGGATATTTCATCCTACTCAGTCTATTCAATTTCTATTCAATCCTAATCAATCTATGATAGATAGATAGATAGATAGATAGATAGATAGATAGATAGATAGATAGATAGATAGATAGATACAGTAGATAGATAGGCGGATGGATGGATGGACGGACGGACGGACGGACGGACGGACAGACAGACAGACAGACAGACAGACAGATAGATAGATAGATAGATAGATACAGTAGATAGATGGGCGGATGGATGGATGGATGGATGGATGATAGATAGATAGATAGATAGATAGATAGATAGATAGATAGATGATGGATGATGGATAGGCAAACAGACAGACAGACAGATTATCAATAGATAGATAGATAGATAGATAGATAGATAGATAGATAGATAGATAGACAGACAGACAGACAGACAGACAGACAGACAGACAGACAGACAGACAGACAGACAGACAGACAGACAGACAGACAGATACAGTAGATGGATGGATGGATGGATGGATGGATGATAGATAGATAGATAGATAGATAGATAGATAGATAGATAGATAGATAGATACAGTAGATAGATAGGCGGATGGATGGATGGACGGACGGACGGACGGACGGACGGACGGACGGACAGACAGACAGACAGACAGACAGACAGACAGACAGATAGATAGATAGATAGATAGATACAGTAGATAGATGGGCGGATGGATGGATGGATGGATGGATGATAGATAGATAGATAGATAGATAGATAGATAGATAGATAGATAGATAGATAGATGATGGATGATGGATAGGCAAACAGACAGACAGACAGATTATCAATAGATAGATAGATAGATAGATAGATAGATAGATAGATAGATAGACAGACAGACAGACAGACAGACAGACAGACAGACAGACAGACAGACAGACAGACAGACAGACAGACAGATACAGTAGATGGATGGATGGATGGATGGATGGATGATAGATAGATAGATAGATAGATAGATAGATAGATAGATAGATAGATAGATAGATAGATAGATAGATAGATAGATGATGGATGATGGATAGGCAAACAGACAGACAGACAGACAGACTGACAGACAGATTATCGATAGATAGATAGACAGACAGACAGACAGACAGACAGACAGACAGACAGATAGATAGATAGATAGATAGATAGATAGATAGAGACAGAGACAGAGACAGAGACAGATATATAGAGAGAGATGACTTCAGAGAAGTTGAATAGATTGCAAGCACACACAGCCTTGTCTTAAATCAATTTTATTATCCTTCTACATTCTAGGAACCTATGGACATGTGTACCAGAAGTAGCACACACAGCCCTCTCTGCACTTCCAGGTTCTGTTGTGTGCATGAGCACCGGCCAACTGGTTTCCACGCTTGTGCATGACGGAATCTGGAAGTGTAGCTGGCGACAGTCTTCATGTGCACGTGGCCAGCTACTTTCTTCTGGGCTCCGTCGTGCACATGTGCAAAGACCAGCTGACCATGTGCCCATGCTCGCCGGATGCTCTGGAGTATGTACACACACACACACACACACTCCTGTTTCTTCACTCCAAGGTTAACCATCACTGTTCTAGGAGATAGGTAAATATTGTGTATTTTTCCTTTTCCTCCGTAAATATTCTCGGAATTTATTGTTTCAAACTCCCACTAGATTTTTGGCTTTGTACAGTAAGCTATGAAGTGACTCATAAGATATGAAACATGCACTTGAGCAGGCAAATCTGATTGATCTGAGCTTGGTTCCAGGTCAAAAGATCTACAGCTTAATAAGCCAAGCTATATTAAAAAATAAAATGGATTGCTGGGAAATAGAAAGATCACTTTTTTTTCTTTTTCTGCCCTTTCCCTGAGAGAGACTGTATGACATTAATTGACTGGTAGTAACTCCGCTACTGTAATTTACTCCCAGGTGGGGATGCTATGTCTGTTATAGATGGCTATTGGAGGCATAAAGAGGTCATTCCCAATTGGGTTCACAGGATGTTTATTTATTTTATTCCCCAGGCCAAATGATAAAGCCTTATATTTAGGCTCTTCCAGAAGGCCAAAATTAATATAAATACTAAATAGACCAAAGTTCTACTTTCTAAGGAAGAGCCAGAATTTTTGAGAAAATATCAGGACAACTCACTCACACTAACAGCATCAATGTAATCCTATATTTTCCCATCCTACAGTGGTTAGATGGCTGCCTGCCACCATTAACTTTTTACTATACTTTTTATTTTACACAATGCAGGCAATCTTACTTTTATTTCACTTTTGCTGCAAGTCATTTTCCTAATATGAATGCCATTAACAGTCTTCCCACATGAATGAGTTCTGAATTAACTGGCGCCTTTTTATTCTACAACAAAATGTGAATTTAAAAATAGAACTAAATCTATAAAACCGTTTGCAGTTTAAACCAGAACAATTTCTGCTAGCGGTGAACTTGAAATAACTCCTTTGCTCCAAAATGTAACAGTTTGACCTCCTGAACACATTTTCATGAATTAATATTCTGGAGGAAGAGACGAATAAGCTTTCATATTTCACTGAGCTGTTCAGAAAAAAACAGAAGGGGTCAAGCCAAAGAAAGCAACATCTTAAAAAATCAGCATATTCTCACCAAGACTTTTATATATATATATATATAAACTTTATTAATTTTCCATAAAAATCACACACAAACATACAAACAATTAACATATAGTAGGGGTTACAATTACCCCTTAGAAGTTAATTTTTAATACAGAAAAAGAATATATTCTTAATTCATTAAATCAACATATGAATCTAAGTGAAGAGAAGAATTTTGTTCAGACATTATAATAACATAAAATTAATTTAATAAAAAAGAAGAAAATATAAAGTCATTCTAATATATTTATACTTTCTCTTTAATTTTATTTTTCTTTTTATCTATCCACGTATAAACTTTATTCCAAATAATATAAAATTCAGATTCTACTTGGTTATTCAACCGTCTTGTCATCATATCCATCTCTGCACAGTCTAAATTTTTTTTTATTACATCTTCTTCTTTGGGAGTATTTTCTCCCTTCCAATTTTGTGCATAAAATATCCTTGCCGCTGTTAAAATCTGAATAACTAAGTAAAAAATATCTTTTTTATATTTCCGCTTAGTTATACCTAACAGATAAAATTCTGGGGGGTTTTCTATTTCTTGTGATACAATCTCTTTTAACATTTTTTCTATCGTTTCCCAATATATCTTAGCTTTATTACAAATCCACCATTGATGATAATAAGAACCTATTTCCTTTTTACATCTCCAACATTTTGGGGAAGTATTAGGGAACATTTTAGCAATTCTATTTGGTGGGAGATGCCACCTATAAAACATCTAGATTTGGTTTTCCTTTAATGAAACTGATTTTGTCATTTTCCAATTTGTGATCCAAATTTTCTCCCAAGTTTCAACATCAATTTCTCTACCTATATTCTTGCACCAACTTATCATATTGTCTTTTAGAGTCAAATCTATATTTTTATATTCGATCATATATTTATATGCTTTCCCTATTAGTTTCTTTTGATTTGTGGTTAATAAACTACCTAAAAAGTTTTTACTCTTATTAAATATATATATTTTACTAACATGTAAATGTAACAGTTTGACCTCCTGAACACATTTTCATGAATTAATATTCTGGAGGAAGAGATGAATAAGCTTTCATATTTCACTGAGCTGTTCAGAAAAAAAACAGAAGGGGTCAAGCCAAGGAAAGCAACATCTAAAAAAATCAGCATATTCTCACCAAGACTTTTTACAGCAGTAAACAGAGTCTTGCCTCTTCTGTTTTGTCCTGTCTTCAAACTTATCAAACTGACACATTTCAGTTACGCTTAAATTGGCCTTAAAAAAAAAAAAGTCAGATTTAGAGGTAAAAATCTCATTTTATTCAGATTTAAAAATAGGCTTTTTGTACGTGTCCTGGAGAAGAAATGGATAGGCTGTTGTCCTGAAACCTTAAAAATAAGAAAATTGTAATTACACTTATTGCTGTAGAAATCAGAGGAATGTGACCAGTTGGAGATGAAACTTTTCATATTATCCCTACTTTTTTACTTTTTAAATTATTTCTATTGGTCTAACATTCGAATAAGAGGAAGGAAGGAATACAATGAAAGGCGGATCGATTTTAAACACAGCATTAAACCTTGATATGAGGAAATAACATTCTTTAATATAAGGACCCATAGAGTTGGCCTTCTCCAGGTCCCATTTACCAAACAGTGTCAGTTGGCAGGGCCTTGGGGAAGGGCCTTCTCTGTGGTGGCTCCGATGCTCTGGAACCAACTGCCTCCAGAGATCCATACTACTCCAACCTTGCTGGCCTTCCAGAAAGCCATTAAAACCTGACTTTTCCAGCAGGCCTGGGTCTGTTAGGCTATCATCTTGATTCGGCCACGAGTAATTGAGAGATATGCATATCTTTTAAGGGTGATTAATGTATTTAAAATTATCTTTTAATTGTTGTTTTTGACTATAAGAGTCCAAGAGGAGTTGGAATTTCTCCCTCACTAGAATATGTGCTTTGGATTATTCTATACTTAGTATTTATGTGGTGCCCGATTGTGTGTGGCTTTTATGTTATTATTTATTATTATTTATTAGATTTGCATGCCACCCCTCTCTGAAGACTCACAACACAACAATAACACGATACATTACAAATCTAATAATAAAATTTAAAATCAATTAAAAGACATTAATAAACATAGCCAGTATTATAAAATCACCAGCTACACAACCGTACACATTCAACCCAGTCCATCATACAACAGAGGTTAGAAAACACAACGAAGGGGGGGGGGGATAGGTAATTATCCCCATGCCTGGTGACAAAGGTGAGTCTTCAGCATTTTACAGAAAGCAAGGAGAGTGTGGTCTGTTCGAATCTCTGGAGGGAGTTGATCCCAGAGGGCTAGGGCCGCCACAGAGAAGGCTCTTCCCCTAGGCCCCGCCAGCCAGCATTGTTTAGTCGACAGGACCCAGAGAAGGCCAACTCTGTGGGACCTAATCGGCTGCTGGGATTCGTGTTAAGCCAATGGCTGCTATTTCCTTGTGCTGCTAAGTCCTCGGCTCCTGAGTACCTGATAGTCTGGTAATACTCCTGTTGAACGACAACGGTTTCCCTGATTATTTTTGTACCAACAATCTAAGTACTGCACATTGCTCATTGCAATGTGAGGCCAGCAATGAGTTCAGGACCACTTACTCCTTCCTCACCTGATCGCAATCCGATGGTTAGTTTCCACCCCATCTACCTTCCATAGTCACAAGGCCAATATTCATTTTGCTCATCCAGGATGATGAAGGTGACAGTCAACCCTGAGTCCAGTGGTGGGCTACTAGCCAGAACACTAAATTATGCTTGCCGCCGCGGCTCATAAGTTCTTGCAGGGCCAGCACAATTTTGCTTCTGCACCCATGGAGGTAGCAAAATCGCACACGGAGCCGCAGGTGCGCTCGTGTTTCGGTGAAGGGTTTTTTGGCTTCCGTGCATGCCGATGGGATTGGGTGGGATAGAAGTTGAGTTAAATAAATAAATAAACCCCTTTTAAGCATCCTCTTTTATGTTCAATGTACTGAAAATATTTTATTAAGAAACATAATACTCTTGTCCTTATTCCGAGTAATGAACTCAGGGCAGTAAGGACTCTGACACTTCGTTCAGGCTCAAGAGATCCTTTATTGAGTACATCATACCAACACTTTAAAAGGTGGAGCTAGCTCTAAATTATTCCCATGCTTAGGCAACCAAGAAACGAAGCAGAAGTAAGCATGGCTTCAGCTGTAGTCCTTTTGCAAGTTTATGACTCTTTAGTTACTATTTTATATCATTTTATGATAGAATTTATTTATTTATTATTTATTTTATTTATTAATCAGATTTGTATGCCGCCCCTCTCCGCAGACTCAGGGCAGCTCACAGCAATAATAATACAATGTAAACAAATCTAATATTTAAGTTAATTTAAAAACCCCAATTTAGAAACCAATCATACTGACTAGCATACCATGCATAAATTTTATAAGCCTAGGGGGAGGGAAATTATCAATTCCCCCATGCCTGATGACAGAGGTGGGTTTTAAGGAGCTTACGAAAGGCTAGGAGGGTGGGGAAAACTCTGATATCTGGGGGGAGTTGGTTCCAAAGGGTCGGGGCCATCACAGAGAAGGCTCTTCCCCTGGGTCCCGCCAAACGACATTGTTTAGTTGACGGGACCCGGAGAAGGCCAACTCTGTGGGACCTAACTGGTCGCTGGGATTGGATTGGATCCAACTCTCCTTATAGTCATAAGGAGTTTGAAACAACTTCATTTTAGCAAGCCTTTGGAGTCTTACAGAATTGGGAAAATATTTTTTTTAAGTATAATTATAAACTTCCAACATATGCATTAGAAAACAGATAGGTGTCAGGTCTGCCATTTGTTTATGTTTTCATAGATTTAGTGGTATTTATAATTTTCTAAAGACATTAGATTAGATTAGATTAGATTAGATTAGATTAGATTTATTGGATTTATATGCCGCCCCTCTCCGCAGACTCGGGGCGGCTCACAGTACATAGTGACAAATCTAATATTTACCAATCTAATTAAAGTTTTAGGTTAAAAAATTCATAAAAGCAACCCCAATATATATAAAAAAACAAGCACACAATCAATCATACACCAAAACAACATGGGCAAGGGGGAGATGTTTCAATTCCCCCATGCCTGACGGCAGAGGTGGGTTTTAAGGAGTTTACGAAAGGCAAGGAGGGTGGGGGCAATCCTAATCTCAGGGGGGAGCTGGTTCCAGAGGGTCGGAGCCACCACAGAGAAGGCTCTTCCCCTGGGTCCCACCAGACGACATTGTTTAGTCGACGGGACCCGGAGAAGGCCAACTCTGTGGGACCTAACCGGTCGCTGGGATTCGTGTGGCAGAAGGTGGTCCCGAAGATATTCTGGTCCAGTGCCATGAAGGGCTTTATAGGTCATAACCAACATAAATGTATATCCAGAAGAAGAGCATCATGCATTATCTTTGGAAGGCTGTACTGTAGTTCCATGTAGGAAGTAATCATCCTGGTTAAATTGTGTTTCAGTAAATGCATAAGTGAACAGAAAACAATGTAGCCTCTACATAATGCAGACTTAAGCATGACATCTTTCTGCAAATTTGACTGTCTTATTTATATGAAGTTGTCCACAGTGAAGTCTGTCAGGGAATTAAAATTAGCTAGAACAACATTACAGTCTTGAAAAAGACCTAAAACTTGATTAAAATCTCCAGCCATAATTAAATCATGCACAGCTTAAATGAAAAGACATTCAAACCTCTATGAAAAAATCCTTGATGATCCTTAGTAAGCCCATAGGAATTATTAAATGCAGGAAGATCATTAAAATTAGTGGTATTTAAACAATTAAATATTTCTGAATCATTTATTTTACCTTCCACTACAAATATTGAAAATTTAATCAAAAGGATTTTGATTTTCTGCTATAAGTATTTAAGCAATCTATCCCTTAAGTTTTTTAAAAAGCTTTTACTTATAAAGGATAAGTTAAAAAAACAAAACTTCTGACTTTATATTGCTCAGTTTACTTAGATACTTAAATCTAAGGCTTTTTACTAGCGACTTCACTATTTTATTATTTTTCTATTGCTGAAGTCATATTTTCTGTAATCGAGTTTGGAGCAGGTGCTTGTGTATTGCTGTGGTTGAAACTGAAGAAATCATTGACAGGTAGGACATTGCGGTAAATGATTTTGTGAACTACATTTAGGTCAGATCGAAGGCAACAAAGTTCTAGGCTATCTAAGCCCAAAATTTCAAGTCTGGTGGAATAAGGTATTCTGTTGCGAGCAGAGGAGAGGAGAACTCTTCTTGTGAAATATTTTTGGACTTTCAATTGCATTTAGTTAGTTAGTTAGTTAGTTAGTTAGTTAGTTAGTTAGTTAGTTAGTTAGTTAGTTAGTTAGTTAGTTAGTTAGTTAGTATGCCGCCCCTCTCCGTAGACTCGGGGCGGCTCACAACAACAATAGAACAATTCAAAACAAATATAATAATTTAAAAACATTTTAAAAACCCCGTTATTAAAGCAGACATACACACAAACATACCATACATGAATTATATAGGCCCGGGGGAGATGTCTCAATTCCCCCATGCCTGACGCCAGAGGTGGGTTTTAAGGAGTTTACAAAAGGCAAGGAGGGTGGGGGCAGTTCTAATCTCAGGGGGGAGCTGGTTCCAGAGGGTCGGGGCTGCCACAGAGAAGGCTCTTCCCCTGGGACCCACCAAACGACATTGTTTAGTCGACGGGACCCAGAGAAGGCCAACTCTGTGGGACCTAATCGGTCGCTGGGATTCGTGCAGCAGAAGGCAGTCCCGGAGATATTCTGGTCCGATATTCTGGTCATACTGATATCTGATATGCAGTGCGGGTTCCAGACAGTTGAGCTGTATTCAAGAATTGGTCTAGCAAATATTAGTAGATTATATTGCCAGAGAAGAAGCTATGCAGGATTAGATTAGTAACTCTTAGTGCCTTTTTGGCAACGTTGTTAAAGTGGGCTCTGGCGCTTAGGTCATTAGATAAGAGTACGCCAAGGTCCTTGATAGAGTGGGGGTCATCTATAAGCTCATGTTCTCCAAGTTTGTATTTTGTGTTCTGATTCTTTTTGCTGATGTGTAAAACAGAGCATTTATTGGTTGAGATTTGAAGTTACCAGTTGTTTGACCATTCTGATGCCTAGTCAAGATCTTTTTGAAGGGTAGCAGTATTAAATAATTTAACATTGTCATCAAAGAGGATGCAGCTGTTTGATGATCACAGAGGTCATTTATGTAAAGTATGAATAGTGCTGGTTCCTAGAACACTGCATTGGGGGACACCACTGTTCATAGGTGCAGGAACGATAAGGCACTCCTATTTTAATCACGGAGATGGATGGGAGAAAAGATATATAAAATATAGGACAGACAATTGGACAGGGGACGAAAGGCACACTAGTGCACTTATGCTCGCCCCTTACTGACCTCTAAGGAATCTGGAGAAGTCAACTGTGGAAAGTCTAAGGGGAAAATGTTGGGGGTTGGGGGTTGACACCACGGAGTCTGGTAATGAGTTCCACGCTTCAACAACTCGATTGCTAAAGTCATATTTTTTACAGTCAAGTTTGGAGCGGTTGATATTAAGTTTGAACCTGTTGCGTGCTCTTGTGTTATTGCAGTTGAAGCTGAAGTAGTTGTTGACAGGCAGACAGTGCACCAAGCAGCCATTGGGAAGGGTGAGAGTAAAAAGCTTGCAATCAGTGTTGTTGACATTTCATTGATGGAAAATAAATTGTTCTTTGCTCCTAATGCACATCTGGATTATGTAATTGAAGTCAATCAATCCTCAAGCACATTGGGAATCTGTAAGAAAGCAATAACAACATTAAGTAGCAAGAATTCTGTATGATTTCAGTTGTAAAGGGTTAGCACAGCACAATCCAAGCACAGCTTGTAGCATCTGCCCATCAATTGTTCTGACAAGCGTTGGCCTTTACAGCAATTAAATCAATAAATTAAACTTTTGTGCTGCATCTCATCTATAAAATTGGCTGTTGCCCCCAAATATGAGAGTTGCTTCTTCCAACCTGTTTCTAAATGTTCTTCTAACAAAGAGTAGCAGGAAGAATACAATGCGCTTGCCTGTTGTCTGAGTGCTCTTTAATTATATTTAATTGTATGAGGGTCTCGTGCAGAGGGAGAGAACCTGCAGAGTTTCCCAAAGATGTGGCCTTGAGCAAGTCAGACATTTGTTTATTGTGTAGCCTGTGGATCCACATTTGCAGCATTTTGTTCATTCCGATGAATGAACTTAGATGCGCAAGATTTGGTTAGATGTCTGAGAGCTCCCCATAAAGGCATAATCTTGTGAGCTGCCCCAAGTCCTCAGAAAGGGGCGGTATACAAATCTAATAAATTATTATTATTATTATTAATCTGAGAAATGGGGTGAGCTGTTTGTATGGAGGGTTGGCAGGGGGATGGAGAGCCCTCTGGGATGGAGAGCACAACAGGTCTACGGAGAGGAGCAGCATACAAATCTAATAAATGGATGGATGGATGGATGGATGGATGGATGGATGGATGGATGACAAGAGAAGGCATAATAGTCTGTGCTGCCCTGGCCCCATTTAACCACACTTCTTTGCTGGATGCTGGAGCCACTACTGGTGCCCAGCAAAGAAGCATGGAAGTTCCAGCCCATCCACCCCATGAGCGAAGCAGGCAGCATGAATGAGGAGAGGCAGGGGTGGGGGACCCTCTGCCCCACCTCATCTGATCCCCGTGCACAAAAACGACCCGCCATCTGCCCTGAGTGCCTCGCTGCTCCCACGCTAACAACCCAGTGCCATCAGTGGTGAAACACCACGGGGATCCCAAGCACACTGGTGGGCTGCACATGCCTGCACATGATGGGGTCACGTTGCTGCCGGACCTGGCCACCCTCCCAGAGCACTTTCTTCCTTCTTCCAGAGAGAGAGAGAGAGAGAGAGAGAGAGAAGAAGAAGAAGAAGAAGAAAAGAAAGAAAGAAAGAAAGAAAGAAAGAAAGAAAGAAAGAAAGAGAGGGAGAGAGGGAAAGAAAGAGAGAGAGAAAGAAAAAAGAAAGAAAAGAAAGAAAGAGGGAAGAAGGGAGGGTGGGAAAGAGAGAGGGAGGAGAGAGAGAGAAAGAAAAAAGAAAGAAAAGAAAGGAAGAGAAAGGAAGGAAGGAAGAAGGAAAGAAAGAGGGAGGAAGGAAGGAAAGGGAGAGAGTGAAAGAAAGAAAGAAAAGAAAGAGAGAAACAAGATAAAAGAGAAAGAAAGAAAAAGAGAAAAAAGAGAAGGAAAGAAGGAAAGAGGAAAGGAAGGAAAGAAAGAACAAGAAAGAAAGAGGGGGAGAGGTAAAAGAAAAAAAGAAGGAAGGAATGAAAGGAGGGAGGAAAGGAAGGAGTAAGGTGGGAAAGAAAGTAATAAAGAAAGAAAGAAAGTAAGTAAGAAAGAAAGAAAGATAGAAAGACAGACAGACAGACAGACAGACAGACAGACAGACAGACAGACAGACAGACAGACAGACAGACAGACTTATGGCCACAATTGATCCCAAAATTTTGGTTGCTAATCAAGAACATTGTAAAGTGAGTTTCACCACATTTTACAAGATGACCATGCGCACCCGGTCACCGGACCACCAAGCCACGCCCACCTGAAGCCACACCCACCAGACCTCAAGCCACACCCACAAAATAAGCCCCACCCACAGAACCAGTAGGGAAATTTTTAGATTTCACCACTGGGTACCTTGTGTCATCAGTTCATCAAGTCCTTGAACCTGGTCCGTTAGAATGAAATCATTCCACCGCACTATTCTAGCAAATCATTTCCAATGTGTTCTAAGCACGTGCCCTCTACATTGCCCTTATTGCTTGTCCACCCCTGGCCCAAAATACGCTGCTGAATCTGCTGTCCTCTGAACGGTTCCCTGGCTTAGTTTCTTCAAGGTCATCTCCATGGCTCCCTGCAGAAATAGAGAGACACGATCCTTGTTTATTCTCTCTTCTGAATTCAGACCCACGATTTATCTCTACTACCAAGCCGTAATTTTTTTTTTTTTTAAAAAGACAAAAAGGGATTTCTGTCTGCCAAATTAAGCAATAAAAAGATGAGGAGATAGCCCTTTAGGTGGGGGGGGGGGGGAGAAACCAAGTTCATAAATTTACTTTCTTACTCTCATTTAATGGGCTATTGACTGCAATAGAGGGGGGAAATATTATTATTCCTTTTTTGCTATTGAATGCAGCATAAGAAAGCCAGGAAGAGGGAGTTTGAATTGACATCCATCCCCCAAAATCACTGGCATTATTTAAAAGCTGCCAAATTGCAATTGGCGAACCTGAGCTCGTGCCAACCTGGTTTGCTAAGTACCGAACCAGCTTGTGCCAGAATGCGGCCACGAGAGCAATCATGGGCCTCCCCCGTTATGCCCATGTCTCGTCAACACTCCACGATCTGCACTGACTGCCAATCAATTTCCGGTCACGATTCAAAGTGTTGGTTATGACCTATAAAGCCCTACATGACATCGGACCAGAATACCTCCTAGCCTGCCTTCTGTCGCACGAATCCCAGCGGCCAATTAGGTCCCACAGAGTTGGCCTTCTACGGGTTCTGTCGACTAAACAATGTCATCTGGCAGGACCCAGGGGAAGAGCCTTATCTGTGGCGGCCCGTGCCCTCTGGAACCAACTCCCCCCAGAGTTTAGGACTTTGCCGCCAGGCATGGGAAAATTAACACACATACACCAACCTTGACAATTGGGGTGTGATTGGATTGTGTGATTATTTTATTATAAGGGTTTTAAATTGTATTTTTTAAAAATTGGATTTGTACACTGTTTATGCTGTTGTGAGCTGCTGCGAGTCTTCAGAGAGGGACGGCATACAAATCTAATATATTATGATTATGATTATGATGATTATGATGATGATGATGATGATGATGATTATTATGATTATGATTATGATTATGATTATGATTATGTCAGTACAACACAGCAAACAAGATCACTATGCTGGATTTCATATTTCATCACCAGTCGGGCGCTTCCCAAGCACCTAGGACTGCGTGATGTAGCGGCAAATTATGTTTGCCAATCCCAGTAAAGAGGCCTTTTGCAATTGAAAGATGGAGATTTTGTCAATTCCAATGGTTTTCAAATGTCCGCTGAGATCTTTTGGTACTGCGCCCAGCGTGCCAAGTACCACTGGGACCACTTTCACTGGCTTATGCCAGAGTCATTGCAGCTCGATTTTTAGATCTTTGTATTTCACTAATTTCTCTAGCTTATTATTATTATTATTATTATTATTATTATTATTATTATTATTATTATTATTATTATGCCAACCTACAGCAGAAAATTGCCAGAGACACTTCCAACCATTGTGGTTGCACATTTTCAAAAAAAAACCCTGCTTCTCCAAAAAAAGGAGGACAGATGAAGCTCAGACCAGAGTCTAGTTCCCACTGAGTGTCCTCTGCATGGCTATTGGCCTGCCCAAAGTTGAAGAGGGATGCAGCTGTTCTTTTGAACTGGCAACCTGCACGAACTGGCCCAGTTTCTGCATATTTACGGGATCTCAGTTTGTTCTCTATTGTGCCCCATAGCAATGGGGGAACGGTTTGCTTTGCTTTGGCTTTTCGGTAAGAATGTGTGAAGGATTTATGATTTTGCAAAGCACGTCGGCCTTGTATTAGCCAATCGGTCTATTTGCTTTTTCCAAGGCAGTTGAATAAATAAATAAGGGCAGATTTTAAACGAAACCTTGCCTGTCACATGCCCGTCTGTTAGCCAATGATGAGGCCATAGTGTGTAATTAAACTATCATTTATATTCTAGGCAAGTGTGTGCTGGAATAATAAAGAGCTCTCGGGAGCCTCGGGGCTGCTGAGGCATTTAATTCATGCACAGAAGGAGCTTTCTGCAAAGCTGCTTCAGCAGAATGGGGTTTCTCACAACGGAGCAGGGAGAGAGAGCATAAGAAGAGCCATGCGGAATCAGGCCAAAGCCCATCAAGTCCAGAATTCTGTGTCACACAGTGGCCCACCAATTGTAATTTTTTAAAAAAATATTGTTTTATTATTTTTCATTAGACATACAAAAACAAACAATATTCAACATTCAAGGAGCTACCATTGCTCCGCTTGTCGCAGAAGTCTAACTAGTACAGAAAAAAAACCCTAACTATAATCAGATCAATACAGAAATATAACACGCACACTCTATGTTCTTGTTAAATTTAACTCTGTATTCTTTATATTAATTAATTTTCTTATCTCTAAAATATCAAATACTTAAACTAGTAATAAAATATAAAAAATAACACTTTAAAATTTATGATATTGCAAAAATACTCTATGTTTATACAGTGTTCCCTCGATTTTCGCGGGTTCGAACTTCGCAAAATGTCTATACCACGGTTTTTCAAAAATATTAATTAAAAAATACTTTGCGGGTTTTTTCCCTATGCCACGGTTTTTCCCGCCCGATGACATCATATGTCATCTCCAAACTTTCGTCTGCCTTTAATAAATATTTTTTAATAAACTTTAATAAATAAACATGGTAAGCAATAATCTAAATGGTTGCTAAGGGAATGGAAAATTGCAATTTAGGGGTTTAAAGTGTTAAGGGAAGGCTTGTGATACTGTCCATAGCCAAAAATGGTGTACTGTATTTACTTCCGCATCTGTACTTCGCGGAAATTCGACTTTTGCGGGCAGTCTCAGAACGCATCCCCCGTGAAAATCGAGGGAACACTGTATTGTTTTTAAACTATTACATTCTACCTGTTATTATCATGTTGTAAAACATTTTTTAAATTCACTTATTTAAATATTCTCTCATATATGCATACAGTTAACATTCAAATTAATAAGTTCAAATAATTATAAATTCTTACTTATTTAATTTTTAAAACTATTTTTAAAATTCCACCATTTATATACTTTGTCCCATATTTTATAAAATTCGGTTTCAGCTTGGTTATTCAAAAGTTGTCTAGTTCTGCACATTCCATAATTTTTTTAAATACTTCTGCATCTTTTGGTATTTCCTTTTTTTCCCATTTCTGTGCGAATGTAATTCTTGCCGCAACTAAAATATGTATTATTAAGTAATAAATTTCTTTTTTATACTTCATATCTGAAATACCCAGTAGGAAGAATTCAGGAGACTTTTTAACCTTCTCATTTGTTATTTCTTTTAACCATTTCTCTACTTTGTTCCAATAGTTCTTGGCTTCAGGGCATGCCCACCAATTGTAATTTTTAATTTAATTCATTTGACTCCTATGCCCCCCAATCCCGAAGGACTCAGGGCAACTTACAACAATACAAATGACCAAAAAAAAAAATTTAAAAGAAGTCAAAAAATACAATCTAAGCTCTAAAACCCTAATTAAAACTCGTAATAGACTAACTCGAGAGCATGCATACATACCATTCATAGACTTGGCCAAGCTAGTTGTTGATTCAGGGCCCCCAAGCCTGCCGGCATAGCCAGGTCTTTGTGGCCTTACGGAAAGCCAGCAGGGTGGGAGCAGTACAGAAATCAGCAGGGAGTTGATACCATAGAGCCGGGGCAGCAACAGAGAAGGCCCTCCCCTGTGGCCGTCAACCTGCATTGCTTAGTTGACAGGATCTGGAGGAGGCCAACTCTGTGTGCTCTAATTGGTCTCTGGGAGATATGCGGCAAGAGATGGTCTCGTAAATAGTCTGGCCATGAGCCATATAAGACTTTATAGGTAATAATCAACACCTTGAATTGTGCCCGGAGAGTAATAGGAAGCCACTGCAGCTCGTGGAGTATAGGTGTTATATGGGTATACCAAGGTACCAGATGTCGATGTTAAATAGTACATGGGGATCTTGAGCAGAAAGAGAAGGCAAAACCCTCCCTTTCCCTTGACCCCCAACAAATGGTACTCAAGGGAATTCTGCCTGGCTCAACCAACATAGAGGCGGCACTTGGACATCCGTTTCAATAATCACCGATACACTTGGCATCCATGAATCTGCTAGCGGGGCTGCATTCTTCAATGACTTGATAAGGCAGGGGTGGCAAACTCAAGGCCCGAGGGGCTGGATCCACCCTATGGGGTCCTTATATCTGTTCTGGTTTGTGATAGAAGTTTAGTACTTACAAATAACTCTCATTAAATTCATCATTTCATGAATAAAGCAACTCCGTTTATTTCTCTACTCTCTTTTACTTCAACACATTCCAGACATCAATCGGTCCGTTATCTCTCTCCTAGCCGCATTTCTCACATTCCTTTTCCTGCTTCACTTAGACAAGATTTATTTCCTAATTACATAGCTTTAAAAAAGACAGCAGCACTGACTAAATGCAATACAAAATACTTTGGCTTACTTTAGCGTGGTGAAAGCACCTCCATATTTCCTTTCAGCAACGTTGAAACTCCACCCTTCTTCTCCACTAGCCCCCTGACGTGCCAATTACCTCACTACAATATTTAACCCATTCCTCTCCTTAATATCTTCTTCCAGACCTTTGCTCTCTACGTTTCTGAATTCTTCTGAATTTAGGATTAACCCAGCGAGCATCTGATTCTCCCTCACTAGATCCTGAAGTCATAGCCCCATCCTGTGGCTGGCCTCCAACCTGTTCTACTACCTGTAACCCCAGGCCCCCACTACTTCATAAACACTATCTGAATCCGAGTCCTCAATATCTTCATCACCCTCCAACTGATCAGGAGTATGTACAACAATATCTGGGCTGCAGGGCTGCCCTGGAAACAGCAAAGGACTGGGCCGCGGACCTTCTGCTAGTGGAAATGGAACTCATGGCAGATAGTTGTAGCAGCGATGGGTTGCTCCCAGTTCAGCCCGGTTCTAAGAACCGGTAGCAGCTGTGGTGGGAGGCTCTGCGCACCAGCCCAGGAGACTTCTGTACATGCAGAAAGGGCTTTAGTAACCCTAGTAAAAAGTTTTTGAATCCACTACTGGGTTGTAGGATGCCGTTGCAGCCGAAAACAGAGTTCGTTAGGGCTGCAGGTGGCCCTCTCAAGCTCCGTTTATACTGGCAGAGGGTTGCAAAAAGCCGTTGCAGCCGAAAATGGAGCTCAGGAGCCTGTTTTTTCTGGCAGAGGTCTCAGGCAGCTACAAGTGTCCCCCGACACAAGTGATGTTGAAGTGGCCATGCCCATCCCAGCCACGCCCATCCTGGCCCTCAATGAATGACACAGCCCTGAATTTGGGTTTCACACCCCTGTGATAAGGCAATGGAATAGGGGTAGTGATTTCTGACAGCCTCAAAATAGGTGAACAGTGCAGTCAGGCAGTAGGGAAAGCAAGTAGGATGCTTGGCTGCATAGCTAGAGGTATAACAAGCAGGAAGAGGGAGATTATGATCCTGCTATATAGAGTGCTAGTGAGACCACATTTGGAATACTGTGTTCAGTTCTGGAGACCTCACCTACAAAAAGATATTGACAAAATTGAACGGGTCCAAAGACGGGCTACAAGAATGGTGGAAGGTCTTAAGCATAAAACGTATCTGGAAAGACTTAATGAACTCAATCGGTATAGTCTGGAGGACAGAAGGAAAATGGGGGACATGATCGAAACATTTAAATATGCTAAAGGGTTAAATAAGGTCCAGGAGGGAAGTGTTTTTAATAGGAAAGTGAACACAAGAACAAGGGGACACAATCTGAAGTTAGTTGGGGAAAAGATCAAAAGCAACATGAGAAAATATTATTTTACTGAAAGAGTAGTAGATTCTTAGAATAAACTTCCAGCAGATGTGGTAGATAAATCCACAGTAACTGAATTTAAACAGGCCTGGGATAAACTTATATCCATCCTAAGATAAAATACAGAAAATAGTATAAGGGCAGAGTAGATGGATCATGAGGTCTTTTTCTGCCGTCAGTCTTCTATGTTTCAATGTTTCTATATAAGAAGCTAAAAAAGGAGACTGTGTTTCTTGGGTCACTTTTTTGTTTTTCTTGAGTGTTCCTGATATTTCTCAGTGATATAAATAAAAACCAGCAGGAATACACTGGATATACTTATAAAGCCAAGATGCATACACATTTCGTAAGAGGTAGATAGGTAGGTGGATGGCTAGACAGACATGAAAGAACTTTGTCCAAATGTTGTTATTTTGTTATGCATCATAACACTTTTATTTTAAAGCATAATGTATTTATACTTCACCACATGGGAACAAGATCTTTAGCTAAGTTGTAGTATTTTAAGCAAATAGCATTTCTAAAAGTTATTTATTTATTTAATTGAATTTGTATGCCACCCCTCTCCGAGGACTCGGGGCGGCTCACAGGATCAATGGATGGAGAGATACAGAGATATAGGAACTTCAAGACAATAAACATAAGATTTCTTCCTCCATTTCTTTTTCCCTCCACAAACCCTGTGAAGTAGTTTGGATTGAGAGAGTAAGTGATCCTAAAGTCAATCAACGAGATGAAGGAGGACTTGAAATTGCCCAGGCTTAATTCCCTGGCCATTGGGCCACATAGCTGGGGCTGACCGACAAAATAAATTTCAGCTATCTCTGCAGGATTCCTATTCCATATTTAAACATTTACATTTTTATACCAAGAAAAAATAGGGAAAAAAGAGGTAGAGGTTGTGGTTATGGTTATCTTGGAAAATGCTGAATCATCGGTGCTCAGGCAACCTTCCTGGCTGCAATTAAACACCAGCTTTACCTAGTTAATTGAATTATTTCTTTTTTAGTTTATTTATTTATTTATTGGATTTGAATGCTGCCCCTCTCCAAGGACTCAGGGAGGCTCACAACATATCTAAAACAATATACCATATACATATCTAAAAATCCAATTAATATAGAAACATAGAAACATAGAAACACAGAAACACAGAAACACAGAAACACAGAAACACAGAAACACAGAAACACAGAAACACAGAAACATAGAAACATATTGAGGGCAGAAAAAGATACTTCTGAGTCTGTGCAGAGAATTGAAACTAAATACTTAAGCTTAAGGCTCTAGTATCCACTCTGTACTCTTCCACTCTGAACTCTGTGAAATGAAACCAAGTATTCTCTGCTACCTGTAATTGGCTGAAGAAGAATCTATATTGGTATTGTAAAATTTACTTCATCTATATCCCTGGTTTCCAATGTGGGGCCCATGCCCCACAGCGGGGCAATTTCATTTTTAATGGGGGCAATTGGAACCTTGTTTAAACCTAGTTAATGGCCTTTTAGGCTTCCTCCACATGAGTAGGAGTTCACTTTTTGAATAATAAGAATTATATGTCATGGGGGGGTGAGGTCTCAGGATTTTAGAGATGTTTGGGTGGGGCATGGCCAAAAAAAGGTTGGGAACCACTGATCTATATCCTTGTTTATACAG
Source organism: Erythrolamprus reginae (assembly GCF_031021105.1). Taxonomy (NCBI): domain Eukaryota; kingdom Metazoa; phylum Chordata; class Lepidosauria; order Squamata; family Dipsadidae; genus Erythrolamprus; species Erythrolamprus reginae. Next base: position 78,061,283 of record NC_091955.1, read on the forward strand.
AAGTTATTGAATCCAGCTGAATCAGTCATCTGTGTATGCTTCTGGTTTAGATTTTGCAACAAACTTTAATAGATGACAGCAATGATGCACTGGAGACCCAACCTCAAGTCTCTCGCTGTACCGGTAAAGTGGCTCCATTGAAATGGAAAGAAAGAGCTATTATACTCATATAGAATCATAATCACTCACCAATCAAGCTAGAAAGTAAAGTTGATTTATCCTAAGAGAACCATCATTAAACTCTGCCAGTAGAACCTGGGACCAAAGGTTTTAATTACTAATGCAAGCATCTTCTTTCCTAATGAGACCTGAAATACGAAGCACATTTTTTATTGACTCCTATTTCATAGTGGGTCACAAGTAAAAATTAAATGAGGTTCTGTTATTATTGACTGATTGTTGATTGGAATTGCATGGAAATAATAAGCTAGCTATTCAGAATATCCATTAGCTCCTCCAAATAACCGGCAGCAAGTACATGTTATCTGTTCCTTATCCACTTTCTGTTGTATCAATTTGATAGTGTTCATCTTTGCTACATACCAAGCAGGAAAGGGGAAAAAATTGAATAATCAAATAGCGCTGTACATATTCAGAATCTGGAATGGGAGCAGAGTTAGGTGATTTAATTCAACCTCTGTCGGTCGGAAGAATGCTTTCAATTTATTTGGCTATGAATGATGATGGAATTTCTCAATATACTTTTATTCACTCTTTCCATTTATTTGGGGCAGAAATAGTCTCTTTTTCCAGTAGTTCATAGCTGGATGACAAATAAAGGTAACTCTTTCATTGCTGGGGGAAAATAAATACTGCATACTGCAAAGCTTATTACATGTAACCTAAATGTTCTGCAAGGACCAATTCCCATCGTCACAAATCTGCAGAGGTAACATTGATGTTGGTTGAAGAAAGTAGTCATTGAACTCCAACAATACTAGGGCCAGTCTTGTATCAAAACATTACAGTAGCATGAAATTAAATAACACTGAGGTCATATATTTGTATGAACAATGAATATATGATACTGCCGTGAAAATAATGAGATTTGCTGTAAATGGTTAAGAAAGTGAACTATCAGTTAGTTAGTTAGTTAGTTAGTTAGTTAGTTAGTTAGTTAGTTAGTTAGTTAATTAGTATGATTGATGATTGATGATTGATGATTGATGATTGATGATTGATGATTGATGATTGATGATTGATGATTGATGATTGATGATTGATGATTGATGATTGATGATTGATGATTGATGATTGATGATTGATGATTGATGATTGATGATTGATGATTGATGATTGATGGATTGATGGATTGATGGATTTTTTATGCCACCCTTCTCCTTAGACTCAGGGCGGCTTACAACATGTTAGCAATAGCACGTTTTTTTACAGAGCCAGCATATTGCCCCCACAATCTGGGTCCTCAATTTACCCACCTCGGAAGGATGGAAGGCTGAGTCAATCTTGAGCCGGTGATGAGATTTGAACCGCTGACCTGCAGATTTAGCAGTCAGCTTTAGGGGCCTGCAGTACTGCACTCTACCCAGTGCGCCACCTCGCTTCTACCATATTTAGCCTCTATCATGCTTTTTACAGTTCTCATTAAGCTTCTCAGATGGGTCCATAAGTGTAAAATAAATGATGCTCCTCAAAATTCATTGTAGCAAATATGAGTTTTGAGGAACTCAACTGTTCCTCATCTGATCAGCAAAGGTAGCAGGAAGTTTCTCTTGAGCAGCAGTCAACTCCTAATGAGCACGTGGACAATAATATGGAAAATTGTTTGCTATTGCAATCTTCCAACATACTTTTCTGATGTTCTATGTAAAGCCTTCCCACATACTCTTCTGATGTTTCCAGGGTAATGCATAGTCTCATGAGCTTTTGAGTAGCTATCAGAGTATTGTTAGCATTGCCTCTCATTGACAGAGAAGAACTTCATCAGAAGGATGATGTGTTCAAGATGAAAGAGCCACAGATAGTATATTCTCTGCAAACCTAAATATACTCCAAATATGAAGTCTTCCAAAGCAGTATGAACTATAATTATACCATATTTGACTAGATGTTTTAAATATTTGTCTGAAATACCACATTTTTAACAAAGATTGTTCAAAGCTGTCATAGTGGGAGTGAGTTGGTGTTTCCAATCGATCCATTGACCTATAAAATCATATCCCCAGGGCCATTATCTTGGACACTTACTGTTTTAATTATTAGTTGTATATTGTAAGTTTATACAATTGCCTTGGAAACTGAAGATAGAATAAAATGTTTTAAATGAACTGGCATTCTAGAATTCCTGAGTCATCCCTCGCTGATTCTCCTGTTCTTTCTCCAACTATTTTCTTTTTAGACAGCAGGCAAAGAGTTATTGTGATAATTCTAACTCATTCTTCCTGTTTTCTTTCTCCTCTTTGTCTTTTTTCTTCTCTTCTAGGAACCTTCTGCATAATTTCACTGTGCACATGTGTAGCTGGAATCAACTTTGAGCTTTCCCGATATCCCCGGTACCTGTATGGACTTCCTGATGACATCAGTCACGGCTACGGCTGGTCCATGTTTTGTGCATGGGGAGGCCTAGGTCTTACTTTGATCTCTGGCTTCTTCTGTACCTTGGCCCCTTCTGTCCAACCTGTCCCCAGGACCAATTGCCCCAAATCGAGGCCTGAGAATGGGACAGTGTGCTAAGACAAGTACAAACGAGCCTATACATATACATATTATACATATATAAATATAAATTAATATACATAAACATATATTATATAGAGATCTCAAACAGTTGCCAGTGCCATGGTAGAGTGGAGTCCAATGGGGCTCCTACATCTTCTCTACAGCTTTGTATTGTTCTTGTTATTTTTCCTGGAGAAAGGAATAGCTTTTCTGCAACATTGCTCTCCCATTCAGCTCCTTAAAAAAAAAAATCTTCAGCATCTCACTTCAAACATCAAATGAACATATTGTTGCATCTGTCTACCGCCAGTTGGGTGTGATGTGATAGGGAAGGGGAAAGGATATCTTGGTGTATATGGTACTTTTAGAAAGAGTAAAGAAAAAAGTAAAACACTTTATCGGGGAAACATAAACAGTAAATAAATGAACCTCTTTAGTTGCCTCTCTAAAATTTAACCTTCTCAAGGCCATTTTCAGAATCCTTCTGCTCACACACGGATTTATTTTTTTAAAAACCCTTGCCTTTTCAATCAAAGAGGAATGAACCAGAAGATTAAGGCAGGTTTCCCTTTCTTTGCTAAACTTTTTTTTTTTTAAAAAAAAAGCCAAGATTCTTACAGAACAAAACGTCAAGTGAGGATCCTTGAGTGGATGCTTCAACAATATTTTTTTCAACTTCCCTCTGCCTTACAGCCAAGCTTAATTGACAAGGCTGAACTGTTGGCAGAAATGCAAGAGAAAGTCTAACTGAAATGCTGTGATGAATAGTGTATAATGCCCCCCTCCATCCCATTGTTTGTTTAAGAATAAGAAAGGAAAAGAAAGGAAAGAAAAGAAAGAAAGAAAGAAAGAAAGAAAGAAAGAAAGAAAGAAAGAAAGAGGAAAATGAACCTGGTGTTTCCATACGATCTTCTACCGAATTCTCCTCACTGTGATTGCAAACAAAAGATGTCAAGACTTATACATGGATGAGGAAAAACCTATTTGGAGGCTGCACATTTCATGGTCTGGATTTGGTTCTGCCTCCGATCTCCCCTTGCCTTGGAACATCAAGGACCATCTGATGAAATAGATGGTTAGAGAGAAACCATTGTGGGTGGTAAGGGGAGGGAATGTGGGCTTTGTGGCTGTTTGATCATCAAGTTGGCTGTGCAGGAGGATTTTGGACAGAGATTGTCATTGTTGTTATGCCATTGCTTTGTTAATTACAATCATCTGGGTAAAAGCCATTGCAGTGACGGGAGAATTCTGAAGGAATGGTAATAATAAGGATTGTAACACACGGTGCTCTTCTCTTATGTCCATATGCACCAAGAACAGATGTCCGTGCAGTTTTCATAAACTACCTGATTTTCTGAGCCTTCTACTTGCCGCCCAAAGTTGTTTGCTATAATATGAGTGGCAAATACATTCAATAAATAAATAAATAAAGATGAGAAAACATGTAGACCAGAAGGCATTGAAAGGAGAGAAAGGAATTCCATTCCTCATTTAAAAAAAACCCCAAACCTTTGATTGTGATTTGATAATCCCCCACAGGGATATTGTAAGGTTAAATAAGTCAAAGTGACAGCTGAAAGGTTGTGATTGAAGATTTGCCTGTTTGTATTTGTGTCACCCATTAAAAATGGATGGAATTTCAACACACCTTTGTAGCCATCAGTTTGACTTTACCCAGGTGTACCCCTATACATACATATTTTTCATCTGTTTCCCTTCTTCTCCTTTTTTCTTACTATTTCCCCACTTATTTATATATGAGTCGTCCTGTTAAATATTTGTGAAGACAGTTAAGATAACGAAAACAACAACTTATGATCCAGAAAAAAAACCCTGTGATCTGATTAGTTCTTACGGAGATTGGCACAGAGAGGATAAACAAGACAATGGAGTAGACACACATACTAATTGCATATAATAATGAACTTCAGAGGAAAATAGTAGTGTAACATTGGAGGATGGATTTGCCAAAACAGATGAACCACACTTCTATTTTTAGTACCACGTGACATAAAATAAAACTACCATTACAGAAGTATCCTTTCCTTTTAAAGACAAAACAGCAATCACAGATAGCATATAGAACAATCTTTCCAAGTATATTCTGAAGTATTTAACCCATGTAGCAACATCTTCTTGATGTCTCTTTGCATCGTAGTTAAACATGCAGATAAACTATGTGGTTACAATATGTAGGTCTACAACTCAGCCTTGGATTAACCATTAAGCAATCACATTATTTTCCCCCCTCCCAGCTATCATGCCCTTAATTCTTTCCTGGTTGCATTTGACTTTAGTTTTCAGCATTGAGCCTTAATGTGTTAGTTAAGCAGTGGAGAGGCCAAAGGCACCATAGTTGGGCTGAGCTTAGGGCATCGCTTGGCTTTCATGCAATCCTGCCACTAGATAAAGGAACGAACTGCATAATTTCTCTCCTACATCAAAAGCACAGTTTTGGGGTGCCTGTAAGGGCATTTCCACCAGCGTCAGATTCTACCTCTGGACCCAGAATTTCAGTTATGTCACTCTACATGTGTCTTTAGTCCTGATGAATCAGAAACTTCATGAAAGGACCTTCCAGATGGCTAATAGGGGGAATGCAAAACTTGATTGTCTTGTCATTATCCTTGTTTTGCAGTAAAGGTGTGGAGGACCCCAAACACTGCCCAAGGAAGAAATAGCAAATATACAGTATATTGAAGAAGTTAAAGGAATGGTAGTAAGGTGTCACAAAATGGAGGAGAGTCCAGGGAATGGAAAAATAGGATGAAGTTTTCCGGTCAACGGGAAGTAGCTTGCTACTCAACTCTCCTCCCCAGGAGATGCTACAGTGTTATCTTCAGCAGTGATGGACTCAGAATTAATTAGTTCAGTTTCAGAAGGTCTCCCTAAGACTGACAGTTAATTAGTGGGACAGTGGAATGATGGTAATCCTGCATCAGGCCAGCCCATGTAAATAAGGTTTATTATTTAGTGGATCAAATCTCGTTTATTTACTGAAACAATTGGAGGAAGATGGTCTTGCGTATCATGGGGTTTGTTGAAATTAAATTGGATTAATTGAGAGTCGAAGCATGCCATAGGAATGGGGGGAGGGATGGGGAATCCCTACAAAATTGAAGTCCTGGCATCCTTTCTTTTGGCTGAAGACAACCCTCAATGCAGATTTAGATCATGCAATGTAAAATGAACAAAAACACAGAGAATGTTATAATTGCTTCACAGAGCACAGCAAAGGGATTCAATAACAGCATGGGATATTTCTGATGTGGAAACAGTTCTATCCATTCTCTAAAGCTATATACAAGCAGCCAATATTTTCCATAAATTGGAGGAAATTAGAATCTGAGTAACAAGGTCAGTCAAGTCTCTTGCAACTCAACTGCAGTACTAGTGACTTACTCCACTTTCCTTGATTTTAACTGCAGGAGGGTTTTTTTTAAATGTAATTGGTGCTGCAGACAATTTCAGAAGCAAAGCAGAATAAAGAAAATTGTCAGGAAAAACTTTAATGTTAAAAATCTCAGTGGTGAGATAAGAGATCAGTTGGGAATATGAGTCCACCACCTTCTTTTTAATGTTGGCAGAAAACCGGAATACGAACACAGGGATAAATAAATGCCATTCTGTATGCCTGCAGTTGACGCCAGACTTCTCCAACCTATTACCATCCACCTATGTGAAGAGTTGGCTATTTTAAGGGCTGCATCCCAAGGTTGGCTTCCTTAAGAAGCAATTACCTGTGTATAATACAAGGACATTCTATCTATGTGGTTAGGAAGTTTTTGGTTGAATTTCATAGGATTTTCAATCACCAGTATTGAAATAAGAGTCAAATGGTCTTTAAAAAAAACAACCCTGGAATTCTGCAACCAGGTTGTATGAGCTGAATTATCTGTGGCTCTGAGGAGATGGCAAAAACCTCAGATTCTGCATGTGAGCCATAACTATTTCTACAGAAAAAGTCCATCAGTTGAGTGCCTTTTTCCATACCCTTGCCATTTATTCATCAATTTACTACATTTTAAACACATACAAAATGTTAAAATGAGAGGATTTTTATTTTCTCCTTAAATAACTCTATTTTAATGTGGCATTTACAATATGAAGTCTTGTGGCACTTTAAAGATTAAACGTATTAAGGAATAAGGAATAAGGATTCCTCTGAATGTCAGCTATTGATGTGGTATAGAGCAGATGACAATGTCTTGCAGGTCACAGAGCAAAACATCAGGACACCTACAGGCCCAAATGAGTGGTTGGGACAGAACCAGTGGTGGGTTGCTACCGGTTCATCCCAGATCAGGCAAACCAGTAGCAGTGGTGGCGGGAGACTCCGCCTATCTTCCCAGATTTGTCTGTGAATGCGCAGAAGCGCCACACAGCCAATAGCAAACCGGTAGCAAAAGTAATTAAAACCCACTACTGGACTGAACACTCTTCAGTACAGGATACTGTCAGTAAAATGCTCTTGCTATCTTTGGCACAGCAGCAGAGGAAGTCTATCCTTGTACAAATTTTGATTCGGAGGAAAAACATTATCATGAAGAATTCAGAGGAAAGGTGGCAAAAGTTATTTTGGTTCAACTGATAGGGCGTAATCCACCAACAGTAATTTTAAAAAAATTTATTAACAAAACAAAAAATTAAAAATTAATGCAAACTAAAAAGAGAATAAAAAACAAAAATAGGGGGGAAGGAAAAAATGGAAAGAAAAATGAGAAGGAAAAACAAGAATATAGTTAAAGAAAAAGAAGAGAAATATATACAGTGGTACTTCAACATACGAGTTTAATTCGTTCCAGACCCGAGCTCATAAGTCGATCAACTCGCATCTCGAACAAATGCCTTTAGACTTTGTTTTTTGTGCCGAGATAACTGGAAGCAAGGAGATTCTTGCGCCACCTAGTAGAAGCTCAGCTCGTATCCCGAATTTGAGCTCGGGTGTCGAACAGAAATTTCACTCGTGTCGCGGCTCGTAACTTGGAATACTCGCATGTGGAGCAGCTCATATCTAGAGGTACTACTGTACTAAAATGACTTTCTCTATCATAGCAAATGTAAACAATTTTAATAACTTATCACCTTCTACTAAAATATAATAAATGATCTCTTCTTCTCAACTATCATCTCCTATATTTAAACAGATCCTTAAAAATTCATTGTTTCAGCCCTGATCAGTAAAAGCCAGTGTTGTGGTTGGCTTGTAGCCAGGTTCTTTGGTCACGGACTTTGAATCTGATGAGCCGTGGCCATCCGGGCACAGCTGGCCTATGTGGTTGCTGGAGGACAGTTCTGTCTTTGTGCAAGACAGAACAGCCATTAAGAGTTACCAGAGATAATAAAATATTTATTTTAACCTTGATCAAATAAACCAACTTCGTATTTCTTCCTTTTACTTTAAAAATCTTGTTCCTTATCTTGAACAAGATCATTATTTGACACTTCAACAAAATCTTGAAGTGTCAAATAATGTCCTAAAACTGTTGCATATTTTAAAACACAGTCTTTCTATAGAAGCAGGTATTCTTAAAATTAATTTCTGGGTTGATTGTTCAAAACTATCCTTCAGCAAGTCCAATATTAAAACATTTTTGCTTCATTCTGTTTTAGTTGAATGTAAGCATTCGTCACCCTGAATTCTGTTCTTGCTGGCTCCTTCTAGTGTCCAACCTTTGAAATCTCATCTTGTGTATGTATAAGTGTATTTTAAGAGAATTGAAAACAAAAGCAATTTCCCACAAGGATTCGCATCATTAATTCTAAAAAAAATATTTCCAATCTATAAGGCCCTGTACTCCATTGTAACTTTGCGAAATCAAAACTTAATAACTTTTTTCATTGCTTATTCAAATACATTTTTATGGTTTTAAATCTGTATTTAATAGCATTTTCCAAAAGTGATTGTAAAAAGAAATCTTATGTGAAAAAATATGTGAATCCAGTGTCTTTTTGAATAAGTAAGATGGCTCTTTCCATCATCTCCCAGAACTCTAAGCCTACAAGAGATCCCTGTCCTGGGGTCTTCTTATAAGGATCAAGTATCTGGAGCAGTTGTGACTGATCTCATATCCTCTGTTTGTCCAGAGTGGAATTACCAAGACTCAGTTTAATTGCTGATTCTTCATTCCATTGCCGTTGCTTTTAGTGAAACTGTTTTCAGTTCATTATTTCTTTCCCAGAATTTAATTTAATTTAATTAATTTGACTTCTATGCTGCCCAATCCCTTGGGACTCGGGGCAGTTTACAACAATAAAAATGCAATACAATGTTACAAAAGTCAAATATTAATTAACAAAAAGAAGGTGGGCACCTCCAGTAATTACAATGATGATCTAAGTAAACCCTTAGAATAAGGAAGTAGAATAATCTATCCCTGGCATTTAATAACTGATAAAATAATAATAATAATAATAATACATATTCAGCAAAGCTAAATATTCAGGTTTAAAAACATTAAATAGGTGGAGTGATTTTCTGAGATGTTTTGTATGGTTTGCAATACAAATTATATACATTATGATTATGCTGAATATTTAAGAAGTAGGAGGTCTCATTACAACGGCATAAAACTTCCACTTCATAGGAGCTGCAATACATAGTGTAACACTCAATACTAAAATCAGTGAAAATACAATCCTATTAATTTGGTTGTCCTTATCTGTGACTCCTTGGGTTCACATTGGACTTTTGAGATTAGTATGAAAATGTAGCTTAGAGATTGTAAAACTTGGCAAAGGTATTGTTGACGATACTCCCATGAAGTGTGGACCTCCACAAAGAAAAGAAAGAACTAAAATAGGTTTGTTAGACTTTAAAAATGAAAGAATAGAAAGTTGCCACATCTGATCTTAAGAAGTCACAGAGCTATTGTCTTTCACTTTTCCCTTCTCACATTTTTTCCTAAGCAAGAGCTCTAGGTTTAAGGCCAGGGGTCTCCAAACTTAGCCACTTTAAGAGTTGTGGACTTCAACTCCCAGAATTCTCTGGCCAGCAAAGAATTATCCCAGAATTCTGGGAGTTGAAGTCCACAACTCTTAAAGTGACCAAGTTTGGGGACCCTTTGTTTAAGGCCTTCTGCTGTGTGTTTGCATAATTGTTTCTTGCACTGTAGGAACATATGAGCAGCTCCTCTTATGAAATGCTGGATTTGGTCTGCAACTAGTCTGGTACCCTACTAAAGGCAACTCTGATGAGAACATATTTCATCTGAAGTGCCATCATGAAGTTAAATGAAAGTCACAGATGTACTTGCATATGTGCACATTTGTACGTAGATGTATATATGTAGTTTTTGAAGAATTTCAAAGTGTTCAGGTGACCTTATAGAATATTACTGTTTGGCTGAATGTGTTTAATGATGAATCTGTGACGTCCCTTGGTTCCGTTGGAGAAATGCTTTACAATGAAATCAAAATGGCCACCCTCCTTTATCTTCATCGTAAGCGTGGGGGTGAAAGAACGCATATTGTAGCCTGAACCTGAAATCTTTGGGATGTATAGTACACATCCTATACCAGTGATGGCGAACCTTTTTTTGGTTTGTGTGCCAAAAGAGGATAGTGCAAAGGGGGTGCATGCCCAAACCCATAATTACATGCAAACCTCCACCCTCGCATGTGTGTGTGAACCACCCCCTACTCATGGCACATACCCGTGTTTCATTCTCCCTAGGCTTCTGAGTCTTCCTAGGAGCCTGGGAAGGGCAAAAATGGCCATCCCCATCCCCACGGAGGCCCTCTGGAGGCCGGAAATGTTCCACTTGCTGACTTCTGGTTGAACCAGAAGTTCTGTTTTTTTGCTCCCCTCAGGCTTCAGGGCCTTTCTAGGAGCCTGGAGAGGGCTAAAACGGCTCCCCCCCCCTCGCCCCTGCAGCCAGAAATCGCCCCTTTCAATTTTGGAAAATCTGAGCTCGTGATATGGCTCTGTGTGCCACTTGTGGCACATGCGCCACAGATTCGCCATCACGATTCTATACACTACAGGTTCCTTTTAAGGCTCTCCTAGTAAAGCTGAATCTACGCTACAAAATCTTAATCCGGTTTATGCTAGTTTCTTATTGCTTCTTCCAAAGCCATTTTGGGAACTGTACTTTAGTGAGAGTGTTGAGGTGTCTGTGTGAGATTCCTATTCTATATGGCCTTATTTCATAGTGCTGTTAGACCTTACTTTGAGATGCTGATGAATATCACCAATTGTTTACTGTAGTGGTAACTTACTATAGTAGTAATTTACCACAGGGTGCTTATTAGCCATTTTGTAGATGAATTGACTTAACCTTGATTAGATAAAAATGAGGTTCATGGCTGTCGCAAGATATTTTGTTATCAAAAGCAAGGCAAAATGGCACATTTACTTCTTTCTATATAGGAAAAAAAATCAGTTGGAATAGTATTTGAACTTTACACGGGCAATGAACCAATATTCACCCCTGTTACTGACAAGAGCAGGTTAATATAGAGCGCATAGTTCTATCATACATCATTACTTTCAAGAGAAAGTAATCACAGAAAAGCTGTTATTGTTGAGCACTCAGCAATCCTTACCATCTGCTCCCAAAAGACAATTGGTTACTTTTGCTCTGTTTAGGGCTGGTACTATTGAGATGAAAATCATCTCTTCATTGGTACGATCATTACAAATGATTGCAGGTTACAGCCGCTGCAAGTAACCATTTGGTAAATCACTCGATATTCTAGTCACATTGATGATACAAAGATTTTGTGATCTGCTTCTAACTGAATAAAGGTTTTTTTTCCACTTCACAAATCAATTAATCTTGTCTGGGTATAGGTAGATAACAGTTTATCTTAGGGACCATGAGTAAATATCTTGCAGTCTAACCCTTAAAGGCCATAAAGGGCTCACTGATATTTTCCTTGGCACCCAAGAATCCCGCTCCTCCCTAGTTTTAATTTATTAGTAATCTTTTTTTAAAAAAAAAATAGGATAGGTAGCATTCTATGAAGGAACTACCGTTTTCAAACATAATCTGTATTCTGAACAATGCCTCTGTGTCTGACGTGAATCCCAAAGTCATTCCATAGAAAATAAAAATGCTAAGAGACTGCTACTCAATGTTTGGAAATGAGCCTACCCATCCAGATGAAAGGAAAAGTAAGTTAAGCTGTTATACAGAAAATCCTAAGAAGTCAGAATTAGTGGTAGTAAATCAGTGTTTTGTGATTAACTGTCATGCTGAGAATGTTCCCAAAGCATGCTGTTAAAATTACAAGGGAATTGGTTGTCAAAAAAGATTATAGGCTCTTGTATCAACAGTTTATAATTTAAAAACTGTATTAACTTCTCCTCAATATTATTGCTCTTAAATACCTAGGTCAACCATTCCAATTTTTCTAATCCCTCCAAAAGTGCTGGGACTCCCAAATAGCATTTCAGTGGGCAGTCCATCTTCCTATTCTCCCCTCTTGAGGTATTCCAGGTGTAATCCCTGGTCTTGAAGTTCTACAAGGTTGCATCTGAGTGTGGGGCAGCTCACAACTGCAATGGTTTTTCATTAAGAGAATGCATGCCTCTCGCATTCATTAGGCAAAATTGTATTTGCTCCGTCTTGCAGGGGTTAGAGCCCTCAAAATGCAAAGTATAAGTCCTAAAAGTTGTTCCTTGCAGTTACTCAAATGTTGGATCACAAGTATAATTCCCCAGTTTTTTCTCTCCGTGTTTTTTTTTAATTTTAAATACCTCTAGCTCTGTCTCCTTTCTTTCATTCTCTCGTGAATTGCTTTATATAAATAGAAAAAAAATTCCTGTTTTATAAGTTTCATTTTCATATCAGTACCTTCCAGGTGTGACTGTTTTTTTAAATCCAAATGCCTGTAAAAATATGTACAAACTTAAAATTGTGAATTGGAGGGGAGGGGAGGGGAAGGGAGGGGGTTCAGTCTTGGTGAATTGAACAGGTGAAGCATCCAAAAAACCCGTCTCACTGGTTCTTCCTTTTTGTCAGTGAGACAAAAGGATCAAGAATTTTGGCGCCTCCATTATTGTTCTTCTTACTGTAGAAGTCACTGATTCTAAGCAAACTGCATGTATTGCTGTCAACAGGAACAAACAAACAAAACCATTGTAAGTTCTGTGTGTCATAATAAAATCAATGTTATAAAATTTAATGAGGAGAACGTCAGAAAGAGAGGTTGAAATGTTTTTTCCAACACCTTCTTTCACCCTAAGTTTCTTAGCAGCAATTCTTTTACTCTTAGGTTATTTGTCCTCAGCTTCATTGTCCTTAGTCAAGATGCACATTTACCAAAAGAGTTTTGTCCTTGTTTTTATCTCCTCAGCAAGTGACCTTACGGTGCTGCTGAAGCAGCAACAAATGAAAGTTTTTACAACATGCTGTAACTTGGTTTATGTTTTTCTCCACTCGTAGAAGGCCACGGCTGTGGTTTTCAGTTAATTACTAGTGATGGGCGAACCCAACAGTGTTTGGGTTCGGCAAGTTCAGACAAACTTTACACAAAATTCGGCCGAACCCGAACTTGAACCCAAACGGGGAATCCCTCCCACAAAGAGATTCCGGGGGCGGAGCTTTGACATCACCGGCAGGTTGCTAAGGACGCCAAGGTGATAAATATACATGTTTATTTTTATGTGAAAGGACTGCCCTTTGCTTGCAGCGCCGCTGCAGTGTCCTTTTTCATAAAAATAACAATGTTTATTTTTATGTGAAGACCTCCCTTTGAAGGAGCTGGGGAATCCCTCCCGTGAAGAGATTCCGTGGGCGGAGCTTTGATGTCACCGGAAGGTTGCTAAATATGCCAAGGTGATCACTTCCTGCATTCCATGGAATCCAGGAAGTGATCACCTTGGTGTCCTTAGCAACCTGCCGGTGACATCAAAGCTCTGAACGCCGAAAATGACCCCAAACTTTGCCCGAAGTCTGAAAAAAATACGTGTTTGTGTTTGGCATACTGAACACCGCAAAATTCACTACGGACCCGAATTGTGCGGGTTTGGTTCACCCATCACTATTAATAACAACAATCAAATTAACTACTGACTGAAAACCAAATTCTCACATTCCCCGAATGGCATGGCTTCTAGCCCTCCAACTCTGCCATCTTGCAGCCTAGCATCATGTCTAACCTTGCTATTAACCCTATCTCAGGAAACAAGTTTGGGTGTTTAAGGAGAGGGGGGGAAATGACAATCCTTTATTGCAGAACAGTGTTGTGTGTGTTTTTGCACTCTGCTCTGTGTCACCTGAACTTGATTGCTAATTTAACATGAGATGGTTCTGTCACTACTATTGAAGGATAAGTCAACTGCTGATCTAGTCCTTTGTCTCCAGTAACTACACTTCTTGAGTAAGTCCCGGTTCCATTAATATAAGAAAGCTGAAATCATATGGTTGACTCTTAGAAACACTATACTTAATCTGCCCTTATTCTTCCTGTCATTTCTCACTGTGATTTATATATTATTCTGTTAGAGGAATGTCATAAGATTAAACCACCGGTTTTAATTTTAAATTAAAATACTGAAGGAACGTGAGGTGCATCTTCAAGTTGCACTAAAAATCAATGACATAAGGCTGAGTTTATAGTTTTGGCAGAACTGATTTTTTTTCTAAACTACTCTGATTTGGAGTCTAGTTAGCAACGAATGCATGAAACCAGAGTTCTTCCCCTAGATATGTTGGTTTTCACAAACAGGATCATTTTTAAAATCAGTGCAATACACACATTTCACTGGCTTGGTTTGCCACAATTTAAGATCAGTTATTGCTTTTGCTGAACTTACAATTTACCCTGTGCATCGTGATTAAGTTATATAATGGTACCTCTACATACGAACTTAATTTGTTCCGTGACCAGGTTCTTAAGTAGAAGAATTTGTAAGAAGAAGCGATTTTTCCCATCGGAATCAATGTAAAGACAAATAATGTGTGCAATTGGGGAAATCACAGGGAGGGTGGAATCCCTGTTTCCTCCGAGGAGATTCCTAGAGAGGCCCCACAGAGGCTTCTCCCCAACTTTTCTTGCCCTGTTTCCTCCGAGGAGATTCCTAGAGAGTCCCCACGGAGGCTTCTCCCTGCCTTTCCAGTTATAGTTTCAGAGGCTCAGGTTTGTAAGTGGAAAATGGTTTTTGAGAAGGGGCAAAAAAATCTGGAAAACCCAGTTCTTATATAGAAAAGTTCGTAAGTAGAGGCATTCTTAGGTAGAGGTACCACTGTACTTAATGGAGCATAGATGGGACCCAGGTTGCATCCAGTTCTCCCTAGGGGCAGGTACCTCTTACCTTTTCCTACCGGTGCACTGTGTGCACATCGTGACATTTAGTGCACACAGGGACAATTTTTCTTCTGCGCATGCTCTGAGAGCTGAAAAACCAACAAAAATTAGGGGGAAAAGATGGTGGCATGCATAGACCAGCAAAGACAGCACCGAAGCCATTGCACCAAAATTGTGCACTACCAGAGCAGCGCACCAGACCGCACCTCTGGTTCTCCCTTAACTACTATGCAATTCAAGTAGCCTTTTTTTGTTTTTGTGTTCATTCTGCACAAATTGTAATCACCATCCTTTCCCAAAATATATCAGATGGAGTACAATTCGGTCATTAGATATATGAGTTTGGGAGCTCACACTTTGTATATAGGATGTTGTCCACTTGCTTCTTCTCAGTGAACAATCTTCAGCATGATTTTTACAGGTTCTTTGAAATAATACTTCACATCAAAGTAACTTCCAACGCTTTTGTTGAAAACATTTTCACATTTCCTTCCTACATCTTGAAAACTGCATTACATACTTTGTATGTACGAAAAATATGAGATGTGCCCATGTAGAATTCTGGGTCAGGGACTGTTAATTCCAACTATAACAACCCATCAAGATTTCTATTCTTTTGAAAGAATACAGGCAGCACTGTCTATCTGTCTACTAGACCAGGGGTCTCCAACCTTGGCAACTTTAAGATTTGATGACTTCAACTCCCAGAATTACTCAGCCAGCAAAACTGACTGAGGAATTCTGGGAATTGATGTCCACAAGTCTTAAAATTGCCAAGATATGAGACCCCTGTGCTAGACTAACTTACTTTGAATTCAGTAGGGCATGCTCCAAGTAAAGAAATTCAAGGTCAACACATTGTCTTCTTTGTAGAATAGCAAACATAATTATCAAAAGTTAAAGAACATCTACAAATAGGGACAATGATTTAGACACTTTATAGCCTGAAATAGCATGAGCTACTTATGATATGTCTGAACTAACAAAAGCAACTATTGCAAAGGTTTTGACAATGCCAAAAACTGTGGGGAATCCAAATTTGTCAGACACAACAGCACACAAAAGCAATTTATTTATTTAAAAACTTTCCCCTGCCTTTATTACTTTACAGGTAATCCAAGGAGGGGAATATACATAAGACTCCTTCCTCCTACTATTTTTCCCACAACAGTAACCTTATAAGGTGAGTTGGACTCAGAAGGAATGATTAGCTCAAGATCACCCAGCTAGCTTTCAAATTTAAGGTGGGACTACAATTCAGTCTCCTGTGAGTTAATGATGTGTTAATTATCCTAATTATGCACATTTAACTGGAAATCAGTGCTACTGAATTCAGTTGCCTTAATTCTGTGTAAACATAGGAATGTGCCCTTAATGTTTTATATTGTGGATGCTAACAAAGAGAACTGTAATTTTGAGGATTAATTTGTGATTATTGTTTTTTTTAATGGTAATTTGAGGCATCGTTGTTGAAATATGATGATCTTCAACATTTAATTTGAACATTAAAAGCATATAAGTAACATTTATGAATTGCCCTATTATAAAATATGTCAAAAACCAGAGACAATTATCTAATCTTTCAGAATCAGAAAAGAATATTCATATATAAAGGAAACGAAAGAGTTAGCTTGATCTGGGCTTGAAAAGGAGTTATAGATGAGATGGCATGATTGAGGAAGTTTGTTACAGAAGAAACAAGAAAGTTAAGAAATATCCTCCTCATTTGTTGGCATCTAGGATTCATCTTATGAGAAATGGAACAATAGAATTTACAGATTGGATTGTTTCTTCATATACACAACACAAATACACTAATTTTGAGTAGAGTGGGTTGCCAAAAGTGACCCCTTCTAGTATCTAAAGATCTCCCCTTTGCTCTCAGATCTTATTTCCATTTTTAAAGTCTTAGACATCCTCCCACTCATCCTGTTTCTAAGTTAGTTGATGTGAGATGCAGGCTTATCTCTGAAAAGTTCTCACTTTTTGGAAAAATGCTTGAGCATCTATAGCTGAACTGACCCAAATAGCACAGAACAGAGTGAACCTGTTCTTGGGCTTCTTGCAATGTAGATGTGAATGAATAAGGCTGTGATTGCTATTATATAAACTTTAAGAAAAACTTTGCAAGTTATATAGTTATATGAATATTTTTAGGTTGCATATATGAATACTTTGGCAGGAAGTCATTGGCATATAGAAATCTCCAAATCAGACAACAGTTTTTGGTAACAAATTTATAATTTGTCACATATCTTATGTACAGTACACCTCCCCCTCCACATATATGTACATGCACACAACACACATATGTGAATTTACCACTTTAATGTAGATCAGTAGGAGCTGTGTATCAAACTGCAAACCAAGGAATCTCAATGTTTCATCTTAGACTTCCTTTCAGTCTGCTACGAAGAATAGTTAATCTTTGGTTATAAGGTTAATATTCATAGTCCCAGCATATCTGCAGGTTCGGTGAATGCAAAAGGAATACATTTGGCATATCTCAGGATTAGAGGTCATATCTGATGTTGTGAGAACTAAGATGATACATTTCCGTTGCCAGGAAAGTTAACCCTTTCATATATTTTGGGCTTCTCCCAAAGGCTTACCAATTAGCTATGGAAATTATCACCCATCATGGTTGGAAACGCAAAGCTGAGGAACATTTTCACATGATTGGGACTGTTCGATAGGCAAGTGTTGAGCTCAACAGAAACTCTATCTTGATTCAGCACATTCAAAATGGAACTGCAGGATTCTGCCCATGATTTCATGGTCTAAATTCTGAATCCCATCAGCTCAGTGGTGACTTCAACGGTTACCACTGATTTATTCGTGTCTGAAAAAGGTCAAAATATTGACAAGATAGGTGATATATATTCACAAATCGCTTTCCAGGTATGTTGATTTCTTTCATGCATGCTAAACAGTTTGCAACTTACAAAGATCAGTAAAGACCACCAGTTATATAGAAGGTTTCCACTGAGACAACTATATTCTTCTGTGGATCTGAGCACTGGTAGTGGCCCATCTCCTGAAATGTGAATATGGTCAATGAACTCTGTTAACTTTAATTGACAGCAAGCATTCATTTTCAGTTGTGTTTCTTAAGTTAAAGAAATTCTGAGTCAATAAAGGAATAAATTATTTATTTATTTTGTCATGTACGTACTGATAGTATACATAGATACAATGCTGTTTTTATACATAAGATGGGTACTAATAAGAGGGAAACATTAGGACAGGGACGATAGGCACACTGGTGCATTTATGCATACCCCTTACTGACCTCTTAGAGATCAGTGGATTCTAAGGATAAAGTTTTGGGAGTTTGGTGATGAAACTACAGAGTCCCAGTAGTGAGTTCCAGGCATTAACTACTCGGTTGCTGAAGTCGTATTTTCTACAGTCAAGTTTGGAGCATTATGCACAGCAAACCCCAAGAAAATGTTGACTGTCTCTCCCCAACCCCCTTTCTCCAAGTCAGATGTGTTATTCAATTCTTCCCTAGTTTGCCTTTAACTCCAGCATTCATAGCAGAGGTCAGAGTACTGTTCCTTGAGTAAACCCTGTTGGTTAGACTGTAATGCATCCTTTCTGGCTTCATGAAATACAAGTAGCCAAAGTGGCTTTTGGTGCTAAAAATAAATAAAAATAAAAATGAATTAGTATGTTTGATTCTTGTTCTGATATGACGTGGATAACTGTGTTGCTTGATCTTTTTACAGCTAACGCTCCATCTTAGTTGCATCCACTTCTTCACATTACTGGGTATGACAGTGATTGTTGTATGCAGCAAAGCCCTTGTTTGGCTTTCAGTTCTTGGTCCCACAGAGATCTATCAGGGGCCTTTTTGCTTATTAGAGCAATAGAGAGGATTCCAGGAATGTTTTTAAAAAGGACGTGTGAATTTGGGGGAGACATACAGTATTTCAAGATTTTTCCTGGAAAGGGGGGAAAAAAAGAGAAGGGGTAAAAAATAATGGAAGAGAATGCTGAGTATTATGGGGCTCGATGGGGGAGGATGGGATGGAAAAGTAAACGAAACTGCCTGCATCTTGCTTTATTTTTCTGTTTTTCATTTTGAATCCGCAGGACATTCTGTAATTCCATTGATTTACAATATTGTCTGGTAAATAAGCAATTTGTTTATGGGGGGGGGAAAGAAAAAGTAAAATGTCGGTTGTGGAATGTAAACTGATTAAACAATTAAATAAAAGGAAAAACCATGTTGTGTGTTTTAACCCTGGCGTTTATGATTGTTTCTTTGTAGTTCCATGGTCATGCTAGCAGCTCATGATTATTATATTTTATTCCCTCTAATAATCCCAGCATTTAAATCAGGGGTGGGCAATTAATTTTGCCATGGGGCCGCATGAGAAATTGGGATGGTTTTAGAGGGCCGGACTAATATAATTAACTCAGTTCTACCCAATACTGTAAAGGCCGTAGCAAACATGCTGATATCAACTGGATACAATCCAAAACGTCAAGATGAAATTCATAATGGGACAGTCACATCTGAACTGCGGCATACATGTGGTCACAATCTTGACATTTTTTGCCATAGTCCGCCGGCAGTCCTAATGCCGATTCACTGCCAGAATATGGATCTGCTGGATCCAATAAAACTGGTTGATCCCTCTAGCTTTTCCTCCTTTTGTTGGCTAAATGTCCCAGCTAACGACTAGTATCAGCAATCACTGAATAGATTTGGGAATAAAGGGAGCTGAACTACAAAGCAGCATAACAGGGTAAGAAATGTGTTAAGTATTGCCAATGTTTATGTCCTGATTTCATAGGTTTAGGGATCCAGTTGAATATTGTTTTGTTTAGGCAAAACATGGTGAAGGAAAGTCCCTTCCTTCCTTCCTTCCTTCCTTCCCCTACCTTCCTTCCTTCTTTCCTTCCTTCCTTCCCCTACCGTTCTTCCTTTTTGTAATGTCAACTGACTAAGATTCCTAACCTTAACCCTAACCCTAACTCATTTTATGAGTTTCCCCTATGAAAGAATCTCTATCATCATTCTTCTGGTTATCTCGGATTCAATTCTGCTATTTTCTGCAAAGAACTAAGTAATGTATGCACCACTGTATCAGAGTCATTATAGCAGAGTGTTCAACACTGACATTTTTAAGACCTGTGGACTTCAATTCCCAGAATTCCCCTGGCAGCCATGTTTAGACACCCCTGTATATAGCCTACTGCATACAATAAAGCTCCATCCTTGCTAGTGTTTTCCACAAACATTTTCCAGCTGTTATGCATTTAATAACACAAGCGCCAGGTTAAATCCTGTTAGAATGGAGAATTTCTTGTGCAGGGCGGGGGGGATCACCATTTAGGCTGAAATGAAAATGTCCAAATCAGCAACAGAAATATCAATTGTCAAATGCATGAATTTATATTAGCTGGCAAGCATCCTCTTTTAGTGGATCTAAGAAAAAGTTTAAGTATACAGCAAAACAATACCTATTTCAGCAGAAAAGGGAATCAATCAGATATCAGCAACACAAGAAGTCTTTTGAAAATTCTTTTGTTCACAGGCAGCTCTAAAAAAATAAAAGAAATTACAAATAGATCAAAATTTTTGGCAATGTGCTACCCACTAAATATTAAATGTTCTCATATTATTATTTTTTTGTTTCTGGTGGCATGAGCTCCCTTTTGGGTTTCATAAGATGCTTTTCATATTTTAATTCCCAGATAATGTTCTTAAATATTACAATTTCCATGGCCAGTCCTGAGATTAAGCAGAGCGTGATGGCTACTTCGGGAAGTTGATGTCACATGGCAGAAAGTGAGCTAGGCCAGTGTTTCCCAACCGTGGCAACTTGAAGATATCTGGACTTCAACTCCCAAAATTCCCCAGCCAGCATTCGCTGGCTGGGGAATTCTGGGAGTTGAAGTCCAAATATCTTCAAGTTGCCAAGGTTGGGAAACACTGAGCTAGACAATACAGCCTTCCTTGTAACTCTGAGGTAGTTCCTAATTAATATTGAAGTAAGATTTGACTATATGAGAATAGTTTATAAGAGGAAGATTTTGTTTTGCACTTCAGATAGTAAAATGACCAGGCAAAGCCTGTTTCTTTTTTTTTAGAAAATACTTTATTAAATATGTACATTAAAAAAGAAAGAAAACGGAGAAAAAACAAAACAAGAATACAACATTTGATATATACATATAACATACAACAAAAATAAAGCATCTTGCTTTATACATGGATTATTTGATATCATAGTTTAGTATTTACATCTGCTAAATGGCAGTGTAATTGGTTTGCAGCTCATTCATTTATAATAATATTTTCCCTTTATTGGGAAAATATATATATACATCTTGTTAATTTTCCTGTTAGTATATCCATTTTTTTGTTTCATTTTCTCAATGGTATAATAGTGCCTTATAGTAGTAATATTTCCTCTTAATATTAATTTGATTTTTCTCTCTAAATTTAATATTTTAAATAATTTTATCGTTATTCCCATTTTTCTTTTCTTTTATTTTTCACAATCCAGACATACCACCTGCCCCAAGTTTTATGGAAATCCTCCATATCCTTGTCCTGTAATTCGTATGTAAATTTTGTCATTTCTACGACTTTGTAAATTTTAGTTACTAAGTTAAACATTGTTGGGATAGTTTCCTGTTTCCAGGCTTGTGCATAGATAATTCTGTTTCATTGCATGGGAAAAATGCCTTCAAGAAAGTACTTCATTCTGTTCTTTGTGGTTTCCTTCTTTTGTTAGTGTGAAAGCAGAACAGAAATTATTCTTCCTTTTGATTTCAAAGATGTTTTAGAATGCTGCCTCTGTTCGTTCTAATATGAAAGGACAGATATGCCAACTTCCAAGATTAATATGTTCTTCAGAAATTCGTTATTCACTGATTTTCACACTTCTAAACTATTTTCATGCTGTTCTTCTCATCAAAATAATGCATTTTAATGTGCATTTCCCCCCAGAGATAATGTGTATAAAAATATATGAGAGAAATTCATTCAGCCGATGAGTGATATGTGTGAACAAGTTTATGCTTTAAATGAGTTCAGGACTTATAGAAGCATTGACTTGTTCCAAAAACAAAACAACAGCATACACTACCAGAGCACAAATAAAAATTCAGCAGTACAAATATGAATATATGTATGTGCATAGCCATGCATATTGAAACAATAATCAATATTTTAAATTGTACTGGAGGGAAGTCAGAAGTACAATTTAAAATGCAATCTATTTTTACAAGACTTTTTACACTCAGAAAGAAATTTGGTAATTCTAATGGCAAAATGCTAAGAAAAAAAGACAGATGTCAATCAAATGTTGTTGTTGTTGCTTTTGAAAGGATGGCTTTTAAAATGAAAATTGCTTTTCGTTTGCTTTGAACTTCCAGCAATTTGGCAGTCTGAATGTCACCGGTTCAAGGTTGACTCAGCCTTCCATCCTTATGAGGTGGGTAAAATGAGGACCCAAACTATTGGGAGCAATATATTGACTCTGTAAATAGCTTTTTATATATATATAAAAAAAATTAAATTAATTTTTAACAAATTTATATTACACACAACATAAAACAGTGCATAGTGAAATGTGCTCACCACCCAGACACACACACATTCCCCACCACCAAATCGGGGGTGTTTCTTGTATAGTCCACTTGACCCAAGAGCAATATATCTGTTTACATATTATGGAGTGATTCCAATTTATTTCTTGTAGCTTGGTCTCGGATTCTGCTCGTCACATATCGTCTTACCCTGTCCCACCGTCCCATCAGTTGTCCCAACTCAGTTTCATTATCTGAATTTATCCTTTTATCCATAATTTCAAATTGAATATGGTCCACCATGTACCTATACCAATTTTGCATTGTCCATTTTGTCGCATCCTTCCAACCCAAAACTATTACTGCCTGAGCGCTTTCTATTGCTGCTATTTTTATTTCTCTAAATTCTCCCATCGCATTGCTTTTTACTAGTACTGCCATTTCCTTAGTGATTGTCCATTGTATATTTAGCGTTCTATTGATATCCTCTTTCACTTTTTGCCAAAATTCCTGCACTATCGGGCATTCCCAAAACATATGTATAAACACTCCTTTATCTTGACACCCATGCCAACAATTCCCCCTGACATTATGCTGAAAGTGTGCGAGTTGAACGGGAGTAAAATACCACTTATGTAATATTTTCCTTCTCATTTCCCTGATTCTTGTATTTTTAATTTTCCTTATATTTTCTACTATATTTTCCATCTCTTGTAAGTCTGTAAATAGCTTAAAGAGGTTGCAAAGCAATGTAAAGTCCAAGTACTATTGCTATTCACACACAAAAAAAACAACTTCACCTTCCAGGTGATGGGATTAAGGACAGGACTTGCCCTTAACTCCATTCATTGAGAAAAGTGGAAACAATACTGGTCCATTAAGAAAGGCAGGCTAGAGGCAATAGATAACAGGATAAAATCAATAATACATGCCTAACAGGATTAGGTTCAGGAAGCTGATAATTAAGACCCTTCACAAGCCTTTGGGAAACAAATAAAACCAATAAAATAATAAAAGCACTCAAAGTAAACCTCAAAAGTACAAAACATTGTAAACACTGTAATAATCCCTGCACTCATCAAGCTAATTGCCAGCTGCCCCAGAACCACATGCTGTTGGTGGCTCTGCTCCTCAATAAACAGAATCTTTCTTTCCAATCAGCCTCCATTTTATTTCTGATGCCTTTCTCCCAGCATGGACCTGGATTTTTCTTCCAACACTGTGACACTGCAACCGTTATAAATATGAGCCAGTTGCCAAGCATCTGAATTTTGATCACATGACCATAGGGATTCTGTAATAATTGTAAGTGTGAAAAACAAGACACATTTTTCAGTGATGTTGTAACTTTGAATGCTCACTAAGCAAACTGTTGTAAGTCAAGGATTACTTGCACAAAAGCATTATCTGGTCTGACATCCTAGAAGGCAAGGCCACATCCCTCTGAATGTTTATCAAGTCTTGTATCATTCATTCATTCTTTCTTTCTTTCTTTCTTTCTTCATTCATTCATTCATTCATTCGATTTTTTTTTATGCCGCCCTCCTCCTTAGACTCAGGGCGGCTTACAACATGCTAGCAATAGCAGTTTTTAACAGAACCAGCATATTGTCCCCACAATCCTGGTCCTCATTTTACTCACCTTGGAAGGATGGAAGGATGGATTAACCCTGAGCCGGTGATGAGATTTGAACCGCTGACCTACAGATCTACAGTCAGCTTCAGTGGCCTGCAGTACATTCATTCATTCATTGAATTATTACAACATATAATAATAATAATAATAATAATAATAATAATAATAATAATAATAATAATAAAATGTTTTTATTACTGTTGTGAGCCGCCCTGAGTCTTCGGAGAGGGGTGGCATACAAATCAAATAAATAAATAAATAAATAAATAAATAAATAAATAAATAAATAAATAAATAAATAAATAAATAAACAAACAAACAAACAAACAAACAAACAAACAAATAAATAAATAAATAAATAAATAAATAAATAATAGTAATATATTAGATTTGTATGCCGCCCCTCTCCGTGACCTCGGAGCGGCTCACAACAAATAATACAATATAACAAATCTAATATTAAAAAGATCTAAAACCCAACATTAAAACCATACAACACAATCATTCCGTCCATTAACTATATATCCCTGGGGGTATCTTAGTTCCCCCATGCCTGGCAACATAGGTGTGTCTTTAGCAACTTATGAAAGGCAAGGAGGGTGGCGGCGGTTCTAATCTCTGTGGGGAGTTGATTCCAAAGGGCCGGGGCCACCACAGAGAAGGCTCTCCCCCTGGGTCACACCAGCCGACATTGTTTAGTCGACGGGACCTGGAGGAGGCCAATTCTGTGGGACCTAATCGGTTGCTGGGATTCGTGCGACAGATAATGGTTCGGGAGGTATTCTGGTCTGATGCCATGAAAGAAAACAATGAAATACAAAGGCTAAATCCAATTAATTAAAAACAACATAAATTAATCTAAAATCCCCAATTTTTCTAAAAAAAAATCAATCATACCTATTCAAACAACAATAAGATTCATCGGCTGGGGGCTAGAATCTAATTGCCCCAAGCCTGGCCGCATAGATGAGTCTTAAGACTCTTGCACAAGGCGAAGAGAGTGGGGACAATGTGAACAGTGAAGGGCTACCAAATGTTTTACTACCACACTATGGCCGTGGCTTATACAAGATGCCTGTGTTTTCTTTCAACCTCTTTCAGTGCAAATTGGGTGCTCTGGGATGGAGCTCCATTTTCGATAACCCACTGCGTTTCTCCCCGTCTGGGCAGTAGCCCACCCCTTAATGCGAATCTCTGGGGGGAGCTGATAACTCTAGCCAGAACGTTTCCAGATGTTAGCCTCCAGAATTACAATCCCCACACACCTGGAAGGTGTCTAGTTGAGAGAGGCCAGCCTAAGCCTTATTAAACCACAATATATTAGAACGAAGATAAATGATCATCGTAAAAAATGTATATATGGTTGCCGATCAGTTTCCGGTCACAATTCAATGTGTTGGTCGTCACCTATAAAGCCTTTCATGGCACCTGACCAGGGTATCTATGAGACCGCCTTCTGCTGCACGAATCCCAGTGACCGGTTAGGTCCCACAGAGTTGGTCTCCTCTGGGTCCCGTCAACTAAACAATGTCATTTGGCGGGACCAAGAGGAAGAGCCTTCTCTATGGCGGCTCCGACCCTCTGGAATCAGCTCCCTCCAGAGATTAGAACTGCCCCCACCCTCCTTGCCTTTCGTAAACTCCTTAAAACCCACCTCTGTTGTCAAGCGTGGGGGAACTGAAACATCTTCCCCTGCCTATGTAGTTTTCTGTGTATGATATGACTGTATGTATGTTTTTATATATTGGGGTTTCCTGTTTTTTGACCTTTTAAATGTATTATTGTTATTTTAGAGTTTAACTATTAGATTTGTCATTATATATTGTTTTTATCATTGCTATGAGCTGCCCCGAGTCTACAGAGAGGGGCGGCATACAAATCTAAATAATAATAATAATAATAATAATAATAATAATAATAATAATAATAATAATAATAATATAGCTGTTCTACACACACATAGATGATGCCCTGTCATACTTTTCTGCTCACACAGGTTGAGTCCACAAAATAGATTTAATTGGAAACCTGGGTCAAGCAAAATTTACACATCGTGATCTGCCCAAAGGACTGTTGGAAAGCATAAACTAAGGCCATGTATTCGAGCTCTTACTAGACAACCTTTGCTTAGCCCATCCTGTGTAAATGCAATCCCTGCATGGGTCAAATGCTGCAAAATGTGGTGACGCTGCGAGGGAAACAAAAGCTACGTTTCTGGTTGCCAGGCAACTCCTCCTGTCGTTTCCGAAGCTGACAACACCCTGCTCTCTTGCGATGGGGCGGAAAGGGGGGGAAATGACATGAAATGTGCCTTTGATTCTGCTTGTCCAATAGATGAGCAAGCATTCTCCCAACAACCAATGAAAACACTGTGAACAGGTAGTAACAGCCAAATTCATCTCGGGCAGCCTAGCCAATCACAGCCTTCCGTGGTTTCTCTGTTAAGGTAGGATAAGAACAGTCTCTCTCTCTCTCTCTCTCTCTCTCTCTCTCTCTCACACACACACACACACACACACACACATACCATTAAGTGCATAAAAACAAGTTACCTGCCTATGAAAAGCTAATTGTGTGTCTCACTTCCTATAAACAGAACCTGGTTTTGCTCGGCATCCCCATGTCTGGAGTGACACAAAGCTCATGCAATCTGCATGACTTGCCATGGAAAGTTATATCATCAAGATTTCATTGCTCCCTTTTCTCCAAGAGGCCAAGGAATCATTTGTTTGTATGCAAATTTATAATAATTTGTTTGTATGCATATTTTATAAGCAAAGCTATAAAGTTGCCAAGGGTCGGGCGCGACTAAAACAAGACAAAGTAAAATCCGAATGTATGAACAGTTTTCCCCAGCTTTCAGACTTCACTGGAAATACTGTAGTTTCAAAGCCTTCCTTCAATAATTATAATTTCTTCTCTTGTGGGAGATTCACATGATAGACGCCCCCATGGTTACTGAATCATGATTATTAACTCTGCACATTCAACTATTAACTGTGGATGTTTTTTCGTGGGGCCTGGATTGGGAACAATAGACTTCCATTGAATCAGCGATGGATTGCTCCCACTTTGGCCAGATTCTGCGAACTGATAGCAGAGGTGGCAGGAAGACCTGCCCATCTACCCAGAATGCTTCTGCACCTGAATATCTGTTGCCACCTAGTGGTCAGGTAGAGATAGTTAGATTTAATTTAATTTAATTTAATTTAATTTAATTTAATTTAATTTAATTTAATTTAATTTAATTTAATTTAATTTAATTTAATTTAATTTAATTTAATTTAATTTAATTTAATTTAATTTAATTTAATTTAATTTAATTTAATTTAATTTAATTTAATTTAATTTAATTTAATTTAATTTAATTTAATTTAATTTAATTTAATTTAATTTAATTTAATTTAATTTAATTTAATTTAATTTAATTTAATTTAATTTAATTTAATTTAATTTAATTTAATTTAATTTAATTTAATTTAATTTAATTTAATTTAATTTAATTTTTAATTTTTAATTTTATTTCATTTTTAATTTCATTTCATTTCATTTTTAATTTCATTTCATTTATAGGCCCATCCTTCTCCAAGTGGACTCAGTGGCGTACAGCAGTAAAAAAGACAAAATAAAATATATTTATAAAAATACATACACACACACACACACACATATATATCACATGTTTTTTGCTCTCTCTATATATATTGAGGGTATGGCTAGCTGATGAGGCCAAAATAAGGCCGAAATAGATCTATACTAGTCTCCCTTAATTTTCAAATTCAGCAAAAAAAACCAAAACCACCATGTGACACATACAGATAGAATTGGGTGGGTGGGTGGGTGGGTGGGTGGATGGATCATTGATAGATAATAGCAATAGATAGATAGATAGATAGATAGATAGATAGATAGATAGATAGATAGATAGATAGATAGATAGATAGATAGGCAGGCAGGCAGGCAGGCAGGCAGGCAGGCAGGCAGGCAGGCAGGCAGGCAGGCAGGCAGGCAGGCAGGCAGGCAGACAGACAGACAGACAGACAGACAGATACAGAGAGATAAATGATAGATATATATACAGTAGATAAAAAAGAGATAAAGAAATAGATGAGAGAGAGAGAGATAAAGTGAGATTGAGAGAAAGAGAGGGATGAGAGAGATATCAGTGATCCACCGATCATTGCGAGGGTTCCGTTCCAGGACCCCTAGCAATGATCAGGTTTTCGCGAAGTAGCGCTGCGGAAGTAAAAACACCATCTGCGCATGCGCAGATGGTGTTTTTACTTCCGCAGCGCTAGCGAGGAGTCGAAGATTGGGGTTCCTGGGAAGGGGACTCAGCTGGGAAGCACCTTCGCCTGCCCACGCCGCTCGCTCGCGCCGCTTCCTAGCTGAGTCCTGAAGCCAATTCGCTTCAGGACTCAGCTGGGAAGCGGCGCGAGCGAACGGCGTGGGCGGGCGAAGGGCGGGCGAGCCGCGGGCGCGCGGGCAGGCAGGCAGCGGACAAGCCGTTCGCTCGCGCCGCTCGCGCCGCTTCCCAGCTGAGTCCTGAAGCCAATTCGCTTCAGGACTCAGCTGGAAAGCGGCGCGAGCGAACAGCATGGGCGGGCGAAGGGCGGGCGAGCGGCAGCGAGGAGTTTGCGTGGGCGGTGGGGAAACTCCTCGCTGATGCCCGCCGCTCGCCCTCCCGCCAGCAAGAGGGGGAAGACGCAGGGAAGCCGCCCAGCAGCTGATCTGCCGGGCGCCATCTACGCATGCGTGCCCATAGAAAAAAGGGTGCGCATGCGCAGATGGTGTTTTTACTTCCGGGTTCAAAAATCGCCATATAGCCGTTTCGCAATGATCGGGATCGTAATACCCGGGGGATCACTGTCAGTATTTTCAGTTCTTGTTTGCCAGCCTTAGCCTATATGCTTAAATATTCTTCCTTATTTTAAAAAAATTAATTGAAACAATTCATAACAAGTTTGGATATGAGATCAGTCTGGAGAGCCAACAATGGTCTTGTGAACACACAAACATACAAACACACACACACACACACATGTTGTAATCACACTCTGCACAATACAAGTTGTGAGAGTCTTCATAATGTGCTTACAAATTTTCTAGTATGGCGACTATTCCAGAAAGGTTGGGGACAATACATTGAGCAAGAACTCCTGTTCATAGTCTTCATTAGCATGTTGAAAAGTTTTTAATTTTAAATTCTTTCTCAAGAAGGTTTATACATATCTCCATATGCAGCCATTATGCAAATCCAGGCCCTGTTTTTATGTAAGCCAAAACCTTAGAAAAAGGTTAAGCTTAGCAACTTGAAAGCATGGTTATTTTCTACATTGCTGCTATATCATCATGTTAGATCACATATTTCAGGTGCAAGGTAGGTGCAGATACCAAGAATGTGAGCTGAGAACCAGCTGTTCTTTGTATTACTCCTAAAACAGGAGAAAGCTGGTCTTTCCTTTGGGTGGGACTGCTATAGACTAAAAAGTTGCATGATTTTAATATGCATTAGATTACTTGCATCCATAATATTAGCCACTGTATCCTTGAAACCAGTCATGCTTCAAAACTTATTAACAATAAATTACAATTAATTTCCCAACGAAGTCCATTACTATGCATCTATCTTATGATAATAGCAAGCTTCATCAGCCATCAGCCCTCCAAATTGTCAGCAAAAAAGCAATGAAACAATGAATCAGATAAACTGCCATGAGGCTAAAACACCAGGTTGCACTTTTATCTGTAGCACTAATTATAGCAGCCCCACCCAACCACAGGTGGCCTCATTTTCTCTTGTAATAATCCTTCAGTTGTCGTCTCCTATGCATCACTCTACGCATGCGTGGATGTGTCATTAATTCTTGTTCAGAATCCAAGGATGATACAGATGATTGATCTCCTCCTGGGCTGTCTGCCAAACTCCCCTCTTCCCTGTCACTTACACTTCCTTGGTCAGAGGAGGCTTCGTCATCAGATTCCATTGGGAGCAAAACAGGCCTGCGGCATGTGGATGTTTCCCCCACATCCACCTGCACATTCCTTGGGGCAGGAGCTGGGCCAGAGCTAACCACAACAGTGGTTTACAAAAGGTATGAAACAGAAATAATATAGAGTGGTGGCAGAATAGAGATTGGCATTGAGGTAGAAAGTTTTACAATGGTTGCTGTGGTTTTCTACCAGTTCAAATTTAAGCAGCCAATGCTTCAATCTCAATGGTAGACTTGGACAATCATTAACAATCACAGAGAAGATCCTGTTGTTTCTACTATGATTTGAAGTACAGTGGTACCTCTACTTACAAACTTAATTCGTTCTGTGACCAGGTTCTTAAGTAGGAAAGTTTGTAAGAAGAAGCAATTTTTCCCATAGGAATCAAATAATGCATGCGATTGGGGAAATCACAGTGAGGGTGGAGGCCCTGTTTCCTCCCAGGAGATTCCTAGAGAGGCCCCACAGAGGCTTCTCCCCTCCTTTTCTGGTCCTGTTTCCTCTCAGGAGATTCCTAGAGAGGCCCCACGGAGGCTTCTCCTCACCTTTTCTGGCCCTGTTTCCTCCCAGGAGATTCCTAGAGAGGCCCCATGGAGGCTTCTCCTCATCTTTTCTGGTTACAGTTTTGTAGGCTCGGGTTTTAAGTAGAAAATGGTTCTTGAGAAGAGGCAAAAAATACTCGGTTCTTATCTAGAAAAGTTTGTAAGTAGAGGCGTTCTTAGATAGAGGTACCACTGTACTGTCTTGCAGTGATTTGAAAATAGATCTTCTCCACAGTGATTCTGGTCTTTGAAAACACTTCTCCCTATGATGATTGTAAATTCTGGACATGTGCATTGTCCGTGTATGACTTGAACTTGACTTGGTGGAAGCTCACTAAAGTTAGAATTTGTGCAGCTGATGATAAAAATAGGATCACCAACATGATCACCAATGTCTGATAATGGATATAGCGTAAGTGTTCTGCTCGGGCCTCCTTAGATTGGAACAAAGGGAGATTCCACATGCTGAGATTTTAAATCAAACACTTTCCCAGTTTACTTGGCTAAGAGATAAAGGACCAAACTGCAGCTGAGAATCAAATTAACATTCCTCAGTGAGATAATGTTTCTTCAGTCACACATGCACACTCACGGAGCTCCAAGTTTTCCTCAGACAGCTGCATCTCGGATCAATGAATTTAGAAGAATAAGAGCAGTTTGCCAGTAAAGCATTTCTGGAACCTCAAATCCAGGACTTCCACCGTTACAAACATTGGAACTCCATGCCCATTTACTCAGAAATCCTCACTTATATACTGTCTGGGTGTGGTCAACTGTTTCCTAGAGATATAACTGACTAGACTTTCTTTCATAGACTCACCTTCTGAACTTTTTCCCATAAAGATATTCCTATCTGCTTCATGACCTTCTGACCCGGGTATCTAATATGGGCTCCTGATCTCCCATGCCCCCCTCCTCTTCTGACTCAGACATTACCATCATTGGGGATTCTACAGTCTCTGGAGGTTCCTCAGGGTTCTCAGGTTCCAATTCTCCCTCACTCTCACTCTCTGTTGTCAAAAACACTGGCCTGGGGTACCAAGAGGGACCCGGTTCATCCTCCTCAGAATCTGTGACTAACTGAGCCAGTCGTGGACCACTCACAATAATAATAAGAAATTGATCTCTCATTCTCCCATGCCAGATGTGGGTTGCTCCCAGTAAGGACTGGTTCTATGCAACCAGTGTTGTGGTTAGCTCTGGCCCAGCTCCTGCCCCAAGGACTGTGGATGTGGGGGAGACATCCACATGCTGCAGGTCTGTTTTGCCCCCGGTGGAATCTGATGATGAAGGCTCCTCTGACCAAGAAGACATGAGTGACAGGGAGGAGGAGTGTGTGGCAGACAGCTCAGAAGGAGATCAATTATCTAGCTCCTCCTTGGATTCAGAACAAGAGTTAATGATACAGCCACGCATGCGGAGAGCAATGCATAGGCAACAACAACTGAGAGATTATTATCAAAGAAAATGAGGCCACCTGTGCTTGGGTGGGGCTGTGGTAATTAGTGAGACTGCTATAAAGAGCAGCCTGTGGGTTTGGCCATTGTGGAGGATTATCTGATCGTTGTGTTTTGTGACTGCTTTACTGACTTTGACCTTTTGTGTGCTGATTTTTCCCCACTTTGAAACTAAACCAGAGCAAAGTGTGTTTCACTTTGTGAAAGAAGGACTGTGAATTACCTCACAGCTGCAAGCTAAGTATCACAGAACTGATAAGGGACTTGTACAAATTACCAGCTTGTTTGGAGACAAGTGTTCTTTGCTATACCAAAAGAGGGCTTGGTTTAAGTGAATTTTCATTGTAAAGAACATTGTTTTGAATTTTCAAATGTGTGGGTGTCTGAAATTTGTACCTGTGAATTTTTGGGAGGAGTCTACCAGAGAGCCCGACAGAACAACCAATAGCAGGAATTTAGATCAGTTCTATAGAACCAGTAACTGGTTCTCATCTTGTTTTTGGCTTCTGTGCATGCGCAGAAATTGATTTTTCAGCACTGCTCATGTGGATGCACCCTCACGAAGCGTATGGCGTAGTCACACACCATGCAGTGCGCATGCAGCCACGCAGCATGGGAGGAAGCAAACCAGAAACAAGGTAAGTTAGAACCCACCCCTGACCCAGGAAGCTTGAATCAAATGCTTTTTTGATTGCTTAGAGTTTGTTATTTGAATAGTTTTTCTTTCTCATTTATTTTGACCTTATATTTTGACCATATAAGGTGTTTTTTAATTTTGGAATACGGTATAGAAAATAAATTCAGTACACTTCTTCCTTTGCACAATATATGTAGTTGAGGCATTTTGACAGGGAATCCCTAGCTGTT
This sequence comes from Erythrolamprus reginae, assembly GCF_031021105.1. Classification (NCBI taxonomy): domain Eukaryota; kingdom Metazoa; phylum Chordata; class Lepidosauria; order Squamata; family Dipsadidae; genus Erythrolamprus; species Erythrolamprus reginae. The sequence goes on from NC_091955.1 coordinate 78,094,261, forward strand.
CTGGCTATGGAAGTGAAACCCAGAGGCAGTTTCAGCCATGTCTCTTGCAGATGTTTATATTACAAACTCGGTTTGATATACCAAGAGACAAATGGTACATTCAAACACAGAGGAATTAAAGGCAAGGTGGTATAACTGCATTGCACTCAGAATATTACACAAAATTCCTCTTCTACCTTAGCTGCCTTCTAAAATGCTTTTATATGTAGAGCTCATTGCTTGCTCGTTCACAGCATTTGTTTCTTGTTAAAAGAACAGCCTTTACCTGAGGCAATGGCGATCAACCACAGTGAAGAGTGTACGTGTGGACTTGATATGTTTAGGGAAAACAACCACCTCAAAGAATCCAATATCAACTCAATTTGACTTTGGAAAAGCTGGGGGGAGAAAGATTGATTCAAATGTATTTCAGCAACTGATAACAGCAATAAAGGTTGTGTGATATATTGCAGAAGCTTCTTTTATATATATTTTATATATATATTCAAGTCTCAGTGGGTATGGCTAGCTGATGATGCCAAAATAAGGCCGAAATAGATCTATCCTAGTCTCCCTTAATTTTCAAATTCAGCAAAAAAACATGTGAAACATACAGATAGAATTGTCAGCTATCAATAAAATTAACTGCCTTGGAAATGGCCCTGGGTTGGGCCGAGAGGCAAATACACCAGGGTGATTCGACACAAAAATATGTAACCCTTATATATATTAAAAAGAAGCTTCTGCAATATTCCAACATTGCATAGGGTGAATATATTTCCAGGCAATTTTCATTTGGAAGAAATACTGCTGTCTGCCAATGTGCTATTTACTGCTGAAATAAAGAATATTGCCTTCTTGGATATTCAGCACGTGTAAGTATTAATCCCACTTAGTTTTGGTACCAATGCGTAACATCTGAATGTTAAATCAAGTTCAACTACTTTTTCCCTCCCTTTGAATGCCTCCTTTTGATTGCCCATGAACAATTTAGACCTATATAAATAAATAAATACTTTATTGTTATTGTCAATACAAGGAATTGTCATTGACAACAAAAGTCATGTGATGCCCAGAGACCAGTCCTACCATACATAACAATCAGGAAAACAACAACAACAAATTGATTCCAGCTATGTAAAATTGAGGAAACCCACCATTCATGACAGCTGCTGACCATTGGAACAACCTACCAGCGGATGTTGCGAACTCCAACACTCTGGACATTTTTAAGAGAAGATTGAACTGCCACTTGACTGGTGTGCTATAGGGTTCCTGCTTGGGCAGGGGGTTGAACTTGATGGCCTTCATGGTCCCTTTCAACTCTAACAATACATAAATAAATAAATTTGTGATCTCCAAATCACATGTGAAACATTGATGTCACATTGACAAACAATATGCTCTGTCTTACACATTGGTAAAAAGAATCAGAATACTAAATATAAACTTGGAGGAATTGAACTTATTGATAACCCTCAATCTGTCAAAGACCTTGGAGTAGTCATATCCAATGACCTAAGTCCTAGAGCCCACTGCAACAACATTGCCAAAAAGGCTTTAAGAGTTGTTAACCTAATCATTCGCAGCTTCTTCTCTGGTAATTTTGAACTGCTAACAAGAGCTTACAAAACATTTGTCAGACCAATCCTAGAATACAGCTCACCTGTATGGAACCCACATTGCATATCTGACATCAACACAATTGAGAGAGTCCAGAAATATTTCACAAGAAGAGTCCTTCACTCCTCTTCTCACAACAAAATACCTTACTCCACCAGACTTGAAATTCTTGGTTTAGACAACTTACAACTCCATCGTCTTCGTTCCAACTTAATTATAGTTCATAAAATCATATATCAAAATGTCCTACCTGTTAACGACTACTTCACCTTCAACCGCAACAACACATGAGCACATTTAGTTTAAATCCATTTAAACTAAATGTCAACCACTCCAAACTAGACTGCAAAAAATATGACTTCAGCAACAGAGTAATCAACGCCTGGAATGCACTACCTGATTCTGTGGTCTCTACTCCTAATCCCAAAACCTTTAACCTTAGACTATCTACAATTGACCTCTCCCCCTTTCTAAGAGGTCTGTAAGGGGCGTGCATAAGCGCACCACTGTGCCTACCGTCCCTGTCCTATTGTCTTCTTTTGTTACTTTTTATCATTACTTATCTAATGTTTTATTTGTACAAATTACCACCCTATAATTGTTTAAATAAATGAATGAATGAATAAAATAAAATAAAATAAAATAAAATAAAATAAAATAAAATAAAATAAAATAAAATAAAATAAAATAAAATAAAATAAAATAAAATAAAATAAAATAAAATAAAATAAAATAAAATAAAATAAAATAAAATAAAATAAAATAAAATAAAATAAAATAAAATAAAATAAAATAAAATAAAATAAAATAAAATAAAATAAAATAAAATAAAATAAAATAAAATAAAATAAAATAAAATAAAATAATAAAATAAAATAAAATAAAATAAAATAAAATAAAATAAAATAAAAAAATAAAAAAATAAAAAAATAAAAAAATAAAAAAATAAAATAAATAAATTTCCCCTCCTCCCCAATTTCTTCACAACTCTTTTCTGAATGACCACCAAAATTCAGTGGTGTAGTTTCCCGGTATTTAAAAAACTCCACATTTTAAAAAATACAGTCCAACTAAAATGTTAGGGGAGAAAGCATAACCTAATTTAATAGGAACATATCCAACCATCTGAACCAAGAGAGCCAATCCGTTGTCCACATCGCTTCTGAGAATATCAAATCCAATTTAAAAATGATTAGGATTCTGATTCTGAGATCCTGCGTTCTTCATCCTTTAAAAACATATATCTGTAAGGAGAAAGCATTATTTCCACAATGAGAAAAAAACCTGCTCTTGCATCATCCATTTGTTCATTGTAGTCTTGTTATTGTGTTTTGCCTTTCTAAAGAGATCCACCATTGTGGTTCCTTAGATAAGAGGAAAGAGAAAGAGCCATAGATAGATCATTAATTAAATGCCATCTTGAAGGAGCTTTCCATTTAAGGGACAATGGCTATGTTCTGTCCTTGACTAGCGGGAGATAACACACTGGCATTCTCAGTACTTGAAATGAAATATACAGGATTTCACTTGGCTGGATATACAATGGTGTGCAGCTACAAAGTGAGGGTGCAAAGCGGAAAGAGAATTTCATTGCTCATACAAAATCTTTTGAATGGCAATGAAAACTGTCAACTATTTGCTTTTTTTTTTGGCATCAGACCATACCAGATTTTTCCATCTTTGCCACAAGGATACATTCTCGGGGTTCCTATTAACTATTCAGAGGAAACAGTATTCTTTGGGGCAATTCTACAAATATTCAGGATGTCCGGGAACCTGAGGCTAAAAAAGGGGTCACCTTAGCTGCTGAGCATAAACAATGGCATGAGATGATATAGGGTAGAGCTAATTTTGGAGCGGTGCAAATCCCTCATGTGGCTGAAGATAACTGAAGTTAATTAATTTCTAATAATTAAAATTAATAACAATACTTAAAAGTAATTATTTGCAAGAGAAGAGATAAAATAGATCCTATTTTCAGGTAGATCGATATTGGATTGGGAAGGAAGAAGCTTGAGCAGGTTGCAACCTTCTCCACCCATGAGGATAAGTGTTACATTTCTAATTAGATTGTAATTCTTCCCCTAAATGTGCTTTGATATATATGCATTCAGATGTGTCCACTTTTGTTCTCTCTCTGTTGATGCGTTTTCCCATATGAGAGAGTAAGTAAATTTTGCAGTGTCTTCCTAAATAATTCAATCAATTGCCATGTCTTTATCTTGATGGGCAATGAACAAGTCACTAATGAAATGTCTCTGCTTTGCGGCAGCTCCGATTAGAGCATTTAGTTAGGGGGATGAAGCCACAACTATGCTAATGGCAGGCATGAATTATGCAGTGTAAGTGAATTGCCAAATGGCTGGTGATAACATTACACAATTATAAAAACTGATTAGGATACCGGTAATCAAGGTTCATGCTTTGGAGTGAAAAATAATGAATCCAAGATGCCAAAAACCTTGCCCAGAGAGAAACCAAGACATAAGACAAGGACCTAGGGAGATGTAGAATAGAATAGAATAGAATTCTTTATTGGCCAAGTGTGATTGGACACATAAGGAATTTGTCTTTGGTGCATATGCTCTCAGTATACATAAAATAAAAGATACATTTGTCAACAATCATGAGGTACAACACTTATTTATTGTCATAGGGGTCAAATAAGCAAAAACTGGTAGAAATAGAAGTGCAGACTTAGTAAAAAGTTTGATAGTGTTGAGGGAATTATTTGTTTAGTAGAGTGATGACATTTGGGAAAAAACTGTTCTTGTGTCTAGTTGTCTTGGTGTGCAGTGCTCTGTAGTGACGTTTTGAGGGTAGGAGTTGAAACAGTTTATGTCCAGGAGGTGAGGAGTCAGTATATATTTTCACAGCCCTCTTTTTGACTCGTACAGTATACAGGTGTTCAATGGAAGGCAGGTTGGCAGCAATCACTTTTTCTGCAGTTCTGATTATCTTCTGAAGTTTGTGTCGGTCTTGTTGGGTTGCAGAATCAAATCAGACAATTATAGAGGTGCAGATGACAGACTCAATGTCTAACAAGTTCTGAAATAAATAATTATGCAGAAGATATAGATATGGATATTGATATAGAAGATATTCATGGCTATTTATCATATACCTATATAGATAGCAAAACTATTAATAATGATCTTTCTTCTCTACTCATTTACTACTCTCCTACTTTATTATTCTAAAACAGCAACAACCAGTTTCTTAAATATTTCTTGATTGTTTTCTTTCTCAACACAAATGTAAAACGATGTCACAGAACTTAGATTTCAGTCTGCAACAGTGCTTTATTTGGAAATGCTGTCAACAGATGAATTAAGAATTTAATCTATGAGGACAACACAGAGCCCTTAAACATCCAAGATGGGGCCGATGAAGTCTGCCTAAGTGGCATGCTCTCAAATCACCAAGACAACTAGAAACAAGAACAGTTTTTTCCTGAATGCCATCACTCTGCTAAACAAATACATTGTCTAGCTATTTACTAAGACTGCACTACTATTACTACTAGTTTTTTCTCATCATTCCTATCACCCTTTTCCTCCCATTTAGGACTGTATGACTGTAACTTGTTGCTTGTATCCTTAAGATTTTTATTAATATTGATTGTTTCCTCATTGCTTATTTGACCTCTATGGCAATCATTAAGTGCTGTTCCTCATGATTCTTGACAAATGTATATTTTCTTTTATGTGCACTGAGAGCATATGCACCAAAGACAAATCACACTTAGAAACATAGAAACATAGAAGTCTGACGGCAGAAAAAGACCTCATGGTCCATCTAGTCTGCCCTTATACTATTTTCTGTATTTTATCTTAGGATGGATATATGTTTATCCCAGGCATGTTTAAATTCAGTTACTGTGGATTTATCTACCACGTCTGCTGGAAGTTTGTTCCAAGGATCTACTACTCTTTCAGTAAAATAATATTTTCTCATGTGCTTGCTCAATAAAGAATTCTATTCTATCTATTCTATTCCAAACTAAAGGCTGCTCATCATCCCTATGTTCATCATGTGGGCCGGAGATGTAATTTCAAAATATTTGAAAGTGTGGGTGTTGTCCAGCAACTTCGGATACACGTCTGGCTTGGAGGGGGGAACCCTTTCATTTTTCTTCATTAGCTTCTGAATTGCTTTGGATGGCTACAAAAGTAAAGCTTTAAGTAAAAGTGAATTGCTTTACAAGGGAATTGGAAAATTCATCGAGGCTCAGATTGTGGCTGCTAGTAAGAGGGCTATTTATCTTTCCTCAATCACTGAAGCATAGGACAATATCAGCTGCTTGGGAACAATAGCAGAGGATAACTAGCGTCTCTTTGCTCATACAGTGGTACCTCTACTTAAGAACTTAATTTGTTCCGTGGCCAGGTTCTTAAGTAGAAAAGTTTGTAAGTAGAAACAATTTTTCCTATAGGAATCAATGTAAAAGCAAATAATGCGTGCAAACCCATTAGGAAAGAAATAAAAGCTTGGAATTTGGGTCGGAGGAGGAGGAGAAAGAAGAAGAGGAGGAGGACAGTTGCTACTAAAGGAAGAAAGTGAGGTGAGGGGAATCAAAAAAATCCAAAACTTTAAAGCTTAAAAAAACCCTCTCTGAGGCGGCAAGGAGGGGCATGGGCCTCCCATACACCCGGCGCGAGGCTCCCTCCCATATACTGTGCCAGAGTGATAAACCCAGGGGGAATGGCAGGAAACTGGCCGGGCCTTCGTGCCGCTCTCAAATTTCCTTGGAAATTTTTCCAGGCTAGGGTTCTTAAGTAGAAAATGGTTCTTAAGTAGAGGCAAAAAAAATATTGAACACCCGGTTCTTATCTAGAAAAGTTCTTAAGTAGAGGCGTTCTTAGGTAGAGGTACCACTGTACTTCTAAACTTCCTGAGGGCATCTGGTTGACTGCTGAAAGATTTTTATTTTTTATTTATTTATTTTGTCCAATACACAATGAGGGTTTTAGTGGGTATATATCTATATACACATAGTAAAATACATGATGAAGGTTATAGAGGAGATACTCATAGTAAAATATATCTAAGAAATAATAGAAAAGAAGATATAGTAATAGAACATATCAATGAAAGAATAGAAGAAGAGATATAGGAATAGAAAAAAGGTATAGGAGATATAGGAGAGCAATAGGACAGAGGATGGAAGGCACTCTAGTGCACTTGTACTCGCCCCTTACTGACCTCTTAGGAATCTGGATAGGTCAAGCATAGATAATCTAAGAGTAAAGTGTTGGGGGTTTGGGGATGACACTATGGAGTCCGGTAATGAGTTCCACGCTTCGACAACTCGGTTACTGAAGTCATATTTTTTACAGTCAAGTTTGGAGCGGTTAATATTAAGTTTAAATCTGTTGTGTGCTCTTTTGTTGTTGTGGTTGAAGCTGAAGTAGTCGCCGACAGGCAGGACATTTCCACGTAACCAGGAAGCTCACCTCTCAAAACATCTGAATCAGCTTCATGTTATCCTGTTTATGGAAGGATGCTCAGGATTGAACGCCATTGAAATCTGAGTTGGGAAACTTTCCTCCTGCTAGTCAAGGGGAAAGAAAAAAGAGGTGTATCTAAATTAAAGAACCATCCGTCCTTATGGCAGCAACTGATTCAACCTCACGTTTCTCCTCCTCCTTCAGCTTGGATGGCCTGCTGGATCTGCATTCTAGATTTTTCCTCTTGGGGAGTCAGATTAATTGCAGAGCTGCGGTAGCACAGTGGTTAGAGTGCAGTACTGCAGGCTACTTCTGCTGACTGCCAGCTGCTTGCAATTTGGCAGTTCAAATCTCACCAAGCTTAAGGTTGACTCAGACTTCCATCCTTCCAAGGTTGGTAAAAATGAGGACCCAGATTGTTGGGGGCAATACTGTATAGTCAGTTTTGGCAGTTGGAAGTGAGAATTATTTTCATTTGTATATTGGTTGTTGATGAATCTGCATCACAGATAGAAGATGTATTCTCTTAATGTTAGAGTTTGTGAGGGTATATATATATTGTGAGCATCCTGAAAAATGAATGTATTACCTGTTATATCTATTCCAAACAGCACCAGTCAAATTAGATTTTTTTAAAAATTGAGCATTTAAATAGAATAATATCCAAATTTATTTGGGCAGGGAAAAAACTCAATATTTAAATTGAAACATCTACAAGATAACAAGAATAAAGAGGGATTTGGCTTTCCAAGATGGGATCTCTACTATAAAGCATCTGCCTTAATATGGATAAAAGACCGGATCCAACTTAAACCACTTTGAGAAGGCTGTAAACCACTGTGAAATGGTACTGTATATAAGTCTAGGTGCTTTTGCATATAAGGAGTGCATTCATTAATGGACCATAGAAGAGACAGCTGATGGAATGCAAGCAACAAGAAGATTGAATTGAGTTGTGCCTGGAAATCCTGAGCTTGCTGGGCCTTTGTTTCTTCCTTTGTGGAGGGAAAAGAACTAATCCAGTGTGTTCAATACAGTGGTGGGTTGCTACCAATTCGCCCCAGATCAGGCAAACTGGTAGCGGCAGTGGCAGGAGGCTCTGCCCACCCACCTGGACATCATCAATAATGCTCTGCTCATGTGCAGAAGCATTGCACACATGTGCGTGCTCCCATTCCCGAATTGGTAGCAAAGGCAAGGGAAACCCACTACTGGTTCAACCTTGGCAACTTTAAGACTTGTGGATTTCAATTCCCAGAATTCCCCTGCTGGCATGGATAACCCTGGACTACTGGCCTGTTTTTCCATGTCAGGGTTGCCAAACTCCTGGCCCATAGGCCAGATGCATCACATGTTGACCACGCCTACGGTAGGAAAAAAAAGCCCCAATACAGTACATCACATGACGCTGCTGTGATGCTGCGAGTTTGACAGCCCTGATCCATCCTTCTGCTTGACTCAGTGAGGTTTCCAATGATTTTTAACTAAGGAAAGAACAACCAACTCTTACAAGTTATTATTAACTCATGATCACCCAAAAAAGAAATGGTTGGCCAGCTGTCTTAACACAATGGTGTGTAGGAAGCATTGTCAGAAAGTAGGTAGACATTTTGCAATCGATTTGTTCGTTTTATTGCTATATGAGTTAGAATCTGAAAATAACCTCGTGGCTTCTAGGCTGTTTCTTACAGCAATAAACCAGGTGGATTTTCCTAAGTGCTGGAAGTTTTAGAATAAGAAACCCACAGAGATACATATAAATGCTATTGTGGTTTATATTCCTGTTCTGAGCTGCCTAGAGTCCCTAGGGAATTGGGTGGTATAGAAATTGAATAGCTGTCTGTCTGTCTGTCTGTCTGTCTGTCTGTCTGTCTGTCTGTCTATCTATCTATCTATCTATCTATCTATCTATCTATCTATCTAGGGAGGTAGATGATAGAGAGATAGATGGATAGATAGACAGACAGACAGACAGACAGACAGACAGACAGACAGACAGAGATAGAGAGATAGATAGAGAGAGATAGATAGATAGATAGATAGATAGATAGATAGACAGACAGACAGATAGAGAGACAGATAGAGAGACAGATAGAGAGATAGATAGATAGAGATAGAGAGATGGAGATAGATAGAGAGAGAGAGAGAGGGAGAGAGAGAGAGAGAGAGAGATAAGAACTTGATGAATACAAAAGAAAATTAGTTATTTCCATTAGCCATAATGAATGTAGATGTAGGGAGAGGGTAACCCATAGTTTGTAAACTGGTTTGTAGGACAGTAGGACAGGGACGGTAGGCAAAATGGGGCACTTATGCATGCCCCTTGCAAACCTCTTAAAAAGGGGGAGAGGTCAACTGTAGACAATCTGAGGTTTTCAGCTGTGTTTCAGGCTAAAACCACTTTCTGAGCATGCACAGAAGTGAATTCATACGGAGGGACACACGTGGAACATCGTGATGCGAACTGGTGGTGAAGGTAAGTGGAACCCGCGTATTGCCCCCAACAATCTGGGACCTCATTTTACCCACCTCAGAAGGATGGAAGGATGGGTCGACGGTAAAAGAAAGGCAATAAAGCAAATTTGATAACCTGCACAAGACACAGGGGAGAAAAAACAGGAAGAATCAGGAGAGATGCATTTATTCTAGGAAAGAGAGGAGGAAATGAAGTCCTCTCCCCTCGTATAAGCAAAAAAAAAAGTGATGATATTCAATGTTTCAAGAATAATCAAGGAGAATTGGAAAGACCGTGTAACAGTCCCATAACAGTCTGATATGGACTGCCATCTTGTGGTACATTTATTTTCCTCCGTATCCCACAGTTGGGGAGGGAGGGCTCAGCAAACTAAAAATATCAGAATAAATTCATCCCTCACCCAAGCAGACAATTGTTACATTTAAAAGCAAGACTAACTATTCCTTTTTTAATTGGCAGATTAATCAACCCGAGCTTTTGCTGATTTAGCAAAATTAAATCAATGGTGCCAAGACTGCCCCTATATTGGTTTCCCTACTCACCACATTTTTCTTTTTCCTCTCTCTTGGTCGGAAGAAATACTGGAAGCTTGAAAACTTCCATAGTTTTCAAATTAATCTTTATAAAATTATATTTTTTTTGCTGATCGAATAAAGGTGTTGCTTTACTATCTTTATTTTGGATATACAGTGGTACCTCGGTTCTCAAACGCCTCGGTTTTCATACATTTCGGATTTCAAACAAAATTTTCTGCAAAAATTTGCTTCGGTATCCAAACAAAAATTCGGATACTGAACAGAAAATTTTGTTTACTATCCGAAATGTAAGATCTGAGGGGACGAGGTCAGAGGGAATGGGAGTCGGAATCCCGACACACCCCTCCTGGCTGCCCTCTTAACAGCCTCCCAGTCTCTACCTTGTAACTGCTCCAAGCTGCAGGAAGGGTAGGGCTGGCTGCAATACCGGCAGCTTCGGGGGGCTCCTTTCCTCAGCGGTTCAGTTCGGTACCTCCAGGCAGCTGCACCAACTTTTTCCTTCCCGCCGGCGGCGGCTCCGGCGGCTTCCCTACGAGGAGGAGCAGCGTCAGGAACGTCATGTGATGAAGGTAAGCCACCGGAGCCATCGCTGCCGGGAAGGAAAAAGTTGGTGCAGCTGCCTGGAGGTACCGAACTGAACCGCTGAGGAAAGGAGCCCCCCAAAACTGCCGGTATTGCAGCCAGCCCTACCCTTCCTGCAGCTTGGAGCAGTTACAAGGTAGAGACTGGGAGGCTGTTAAGAGGGCGGCCAGGAGGGGCGTGTCGGGATTCCGACTCCCATTCCCTCTCACCCCGTCCCCTCAGATCCTTATCCCATAGGAAATAGAGGAAATACTGTAGATTTAATTGGTTCCCAGCAAGTCAATGGGCTGGGAACCAATTAAATCCATTTCCATTATTTCCTATGGGATAAATTAATTCGGTTCTCAACCAAATTGGTTCTCAACCACACTTCTGGAACGGATTGTGGTCGAGAACCGAGGTACCACTGTATATTTTTCCCCTTGTTGATTTTGCAGGATTCCCCCCCCCCCGCCTCCCATGTTAACTGCTGAACAAACAGGTATGGATGTTTAAAGCTATTTTTAGCTTTGGAGTATCATTATAATATTTTCAGCATAATAGATTTAGATTTAGATTTAATTGGATTTGTATGCAGCCCCTCTCCGCGGACTCGGGGCAGCTCACAGCATGTACAGAAAACAAGAAACAATAATAACAATCCGATTAATACATTAAAAAATAATCTTTAAAATTCTAATTAAAAAACCAGAATTAAAAAAACTATACTCAAAATGGTCTAAAATTAGGAAGAAGGGAAGAGGAGTAGGAGGTGGAGGACAAATTTCTTTCATGCCTCAAAGAGACCGGTGCCAAATAGAATATATTTATTACCAGCTGCTTTTATTATAGTATTGCATTGAGTATTGCATTGGCAGTTCTGTGTTAGCAAAAACTTCAGAAGAGAAGGATTTAGGGGTAGTGATTTCTGACAGTCTCAAAATGGGTGAGCAGTGTGGTCGGGCAGTAGGAAAGGCAAGTAGGATGCTTGGCTGCATAGCTAGAGGTATAACAAGCAGGAAGAGGGAGATTGTGATCCCCTTATATAGAGCGCTGGTGAGACCACATTTGGAGTACTGTGTTCAGTTCTGGAGACCTCACCTACAAAAAGATATTGACAAAATTGAACGGGTCCAAAGACGGGCTACAAGAATGGTGGAAGGTCTGAAGTATAAAACGTATCAGGAAAGACTTAATGAACTCAATCTGTATAGTCTGGAAGACAGAAGGAAAAGGGGGGACATGATCGAAACATTTAAATATGTTAAAGGGTTAAATAGGGTTCAGGAGGGAAGTGTTTTTAACAGGAAAGTGAACACAAGAACAAGGGGACACAATCTGAAGTTAGTTGGGGGAAAGATCAAAGGCAACATGAGAAAGTATTATTTTACTGAAAGAGTAGTAGATCCTTGGAACAAACTTCCAGCAGACGTGGTTGGTAAATCCACAGTAACCGAATTTAAACATGCCTGGGATAAACATATATCCATTGTAAGATAAAATACAGGAAATAGTAAAAGGGCAGACTAGATGGACCATGGGGTCTTTTTCTGCCGTCAGTCTTCTATGTTTCTATGTTTCTATGTTTCTATAGAACTGGAGGTGAAAGACAAGACTGGGGTGCGGGGGGGGGGGGGAGTTTCGCGCAACATCTATATTTGCATAGAGACGTATGCAAATCAGTGTGCATTTAATCAGGATAGCAATTCATTTGATTGGATAATGGATCTACATGTTAATGAGATCAGAATGGTGAGGGAATAAAAACAAGGTTAACAGCTTCAGGAATGAAGGTAGATATGCGTGTCCTGACATAATGTTGCAGGATCTAATCTGAGTCGGTCACCTGAACTAAAGATTTATTCTTCCAAGTTTGGGGCTCTTGATGGAACCTATTATCAGGGAATTTCTCTCTCTCCAGATTCAGATTGGATCTAATAATAATTTAAATTAAATACAGGGATGTAAGACAAAATGTTGCTTTCTTGTAAGGATATCTATGTCCTTGCTTTCCCTACTTTTATTATCTAATATCTAAATCTATATTTCTTTGCACCTTAATGTTTTATGGCTCAGCTAATGGTTTATTTTCCTGAGAATATGCACACATAAATATATACAGTGTTCCCTCGATTTTCACGGGGGATGCGTTCCGAGACCACCCGCGAAAGTTGAATTTCCGCGAAGTAAAGATGCGGAAGAAAATACACTATTTTTGGCTATGAACAGTATCACAAGCCTTCCCTTAACACTTTAAACCCCTAAATTGCAATTTCCCATTCCCTTAGCAACCATTTAGATTATTACTCACCATGTTTCTTTATTAAAGTTTATTTAAAAAAATATTTATTAAAGGTGGACGAAAGTTTGGTGATGATATATGACGTCATCGGGCAGGAAAAACCGTGGTATAGGGGGAAAAACCGCAAAGTATTTTTTAATTAATATTTTTGAAAAACCGTGGTATAGACTTTTCGCGAAGTTCGAACCCGCGAAAATCGAGGGAACACTGTACACACATTGATATTTATGCTTTATTTATTTGGTTTGGCATGCAGGACTAATTTTCTGAACTTCTGTTTCTTCCATATCAGATTCATATTCTGAAGGCAGGAGGACTTATTCAAGAAGTAGGGCCATTCAGGAAAAACATCATCATTTGTGATGAATATATAAAAAGATTTTTAGGTTCTGCATCTGCCAGTGGCTGTCAAAGTATGTGTTTTGTTTCACAATTGGATTTGAAAGGAAATGATCCTGATTGGGAATTCTGAAGGCTGCAGTCACGAGGGGCCCACAATTTGGGGTTTAGAAATAAGTCTCCTAAGGTTACATATGATTCAAGTTGTGCTAAAATGGCTGCAGCAGAACATTTCAAGACATATAATAATAATAATAATAATAATAATAATAATAATTATTATTATTATTATTATTATTATTATTATTATTATTATTATTATTATTGCATGGCCAGTTCTTGGAGAAGATTGAAGGCAAAGTGGATAAAGAAAAGACCTGGTCATGGCTTACAAGTGGAACACTCAAAAAGGAGACAGAAGGACTAATACTGGCGGCACAAGAACAGGCCATTAGAACAAATGCTGTCAAAGCCAGAATTGAAAAATCAACAGACGATCCAAAGTGCAGACTCTGTAAAGAAACAGATGAAATAATCGATCACATACTCAGCTGCTGCAAAAAGATTGCACAGACTGACAACAAGCATAGACATGATGCTGTGGCACAGATGATCCACTGGAACTTATGCCGGAACTACCATTTACCAGTGGCAAAGAACTGGTGGGATCATAAGCCCGAAAAAGTGGTCAAAAATGAGCAAGCCAAACTAATTTGGGACTTCCGACTTCAGACTGACCTAATTCTGAAGCATAACACACCAGGCATCCTGATTGTGGAGAAAAAGAAAGTATGGATCATTGACATTGCAATCCCAGGGGATAGCAGAATTGAGGAAAAGCAGCTAGAGAAATTAGTGAAATACAAAGATCTAAAAATCGAGCTGCAACGACTCTGGCATAAGCCAGTGAAAGTGGTCCCAGTGGTACTTGGCACACTGGGCGCAGTGCCAAAGGATTTCAGCAGACATTTGAAAACCATCGGAATTTACAAAATCTCCATTTGTCAATTGCAAAAGGTCGCTTTACTGGGATCGGCAAACATAATTCGCTGCTACATCACAGTCCTAGGTGCTTGGGAAGTGCCCGATTGGTAATGAAAAACGAAATCCAGCATAGTGATCTCGTTTGCTATGTTGTATTGACATAATAATAATAATAATAATAATAATAATAATAATAATAATAATTTATTAGACTTGTATGCCGCCCCTCTCCGAAGACTCGGAGCGGAAGCTGCAGACTCATTGGCAAGGGGGGCCATCTATATCTACCATTTCTGCCAAATATTTGCAGTGACATTCAATTCCTAGGCAAACATACAGCAATTTCAGGCAATTCCTGTATAAACAAAATACTCATTATAAAAAAAATACTCACAATCACACATAGAGATGTTTATGGGTGGGGTGGATAGTTTAGGGGTTCTTACACTGTGAAATTTTAATGTGTAGAGCTGCACAGAATTATTGAGTGAGTTGGACAGTCATATAAATGTTTTCAAAAAATAAATAAATGACCAGAGCACTTGACCAGATCAAGTACTGAATTAAAGCAATCAGTCTTCTGTAAGCAGCTACATCTTCCTTGCTGAATTCTTCTACTTTCGTTTGCTTACAAACTCAGGCAGACGTTTTCATTTGGGAGAAATTTTCCCAGCCAACAAGGGGTAAAGCTAAACATGTATAAAATCCAAAGTCAGAAAACACAAGAGAAAACACCTGGATTTTGAGTCTTTCTGAGAGAAGCAGAAAATAGATTTTTTTTAACAACCATTTCCCGTCTATTTAAAACTTCTCTGTCAAAGGATAATGCAGCTATTCTAAGCAACTTCCAGAAGGGATTCTCAAAAGATCAGCACATGTGGGGTCATTCCTTTTGGCCTTTAAATAAAACAGCAGCATAGAATCCAAAGGGGGTATTTTATTATTTTTTCTCTTTCGTCTGGTCCCATGCTGCTTTGCTAATAACTTCCACTGGGTGTCTGAAACAAAACAGCCAAAGAAGTAGAAAAAAAAGGTATTTGGTGCATATCAATAATACAACATGTAAGGTATGCCTCTAAGATAAGCAAATATTCAGAATCAGGAAAATAATGGTTGGGGGTGGGGTGGGAGGAAAGGGGAAAGTGTTTTTGCCAAGAGGGATTCCAACATAGATGTATCAAGTCACCAGCCTGGGTGAGTACTGTATTACAAAAGCAATTACAGTGGTACCTCTACTTAAGAACTTAATTTGTTCTGTGACCAGGTTCTTAAGTAGAAACGTTCTTAAGTAGAAGCAATTTTTCCCATAGGAATCAATGTAAAAGCAAATAATGTGTGCAAACCCATCAGGAAAGAAATAAAAGCTCAGAATTTGGGTGGGAGGAGGAAGAGGAGGAAGAAGAGGAGGAGGGCTGCCAAAAATTTTAATACCGCACTGTGCTTGTGGCTTATTTTGAGGGTGTGGCTTGACTGGGTAGGAGTGGCTTGCCGGCCATGTGACCAGGTGAGAGCGGCTTACTGACCAAGATAAGTTCTCAAATAGGTGCTTGCACTTTTTCAGTTAAGTCACGTTTTTGGAATAGCCACAAAAAGAATAAATGATAGACAGTATTAACTAGTATCTGTTGTGGTTGGCTCTGGCCCAGCTCCTGCCCCAAGGAATGTGGAGGTGGATGCAGGGGAAACATCAACATGTCATAGGCCTGTTTTATTGCCGACAGAGTCAGGTAGTGCAGTTTCCTCGGAGGAAGAAGGTGGGGGGTGACTTGGAAGAGGGGGGCTTGGCACACAGCCCAGGAAGCCAATCTCCATTATCTTCAGTTGATTCAGATGAGGAAGTGTTAGACCCACGCAGGCGCAGAGTTATGCATAGAAGAGACCAATTGAGGAAATATTAAAGGAGATAAGAGAGGGCACCTGTGTTTGGGTGGGGCTCCAGTAATTAGAGCTGCTGATATAAATAGCAGCGTGCGGGCTTGGGCAGTTGTGGAAGATTATCTGATCGTTGTTCTTCAAGACCGTGCCTTGCTGTTTCCAGACTTCGTTTGTTGATTTTTCACGACTTTGAAACCAGAGCAGAGCAAAGTGTGGTGGTCTCACTTCGTGGAAGAAGGAGGGCTATGATGTTTCTTCACAGCTGCTAGCTAAGTACTTAAGAACTGATTAAGGGGATTGTAGAGACTACCAGGTTGTTTTGGGGAAGAGTGCTCTTTGCAATACAAAAAGGGTGCTTTGTTTCTTTTGAATTTTTGTGATAAAGAACATTGTTTTTGAACTTTCAAGTGTGTGTGTGTGTCTGAAATTTGTACCCTTGAATTTTCGGGAGACTCATACCATAGAGCCCAGCAGAACAGTATCTAGTATCATGTATATAAATATTAAAGATTATAAATATTATTATATCTTTGTGTACCACCAATACGTACTTGACAAAACAAATAAAAAATAAAAAATATTTGTTGAGGAACACAGTAACATTTTAAGGTTTTGTACTAAACCCACAAGGTTCAGTATGATAACATATTAGGCAAGTAGCTCAATTTTCTTTAATCGCTATAAAATTTCAGTTCTAGAGAATGATTAAAATGATTAAAGCATTTATGGGGAAAATATATTATTTAATTATTTCCTATTTTAAAAGTAATTAAGGATCACACTAAGATACCAGAGAAGGAAGGGCAATTAAAAAAACCTATGAAGTATTCAATAAATGGTGCACAAATGTACTACCCCCACTGCGTCCCCCACTCCCTGGAACAGTACCCTATTACTGGTTGTGCTTGTATGCTTAACAAAACTGACGAGACACGGAGCAATAATCCAAGCTCTACTCCTCCCTTACGCACTTTTCTACATAGCAAGGACGACCTGGGGCCGCGTCGGAACCAAGGAGCGATTATTCAATCTTTCCCACCGGGCAAAGCTAAGCGCAGCACCACGAAGCGGGCAAAGAGAAGCCGAGCAGAAACTGGCAGCGGCGTCAGCGGGAAGGCGAAAAGCGTGACATCCCTCCTTAGCTCTGCTGCAGGGGGCAGGCCCCGCCCCTATAAAGCTGAGAAGCGGAGAGAGGTTAGATAGACGTGTATATCGGAGGAGACGGAAGGCGATGCTGCGAGGCTCCTCGTCTCAGGTGAGGTCCCGCCACCGTCCGGCTTTTATTTAGAACCGCCGCCCCTGCAGCCGTTCGAAATGGGTCCGCCTGCGGGTTCTTCGCCGCCACCGATTGGCTGCGGATCACCTGGTCAGCGGGCGGGCGGCAGTCTTCCGGCCGGAATCTCCTCGTGGGTGATAAGACTTAATACAGTAGTTTCCATAATATTGAATGTCCATGCTGGTTAACGTGGTGGGTCCAGTGCAGCTTGCATATTGGGAAATGGTTTGCCTGCCTCAGGTTTCTACAAACTGAAAACTCAAGATGATGAGCCATTTGAGAATTAGGTGTCCATGCAGCACCTATTTCAGTAAATAGATGCTGCATGGACAGTAGGTCAATATTTCATTTTCCTAGACCAGGGGTTGGCAAAGTTGGCTCTTCTATGACTTGTGGACTTCAACTCCCAGAATTCCTGAGCCAATCATGCTACCTTAGGAATTCTGGGAGTTAAAGTCCAATGTCATAGAAAAGCCAATTTTGCCTACCCCTGTCCTACACTAGAGAATGGCATCTTAAGCTCAACATTTGGTTCACATTTTGGTGAACCAAGATTTTTTTAAAAAGAAGAAGAAGATGCAATAGATGTCTATGGAGGGTTTTAGTCATCCAGGTCATGATTGTCCCATCAGAGGTGGCTTTTTTTTCCCTTCAAGAGGCAACTGGACTTTTTGGGTTTTTTTAAAGATGTTTCGCTTCTCCAAGAAGCTTCTTCAGCTCTGATGAATGAGAAGTGAAACAAACAAACAAACCAGGAAGTCCAGTTGCTTCTTGAAAAAAGCACCTTTGGGACTGGAAAACAGCTATTAGAAAATGAGCAACTGGGGCTAGCCAATTAATTTTGACTTATTGAAGTTCAAATTTATACTTTTAACAAACATGGGTCCTGTAAGTAGTTTTTTGAGCACTTAAAAATGAAGATCATTCACTCTTCCAAATCAAGGCACAAATTCCTGCAAGCTACTTCAAGGGTAAAAAAAAAATGCCAAAAAATGGAATCCATTGTGGAACCGATGAAGCCAAGACAAGGCCTAGAAAAAATAGTTAGAATTGTTCTCAAATCTATGCAATTTGATCTAGGCAAACAGAATTCACAGTTCACTGCATACTACCTGCTGGAAAGGTTACATTCATTGATTAACTAACTTCAAATCTATTATCTGGTTTTAAGATTATTCATCTTTCTTTTTTATAGTTTACCACACAGAGGCTTTTTTTCACATCGGGATTGTACGCTACGTTATAGAATAAAACTTAATCATGGCCAAGGTGATCACAATGCTTCAAACCCTCAGAAATCATTGGAAGAAGACTACAGTTGGGATCTGCCTGGTTACATGGGGAGGAAACTGGCTGTATGGAAAACATTGGTAATTATTATGAAGTCTTTCAATGGTAATTTTAAAAAAACCCAGGCGAGGCCAAACAGAAGTGGCAAAAGAGCTATAGATTGTCCCCTAGTTAGTTTTTGCTCTTTGTTGTAACCAAGGAATACTGTACAGTGATCCCTCGAGTTTCGCGATCTCGATGTTCGCTAAACGCTATATCGCGAGTTTTCAACCCGGAAGTAAACTCCACCATCTGCGCATGCGTGCCCTTCCACGCATGCGTAGATGGTGGAGTTTCCCCGCCGGGCAGAGGCTTCCCTGGGTCTTCCCCCTCTTGCCCCGGTAAGGCGCGAGCAACGGCGTGGGCGGGTGGGCGGCACATGCGCGGGGAAACCCCAGGGCCGCTTCTCAGCTGAGAAGCGGCCCCAGCAACAGCGCGGGGGGTGGGCAGCACGCGCGCGCACGGAGGAAACCCCAGGGCCGCTTCTCAGCTGAGAAGCGGCCCCAGCAACAGCGCGGGGGGCGGGCAGCACGCGCGCGCGCGGAGGAAACCCCAGGGCCGCTTCTCAGCTGAGAAGCGGCCCCAGCAACAGCGCGGGGGGCGGGCAGCACGCGCGCGCGCGGAGGAAACCCCAGGGCCGCTTCTCAGCTGAGAAGCGGCCCCAGCAACAGCGCGGGGGGCGGGCAGCACGCGCGCGCGCGGAGGAAACCCCAGGGCCGCTTCTCAGCTGAGAAGCGGCCCCAGCAACAGCGCGGGGGGCGGGCAGCACGCGCGCGCGCGGAGGAAACCCCAGGGCCGCTTCTCAGCTGAGAAGCGGCCCCAGCAACAGCGCGGGGGGCGGGCAGCACGCGCGCGCGCGGAGGAAACCCCAGGGCCGCTTCTCAGCTGAGAAGCGGCCCCAGCAACAGCGCGGGGGGCGGGCAGCACGCGCGCGCGGGGGGGAAACCCCAGGGCCGCTTCTCAGCTGAGAAGCGGCCCCAGCAACAGCGCGGGGGGCGGGCGGCACGCGCGCGCGCGGGGGAAACCCCAGGGCCGCTTCTCAGCTGAGAAGCGGCCCCAGCAACAGCGCGGGGGGCGGGCGGCACGCGCGCGCGCGGGGGAAACCCCAGGGCCGCTTCTCAGCTGAGAAGCGGCCCCAGCAACAGCGCGGGGGGCGGGCGGCACGCGCGCGGACAAGCAGCAGCAGCGAGGCGGCGGGGAAACCCAATCTTCGGCTCCTCGCTGCTGCTGTGGAAATAAAAACACCATCTGCGCATGCGCAGATGGTGTTTTTACTTCCGCACCGCTACTTCGCGACAAATCGATCATCGCGAGGGGTCCTGGAACGGAACCCTCGCGATGATCGAGGGATCACTGTATTTTGAATCGGAGCAGAGAAATTGGTAAAGGAATAAGGAATGACCCTCCAAGCTAATTTTTTTTCTCCGCCAAACGAAGCTAACTGGATTTGATAGCTTTTCTGAATATCATAACAAAACAGGCCAGGGAATTTTAAAGACTTTGGAGAGTTGTTTGTGTGTGTATAATCTCAGAATCCGAATGTAATTGGGTCAGCAAAAGGCTGACTTTCCATTTTACGTATCTGCAAGAAAGAAACATTTTTGGGTAAGTTTTATGGACTTAATTCATATTTTTTCCTCCGGAATCAGAAGGGAAAATTACTACGAGGAAAGAAAATGCTTTTTAGATTAAAACATCAATTAGCTTTATATAAGGTCAGAATTAATGATGAATATTGATAGTCCTTGACTTATTAGTGACTGTTTGAAGTCACAACGGCACTAAAAAAAGCCATTTATGACCATTTTTCACACTTACTGCATTGCATTTTATCCCCATAGTCACATGATCAAAATTCAGTCTTTTCGCAACTGACTCATATTTATGATGGTTATATCCTGGAGTCACATGATCACCTTTTGTGAACTTCTCAATAGCGGAGCAAGAGTCATTTAATAAGTCTGCTACTAACTTAACAATTTCAGTGATTCGCTTAACAACTGTCACAAAATGGTGCAAAATTCATTTAACAAATGTTTCGCTTAGCAACATAAATTTTGGAGTGAATTGCGGTTGCACGTCAAAGATTACCTGTAATTTGAAGGGTGCAATATTTATTTAGATACACTAATTTAAAGGGATTCCCGAACCATGTACTGTAATTTAATGTACACTGCTCAAAAAAAAAAAGGAAACACTTAACACAATATAACTCCAAGTAAATAGAACTTCTGTGAAATCAAACTGTCCACTTAGGAAGCAACACTGTTTGACAATCAATTTCACATGTTGTGCACATTCAACTTTGTACAGAAGTAAGTATTCAATGAGAATATTTCATTCATTCAGATCTAGGATGTGTTCTTTGAGTGTTCCCTTTGTTTTTTTGAGCAGTATATTATCTGCTACTTAAAGATTTACATGTGATCATAGTACTTTCAAACAAAGGCATATCCCATTGACATTAGAACAGAATGAGCTGGAAGGGACCTTGGAGGTCTTCTAGTCCAATATTTATTAAAGAGCCGGGGTGGCGCAGCAGGTAGAGTGCTGTACTGCAGGCCACTGAATCTGACTGTAGATCTGAAGGTCAGCGGTTCAAATCTCATCACCGGCTCAAGGTTAACTCAGCCTTCCATCCTTCCGAGGTGGGTAAAATGAGGACCCAGATTGTGGGGGCAATAGGCTGGCTCTGTTAAGAAGTGCTATTGCTAACATGTTGTAAGCCACCCTGAGTCTAAGGAGAAGGGCGGCATAAAAATTGAATGAATGAATGAATGAATAAATAAATAAATAAATAAGCAAATGAATGAATGAATGAATGAATGAATGAATGAATGCCAACTTCTCTCCACTGCCTTCCTGTCAGGCCCCAGGTTAATATGTGAATTCAAAGGCTGGCCTGACACAGTATGGTAGGGGGAAAAAAACCCCACACACAGGGGAATGAGAGATATGCCACATAGCACACATTCCTTCACGCAGAATCCAAAGTAACTGAACACAGGAAGGAATTAGAAATCCCTGCATTGGATTTGTCCACATGATTTGCCCTTGTGGGTGTGGGCATGGGAGATGAGCTTTTGACCTGGATGTAATCTTAAGGGACCTTAAGTTGGAATTGATGGTCAGGTGAACAATTAAGACATCTGAGAAAATAAATGAACTTCCACGTCTTGTTTCTTTAGCGTAGAGTCATATTTATTAACAGAGCCAAATTAGATTCAACATGCTTCATTCCAACTTAAGGTCCCTTAAGATTACATCCAGGTCAAAAGCTCATCTCCCATCTCCCACAAGGGCAAATCATGTGGACAAATCCAATGCAGGGATTTCTAATTCCTTCCTGTGTTCAGTTACTTTGGATTCTGCATGAAGGAATGTGTGCTATGTGGCATATCTCTCACTCCCCTGTGTGTGTGGTTTTTTTTCCTTTCTACCATACTGTGTCAGGCCAGCCTTTGAATTCACATATTAACTTGGGGCCTGACACTTCCATTAGTTGGTTGCCTGAACTGCTTTTGCTCCTAGGCATTTTTTTCTAACATCCACCCCAAATCCGCCTTCTATAATGGAATATGTGAATGATCTGGGAAAATTTACGGAGAAGAGATACTGTCTATGAAACAACTAAGACAAAATGAAGAAGACCCTAAAGGCTTAACTATATCAGAGAGAAAAAGTTGGGAAGGACCCACCCATCCCTACTTGATCAAGCAGGTTTGTGTCTTCAGACTTGCAAGATTCTGTTACTGTGGCCTTACTATAAAGCAGAATTAGCTTACCTTGTTTCCTGTCTTGTTTTAAAGTGGGAGATTTGATATCCGTCTTAAAAATCTGAAGGTAAAGATTTCCCACTGTCACTTTGAACTATATGATCAATTAGGATAGGTCCTTTCCAAGTTTCTTTCTCCTCTGATTTTTTTTTTCCTAGGCAGCATCTCTTCCCCTCGTTCCCCAAGGTCATCCACATTTCCAGTATTATCTTCCAAAGATTTTGAACTGTTAAATTCCATGTCTCATGCTCTGGGATGATAGAGAACACATCACAAGCTTCATCTGTGTGATATCACTTTATGTGTTTGAAGCATGCTGTAATATCCCCGGGCTAAACAAGCCCTGTTCCCTCAATCGGTCCTCGCAGACTTAACTTGAACTGTTTGTGATGCAATAATATAGGAAGAGGCAGTATATGGTGCTCAGTGAATAGTTTTGATATTTTTTTTAACAGGAGGCATGAATGCTGCAAAGACGCCTTTAAGCATCATTGTTTTTATTTATAAGAAAGCCTCATTGGCTCTGATAGATAACTGCAGCTCACCTTTAAAAAAAACAAGAGAGGGGATTGAGAAGAAAAGCTGCTGCTAGTGTTAATTTACGCTCGTTTTCTCTGCTGGAACTTCTCAGCAGCTGACATGAGTAGGTTTCCCAAAGCTACGAGAGCCAAGTCAAATAGAACTGGAAAATCCAATTTGCAAATGAAATAAGGTATACTGCCCTTCGCTCCATCAAAAAGCAAAAAGAGGGAGATTATGATCCCGCTATATAGAGTGCTGTTGAGACCACATTTGGAATACTGTGTTCAGTTCTGGAGACCTCACCTACAAAAAGATATTGACAAAATTGAACGGGTCCAAAGACGGGCTACAAGAATGGTGGAAGGTCTTAAGCATAAAACGTATCAGGAAAGACTTCATGAATTCAATCTGTATAGTCTAGAGGACAGAAGGAAAAGGGGGGACATGATCGAAACATTTAAATATGTTAACGGGTTAAATAAGGTCCAGGAGGGAAGTGTTTTTTTAATAGGAAAGTCAACACAAGAACAAGGGGACACAATCTGAAGTTAGTTGGGGGAAAGATCAAAAGCAATGTGAGAAAATATTATTTTACTGAAAGAGTAGTAGATCCTTGGAACAAACTTCCAGCAAACGTGGTAGATAAATCCACAGTAACTGAATTTAAACATGCCTGGGATAAACATATATCTATCCTAAGATAAAATACAGAAAATAGTATAAGGGCAGACTAGATGGACCATGAGGTCTTTTTCTGCCGCCAGTCTTCTATGTTTCTATGTAACCCTAAATGACACCTTGGTTATGCAGTGGGATAAAATAGGTGGAAGACTGAGTCAACCTTGAGCCAGTGAGTATCGAACTACTGGCAGTTGGCAGAATTAGCCTGCACTACTGTATTCTAACCACTGTGTCACCACTGCCCTTAATGTTAAAATTCATGTTACGAAAAAAGATTTTCTCAGTGCTTTGCTATCAAGAGTAGCAGTTGGGAAGGGGGTTTCCTCCACTGTGACCTCCTTCTTTCTCCTTGTTATAGTTCCTTCCCTTACTACAGATAGGGAACTTACAACCTCAATTGGGTCTGGAATTTTGGCCACAAGTTGTTGCAGTCATTAAAAAACATACCCCGGTGACCAGTTTGCTCAAGGGTCACAGCCTGGTTCTCTCAGTTGTAGTTGTTAAGCGACTCTGTGGCTTGTTAAGTGGTCAGAGCAAAAGAGCTGCCCACCAAAGAAAACATTAGGTGGTGAATGGAAGGGAACTCCTGTGCTGGGCCAGAGAAAAACTCAAATGCCAAAGGCAGATCCCCTCCTCCCCCCCCCTCCAGATCAGGAAGAGGACCACAGCTCTAGTTTGGAGAAAGTAAGCTTTTTTACGACAACAACAACAACAAGAAGAAGAGTTGGAAGGGACCTTGGAGGTCTTCTAGTCCAACCCCTTGCTTAGGCAGAAAACCCTACATCACTTCAGACAAATGGTTATCCAGCATCTTCTTAAAAACTTCCTGTATTGGAGCATTGACAACTGGTGGCAAGCTGCCCCCCCCCCCACAAGGAGTCGTGACCCTCAGGTTGAGAACCAGTGCTTTAGGCTGAAGCATGGAACTTGCTATCTGTTCTGCCGGTGTGTTTCAACCGCCCGTAATTACAGGGTAATTAGTCCAGGAAGACACACACCACACGATAAAAGGAAAACCCAAAAGTTTTTATCAACACAAAAACAGAAACAGCTCCCTTTTTAAATGTCAAAGGGATTTTCTGGTAGGCACAGGTTAAATGCAATCCAATTGCTCACCCAATAACTGGGAAATTGAGTCCAATTCTAAAGTCCAGAGAGTCCATGCACAATCTTGAACAGCACAAAACCCATGATCTTGACGAAACAATGAATCAAATAAACTGCCATGAGGCTAAAACACCAGGCTGCACTTTTATCTGTAGCACTAATTACAGCAGCCCCACCCAACCACAATCTTGAACAGCACAAAACCCACAATCTTGACGAAACAATGAATCAGATAAACTGCCACAAGGCTAAACCAACACGCTGTTCTTTTTATCTGTAGCACTAATTACAGCAGCCCCACCCAACCACAGGTGGCCTCATTTTCTCTTGTAATAATCCTTCAGTTGTTGTCTCCTATGCATCACTCTACGCATGCATGGATATGTCATTAATTCTTGTTCAGAATCCAAGGATGATACAGAGGATTGATCTCCTCATGGGCTATATGCCAAACTCCCTTCTTTCCTGTCACTCACGCTTCCTTGGTCAGAGGAGGCTTCGTCGGCAGATTCCATGGGGAGCAAAACTGGCCTGCGGCATGTGGATGTTTCCCCCACATCCACCTGCACATTCCTTGGGGCAGGAGCTGGACCAGAGCTAACCACAACACTATCCAAGCATGCAACACACTAAATCTTTAAATTTGGCTCACAGCCACCCCCCATCCTCCCAGTACACCCTTCTGGCACACCATTTTAGTCATGAAACTTCTTAATGAAAGCAAATGTATGCTAATCTCTTGATACCCTTCTCCTTGGCAAATGTTAGGAGAAGCAGAGAGAGTTAGCATATGCCAAAATTCAGAAACTCAAACTCAGAGGGCCTAGTGTGCTATTTTGTGTATATATGTGCAGGTTGAAGGAAGGAGAGTAGGGGAGATAGGAGAAAAAAATGAGGGTCTGTGGTTCTGAGGCTATTTGGGGGAGGGGGGGTTACAGTTTAAGAAGAAGGGTTTTTTTAAAATTTATTTAATTCGACTTCTATGCCTCCCAATCCCAAAGAACTCGGGACTTACTGCTATACTATTTATTTATATAATGGAGAATGTGGTTACTTTGATCAGTGCTGTGGGTAAAACATTAATCCATCCTTTAGTCTAGTGCAAGGGTCACATCTTTTTGTTCTTAACAAATTTCTAGTTAAATAAATTAATAACAAATGTGATACCGTCTAAAATTATGACTGTGAAAATAGTATGCATTCCTAACCCGCAGTCCCTTTGAAAAGTTTTGACTTAAGATTTATGTCTACCAAAGCAGAAATCCTTTTTAAAATGCATACATATATCTCCCTTCCCTAAATTTAGCTTATTTAATATTCATTTTTTGACTTTTCTTCTCTTCCCCCGTTATAGCGATAACCTGCTAAGGAGAGCTGCATGCCAAGAAGCCCAGGTAATACCATTTAACAAGATCAAATTAGATTAAAATTCTTTCCTTATCTCACTTGTGCAGGATCCTGGAGATTCTCCCGGTGGGTATGTTCTACGTGAGTAGCCTATCAACAAGGATGTCAGTGTTCAGTTGCTCAAATACTACAAATACTGCTTTCTTCTTCGTGCAAAGCTTAGATTTTGCACCTAATTTATACCTCAAATTCTGCAAAGTATATATCAGTGGTGAATAGATTCCAGGTATTTTTGATAATTGAGAAGGATGCTATCTTCATAAACATTAGGGGGAATGGATATTTCTTAGACTATTGGTACTCAGTACTGTTGGCAGTAATCTTTACACTGTATTTTTTTTAAAAACCTCCACCTTTGTTATTATAAAAAGAGTTTTGCTTTAGAGTTGTCCTTTGTTCTCCTGTCAATTTCAGCAAGAGCAATTGATGGTTGAAATCATGATTTAAACAACTGATTAATTTTTGGACTTCATTGCTTCATCTTTATCCCCTGATATTTGGACTTGATTTTGAGTATGGAAAATAACAGCATTTACTGTTACTTAATTATCGGTTTAGAATTCAGAATATCAGAGGCACTTGTGCAACTTGCTTGTTGCGAGTGACAAAGCAAACAGGCTACCGGTTTTTTCCTTGAGATCATTTCTTTCAGCGGGAAGGCATGCGGTAACTACCAAAATAGAGTACAGTGGTACCTCGTGATACAAACCCCTCGCCATTCGAACAATCCGAGATACGAACTCGGGGTTCGGAAATTTTTTGCCTCTTCTTCTGAACTTTTTCCGTCTTACGAACCCACTGCCTGAACGCCGAACCCGGAAGTTCGGCAAAAGTTCGGGTTCGGGTGGCCGCCGAGAAGCCCCGCTGCCCAGCTGTCGCTTTTTGAAACAGCCGGGGGGCTTCTCTGCGTCCTCCCGAACCCGAACGCCAAACCCGAACTTTTGCCAAACTTCCGGCCAGGAAGGACGTCTTTGTGACATCAAAGCTCCGCCCATGGAATTCCCTATAGGGATTCCCCACCTCCTTTACAGCCTCCCGACCGGCCCGACAGCTCCGTGGCTCTTTTGAAAAGCTAACAGACAGGCGGCGGGGCTTCTCAGCATCCTCCTTAACCCAAACGCCGACCCCGAACTTTTGCCGAACTTCCGGGTTCGGTGTTCGGGAGAACGCCGAGAAGCCCCCCAGCTGTTTCAAACAGTGACAGCCGGGCGGCGGCGTTTTTTTGCATTTGTTTTTCCTTGCATGGATTAATTCATTTTACATTGTTTCCTGTGGGAAACGATGTTTCATCTTACGAACTTTTCGCCTTACGAACCTCCTCCGGGAGCCAATTAAATTCGTAACACGAAGTATTACTGTATTGTTTTTCGGCGTCCAAATGAAAAATACTAATTATTCTGAAACAGTATACTTACATTCTCTTTATTATTAGGTATGGGGCAACCAAATTATTCCTTCCAATGTGCAGATAAAGAAAGCAACAGTACTTCTCAACCCTGCAGCTTGTAAAGGGTAAGCTTCTTCTATGTTATAAAGATTTTAGAAATCTTCTATATAATACAAAGAGCTACATAGAAATTGAATTGATAGGGCTGGGCTAGTTCCCTTAATTTCCCAGCTTTTAGAATATGGTGATTTTTATTTGTGATTACTAAGGGAAAACCATCTACTTCATTCTACAGAATTATTCCTTCTTCGTGCTACCCCAAATATAAGTTGAAGCAACATAGCCAGGCAGGGGATTCAAAACCATACTTAGCATATTCTAGGGTTGTGCAAACTCAGATAAAACAGCTTTTAACTCTGGACTCCTATTTCCTTGACCATCAGGCTTATGTTTCTTTCTACATTTTGCATGTTTTCTTTGTTTTTCTTCATCTGTAAAAAGAAGATTGATTGATTGACTGGTTGCCTTTATATCCCTCCTTTTCTCTGCTAATAGAATAGAATAGAATAGAATAGAATTCTTTATTGGCCAAGTATTATTGGAGTCACAAGTAATTTGTCTTTGGTTCATATGCTCTTTTACATAAAAAGATAAGATACATTTGTCAACAATCTTAAGGTCCAACACTTAGTGATAGTTATAGGATACTCAATAAGCAATCAAACCATTATTATTATTATTATTATTATTATTATTATTATTATTATTAATTAGATTTACTAGGGAACTAAATAAAACAATATAAATCATAAAGATAAAAGCAACGAGATTATAGTCATAAGTGGGAGGAGATATCCTTTTCCCCCCAAAATAAGTCACCCCCGAAAATAAGACATAGGAGAGATTTCGTTGAATTGCCTAATTAAAGGCATCCCCCGAAAGCAAGACGTGGGAGACGTTTCATTTCTCAGCATTCCCGAAGAGAACATATATAACACTGCTGTCTATAAATTGCATCCCAAAACGCTGTATCAATCAGATTTAAAACACATCCAACACGCATCCAATTGCTGCTTGTTTGGATACATTTTTGCTGCAGCAGGATTGCACCATACCATATACCATAGTTTTAAATACAGTAGGGGGAAGTGTTTACTTTTTTTGTTCAACAACAAATGTGAATTCTTCTTCATTGAAAAAAAATAAGACATCCCCTGAAAATAATATGTCCTATTTTCGGGGAAACAGGGTAGGAAGAGAAGAATAGAATAGAATTCTTTATTAGCCAAGTATGATTGGACACACAAGGAATTTGTCTTTGGTACATATGATCTCAGTGTACATAAAAAGAAAAGATACATTTGTGAAGAATCATAAACTACAACACTTAATGATATTCACTGGATACAAATAAGCAATCAAATCACACTGGGAAACAATCAGTATAGATCATAAGGATAATTCCGGGGTCTATGCTGATTTGATCCGCACAATAGTTCTATGGTATGGGTATCAAAGCCGTGACGTCACATGACACTTCATGATGTTTTTCCCCTTTGTAGAGCTGGGGTGGGCGTGGCCTGCGCATGACGTATCCGGGCCCTGGGCCGCCTGTTGGACACCCTTGTTGTATGAAATGACTTAGGTTGAGAGATAGCGATTGGCGCAAAGACATCCTTGGACCTCTGAGATCTACCAGCTAGTAATTGTACCTGGATATCTAATCTAGGATCAAGAGGTTATTGGTTTTACTTTACTGCTTCTATGTTGGTTGAGGCAGGCAGGATTGCTCTGGGTACCATTTGTTGGGGGTCAAGGGAAAAGGAGGGTCTTACCTTCTCTTTCTGCTCAAGATCCCCATGGACAATTGGTGGGCCATTGTGTGACACAGAATGCTGGACTCGATGGGCTTTGGCCCGATTCAGCATGGCTCTTCTTATGTCCTTATGTTCTTTATTGGCTTTGTATAAAATTAAATACTCATACACACTTGTCATCAAGACGATCATTGGAAAAGATATAAAAGGAAGGATTTATAGGTTGATTGAAAAACATTTCTGAAGTCAAAATATGTCTAGTTTATTAATAGGTCTTTACTACAGAGCGTCCTGGATATTTTTTTTCTTTTTTTCTTTCATATAATTAAACCCATTTCTAAACAAACTGCCTTTGTTCTAACATTCATTTAGGGCTCTGAAAGGAATAATATTCTTGCAAACTATATAAGTTGTGGGTTGTTGTTTTTTTTACTTGCAACGGGATAACCAAAAATAAATCATGTAAATGCAATATGCAGAACAATCAAAATCAGATTATGTAAATGCAGTAACAGAATAACAAAAATGAATTATGCAAATGCAATCGCTCCAAAACATTTCTATCCCCTAAACCTAAGAATCTCTCAGTCATATAAAGTGGCTATTTCTATGCAAGTGAATTTGAAGAAAGATAATATACTCTCTTAGCAGCTGAATGAGTGACTCACTCTAAGGAACACCCAAGTAAAAGAATGTTGTAATCAAGTCTTCTTTTCTGTATTTTCCAATTGTTGTTTTCTAGCGTTTAAAAACTTTCCAGAAAGCCTTTGTCCCTCTTGATTATAAGTATTCCGTGAATCCGTTGTATAATATAGCAGACACCTAGATTGCCATTAGAGGTGGGTTCCTGCCAGTTCGGACCAGTTCTCTAGAACCAGTAGCAGGAATTTCCCCTTGCTCGCTGAAGTGGCAGTGGTAGCCTGCTGGACATGCCCCCGAACCAGTCCTCCAGCTTGAAATAAGTCCACCAGAGCCAAATTTACAAGAAAATAACCCTCTGCATATGTGCAAAGCCTCCTCTGCATGTGCAGATGAATTTAACCTGGGAGTGGTAAGGGCGTGCAAAATGTGCACGTTCGGCGTGGCCCTGAACCAGTAGCAAACGTAAGTCAAATCCACCCCTGGTTGCTGTCTTCTTGATTAATTCTCTTTCCAGTTTCTTTCCAGCCCTAACCAGGTGCTAATGATCTTCCCAGCTCTTACCAGCTTCCAAGCATTTTCATTGTTACTCTCTGCTAAGAATGTTTTCCAAACCCTGTCTTCGTAGGGTTTTTTTTCATAGCTCTACTTCCTCCAAATGTTTCTTTCCAGCCCTAACCAGGTGCTAACAATGTTCCCAGCTCTTAACGCGCTTGCAATCTCATTTCATTGTTACTCTCTCTGAATAAGGTTTTCTTTAAAGCCCTAACTAGGGAATAAAAATCTACGGAGAGGGGCGGCATACAAATCCAATCAATCAATCAATCAATCAATCAATCAATAAGTAAATAAATAATTAAAAAAATTAAAAATAAATAAAATAAAATAATAAAATTAATAAAATAAAATAATAAAATTAATAAAATAAAATAAATAAAATAAAATAAAATAATGTGCTGAAGCTGACCAGACTAAGGATGCTAGGCAGATGAATATCTGGTAAGCAAATTCTGGCAAAATGGGTGAATTTTGGGCTTGCACGCATTAATCGCTTTTCCATTGATTCCTATGGGAAACATTGTTTTGTCTTACAAACTTTTCACCTTAAGAACCTCGTCCTGGAACCAATTAAGTTTGTAAGACAAGGTATCACTGTATAAAGCTATTGCATCTGTGCAGAAAGTGCATCAGAATAATGTCTAGCTGAGTCTTTGGCCAGAAGCCTATTGCATTGTAGGTTCTCTTTCCACTTCCTTTTCACTTGCTGCAAGCACTTGCACCGTTGGGAATCAGAAATAGCTGGATTTGTCTTCAGCATCTTTCCTTCTTCAGCATCTTCTATTCCTCTTTTGTAGTCTACTTTTCTACCCTGGAAATTCAGTTGGCTGTGACAATGCCTGGCTGTGAAACTCAGTTGGCTGTGACAATGCCTCTCCATCAGTTTATGTCTAGTAGCTATTAATGTTTTCTTTGGGAAACTATAGTTTCCTGGTTCCGTCACCTTCCTGCTAATAAAAAAGATAGAAAACCGGTGTTCCGCAATGAGTTAGTTTGCTACTTAAAACAAATCAACCCGGCAAGTACATAAGTGATTATACTGTCAGTTTTATTGCAGCTTCTGTAGCTTTACAGGGAGAAACCTGAGATCTCTCCCAAAAACTCTGAAAAAGTATTCAAGGTCTTCCCTTTGATAAAAAAAAAAATGATACCCCACTGTCAGTGATGGTGAACCTTTTTTGGTCCGCATGCCAAAATTTAATTAAATTAAATTAAATTTATTTGACTTATATGCCACCCAATCCCGTGGGACTCAGGGTGGCTTACAACAATAAAAATATGATACAATTGCAATAAAGTCAAATGTTGTTCTGTCGGGCTCTCTGGTAGACTCCTCCCAAAAATTCACAGGTACAAATTTCAGAGACACACACGTTTGAAAATTCAAAACAATGTTCTTTATAATAAAAATTCACTTAAACCAAGCTCTCTTTTGGTATAGCAAAGAGCACTGGTCTCCAAACAAACTGGTAATTTGTACAAGTCCCTTATCAGTTCTGTGATACTTAGCTTGCAGCTGGGAGGCAATTCACAGTCCTTCTTTCACAAAGTGAAACACACTTTGCTCTGGTTTAGTTTCAAAGTGGGGGAAAATCAGCACACAAAAAGTCAAAGTCAGTA
This sequence comes from Erythrolamprus reginae, assembly GCF_031021105.1. Lineage (NCBI taxonomy): Eukaryota > Metazoa > Chordata > Lepidosauria > Squamata > Dipsadidae > Erythrolamprus > Erythrolamprus reginae. Next base: position 78,126,505 of record NC_091955.1, read on the forward strand.
AAGAAGTCACGAAACACGATCAGATAATCCTCCACAATGGCCAAACCCACAGGCTGCTATTTATAGCAGCCTCACTAATTACCACAGCCCCACCCAACCACAGGTGGCCTCATTTTCTTTGATAACAATCTCTCAGTTGTTGTTGCCAATGCATTGCTCTCCTCATGCGTGGCTGTATCATTAACTCTTGTTCTGAATCCAAGGAGGAGCTAGATAATTGATCTCCTTCTGAGCTGTCTGCCCCACTCTCCTCCTCCCTGTCACTCATGTCTTCTTGGTCAGAGGAGCCTTCATCAGCAGATTCCACCGGGGGCAAAACAGGCCTGCAGCATGTAGATGTCTCCCCACATCCACAGTCCTTGGGGCAGGAGCAGGGCCAGAGCTAACCACAACAAATGTTAAATAGGTTTTTTTTAAAGTAAAATCTCCATTAAACTAACAATAAAAGACTCTTAATTTAAACAATCTTACACACATATGTACCAAGCAAATCATAGGTCGGCCACAAATAGGTGTTAACACTCAGAGCCCCCAGGCCTGCCAGCAAAGCCAGGTCTTCATGGCCTTCTGGGTGGGAGCAGTACGGACATTGGGGGTAATTGGTTCCAAAGAGCCGGGGCAGCCACAGAGAAGGCCCTCCCCTCATTTATGCAGCCAGGCCTGGGGCCATTAGATCCTTGCCCCCTGGCCAATGAATGTGTTAAGAGAATGTTGAGTGAATGGAATGATTGTTTATTTATGCTTTGGGGGTTTTTAGATTTTAATTAATTAATTGGTTTTAAGATAATTGTACACTGTTTATTATATGTTGTGAGCTGCCCCAAGTCCTCGGAGAGGGGCGGCATAGAAATCCAGTTAATAAATAAATAAATATCTCCGGGAATATCTCCGGGACCGCCTTCTGCCGCACGAATCCCAGCGACCAGTTAGGTCTCACAGAGTTGGCCTTCTCCGGGTCCCGTCAACTAAACAATGTCATTTGGCGGGACTCAGGGGAAGAGCCTTCTCTGTGGTGGCCCCGACCCTTTGGAACCAGCTCCCCCCAGATATCAGAGTTGCCCCCACCCTCCTAGCCTTTTGTAAGCTCCTTAAAACCCACCTCTGTCGTCAGGCATGGGGGAATTGATACCTTCCCTCCCCCTAGGCTTATAAAATTTATGCATGGTATGCTAGTATGTATGATTGGTTTCTAAATTGGGGTTTTAAATTAACTTAAATATTAGATTTGTTTACATTGTATTATTATTGCTGTGAGCCGCCCCGAGTCTGCGGAGAGGGGCGGCATACAAATCTGATTAATAAATAAATAAATAATAAATAATTCACAATCTCCCAGTTTCAAGCCTGAACTCATGGGCCAGATGTGTTACATGCTTGACATGCCCAAGCCCGGTTTAGCGAAGGGGGGGAAAGTCCTGATACATCATGTGACACTACCATGACAACACAAGTTTGACATCCCTGCCTTAACTACCACACAAAACTGATTCTCCGAGATACTCTTAGGACAGGATAAAAGCATAATTTAATTAATAAAGTATATATCTATTGTTCAATGCCATCATTGCCTGATATATTTTTTCGTTAATCTCCTTTCCCACTGTTCTGCCGGGCTCTCTGGCATGAGCCTCCCGAAAATTCAAGGGGACAAATTTCAGACACACACACGTTTGAAAATTCAAAACAATGTTCTTTATCACAAAATTCAAAAGAAACAAAGCTCTTTGTATTGCAAAGAGCACTCGTCCCAAAACAACCTTGTAGGCTGTACAATTCCCTTAATCAGTCCTTAAGTACTTAGCTAGCAGCTGTGAAGAAACGTCACAGCCCTCCTTCTACCAACGAAGTGAGACACACACACTTTGCTCTGCTTTGGTTTCAAAGGCGTGAAAAATCAACAAACAAAGTCCGGAAAACAGCAAAGCACGGTCCTAAAGAACTGCGATCAGATAATCTTCCACAACGGCCAAACCAACACGCTGCTATTTGTATCAGCAGCTCTAATTACTAGCGCCCCACCCAAACACAGGTGGCCTCTCTTATCTCCTGTAATATGTCCTCAATTGGTCTCTTCTATGCATAACTCTGCAGCTGCTTGGGTCCAAGACCTCCGCATCCGAATCGACCGAAGATAATGGAGATTGGCTTCCTGGGCTGTGTGCCAAGCCCCCCTCTTCCAAGTCACTCCCACTTTCTTCTTCGTCCGAGGAAACTGCACTACCTGAATCTGTCGGCAATAAAACAGGCCTATGACATGTTGATGTTTCTCCTGCATCCACCTCCACATTCCTTGGGGCAGGAGCTGGGCCAGAGCCAACCACAACACCCACATATTTGTTTTTATTGATGAGAGATGTGAATTGTAGTCATTTTAGACAGATGACTCATTTGACATACGTAGAGAAATGTCAAATAGCCACTGGGTTTAACTGATAAAACAAAACTGGTTCCCTTAGATGACGACAGCTTCTGTTTGGCTTCCTTGGCTGCTAGATTTTGCTAGGAACATATTGCATATCTTGTTTTTATTATTATTAAGAATGTGACCTTTCTGCTTTTAACGCAACTGATTCGAACAAAATTCTCATAAATTGTCTGCAATTTTTTTCCTTTCTAGCAAAGCCAGAACACTTTTTGAAAAGAATGCAGCCCCAATTCTCCACTTATCCGGTCTAGATGTGACTGTGGTGAAGGTAAAAACTAAAAAGAGTTTTGTAGTGTCTCTCCTTTGGGGGGGGGGGGGGTCAGTCTTTTGGTATATTTTACGAAAAACAACCTAGTTTTCTAGGGGAAAAAGAAAAACCCTCTGGTTGATAATAGCTTTTTTAAAAAAATCATATCTTTTTTTTTAAGGAAAAAGCTAAGTCTTTAATTTTCAATTAAAATATCTGGGGGATAGACGTAAACATAATATTTTGGAGTATCAGCTATTTACCGTAGGATGCAGGCAGAAGGGTTGGCGATTCTGTTTTAAGAAGCAGAATTATTTTATTTATTTTTTTAAAAAAACCAAACAGCTACGAAGTATTTGAGATTGGTTAAGAATGGTATTTTGCCTCTTTCAGAATATATTCATTCGGAAGACTCGAGTCCGATGATGGGGTTGTTAAAAATGAAAGGAAGGAAAAACTTGCAATTGTTAAGCGGTGCTGAGCTAGTATTGCGAAAGTTATGTAAAGAATATATTACATAGCTTTTCGTTGGAAGCAGGAGGGTGTTGAATGCAATGTGTTTCTGTGACCTTTCTCGCCACTCAGACAGATTATGAAGGGCAAGCAAAGAAGTTGTTGGAACTGATGGAAAACACCGATATGATCATCATTGCAGGGGGAGATGGAACAGTGCAAGAGGTACGGTGAGAATTTTTCTACTCAGCTTTTCTCCAGCACCTAATCTGTATTATTATTATTATTATTATTATTATTATTATTATTATTATTATTATTTATTAGATTTGTATGCCGCCCCTCTCTGTAGACTCGGGGCGGCTCACAACAGTGATAAAAACAATACATGGTAACAAATCTAATAATTAAAATCTAAAATAACAGTTTTACATTACAAAGTCTAAAAAAAAAAAAACCCCAATAGATAGAATATATACACACAGTCATATCATGCACAAAATTACATAGGCAAGGGGGGGATGTCTCAGTTCCCCCAAGCCTGACGACAGAGGTGGGTTTTAAGGAGTTTACGAAAGGCAAGGAGGGTGGGGGCAGTGCTAATCTCTGGGGGGAGTTGATTCCAGAGGGTCGGAGCCGCCACAGAGAAGGCTCTTCCCCTGGGTCCCGCCAGACAACATTGTTTAGTCGACGGGACCCGGAGAAAACCAACTCTGTGGGACCTAACCGGCCGCTGGGATTCGTGCGGCAGAAGGCGGTCTCACAGATATCCTGGTCCGGTGCCATGAAGGGCTTTATAGGTCATAACCAACACTTTGAATTGTGACCGGAAACTGATCGGCAACCAATGCAGACTGCGGAGTGTTGAAATTTTTTAATTTTTTGATTATAAATTATATCTTAATATATGGCAGCGTTGGGTTATTATAAACTTTTGAGTTAGCCTGAGAAGAGATTATCTGTTCACAAAGTCTGCAGATTATCTCAACCTGTGGGTTTATGGACACAAAACATGTTCAGAAATTTGAAGAGCCACGGTGGCACAGTGGTTAGAGTGCAGTACTGCAGGCTACTTCTGCTGATTGCTGGCTACCTGCAGTTTGGCAGATCGAATCTCACCAGGCTTCAAGGTTGACTCAGCCTTCCATCCTTCCAAGGTCGGTAAAATGAGGACCCAGGTTGTTGTGGGCAATATGCTGACTCTTTAAACTGCTTAGAGAGGGCTGTAAAGCACTGTGAAGCAATATATATGTCTAAGTGCTATTATGTGTGTGCGTGCATATTTGTGTTTTAAAAAAGACTTATCTCTCTCCTTCCTTCCTTCCTTCCTTCCTTCCTTCCTTCCTTCCTTTTCAGGTTATAACTGGGCTCCTCCGAAGAGCAGATGAGGTAAGGTATATTTTTCTAGGGCAAACGTACGTTGAAAATTGTATTCATCCTGACATTTTTATAATCAGTGATTATTAATATTAAATTATAATCTCTATTTCTTGGTGTTTCACCAAGAAGGCTTGGTGAAAGCTGTTATGATAGAATTCCATTCCACACGTGGGGAAAAACATTAGACTAGAGCCCAAATGCTAGTATTTCTGTGTGCAGAAACATTGTTTTTATATGAGCCTTATTCTTCACTTTGAAATGAAACAAAGCAGAAAACTATTTATCATCTTATGAAAAATTTGCCAAAAGTGGATCAGCTTTTGATAAATTCTAGCTAAATATAACGGAATCCGTAAATATCTCATTGTACTTCAGAGAAACTGCAGAACAGGAAGCTACCATACAAGCAGAACATAGTGAAATGAAGTGGTTCCTGGTTGACAAAGGAATGTAACAAGGCTGTTATGCTCTCTCTTAATTTAATTTATATGCTGAATATATATATATATATTAAGGGAATCTGAATTGGAATAAATTGGGTGTAGTTTTGAATAAACCTATTTTATCTGCATCCTTGAATCACTGCCTAAGGGAGTCCCACTTCTAATATTAGTCAAGAGAAACTTGTGGCAATATGGGCTTTACATCAAGACTTTCAGCTTGTGTATTAACATAACTTATTCCATGTTTTATTAGATTTTTACCCTCCCCAACAGAGAGAAGAAGGCATTTTAATGATTCAGTCAAATATTTGAAGGGATCATTATCAACTAGAACTACACAGCTGCTGTGTAGAGCTGTGATCACGATTATATTTCAGAATTGATACAATTGATCATATTTCAGTTTGAAAAAATATTTTGTTATTGAAAAAAAAACCCATGACCAAAAGGTATAGCATGTTGGATATGTTCACCGCTTTGAGTTATTTGTAAAAATAAAAGGCAGGATAATAATTAAATCAATTATGTTGCAGCAGCTTACCAAAGACCACTATGAAGTCCTTCCATTTATTCCACATTTAGATAAAAGAGATAACTTTATTGTCATGTTTTTATTGTGAGCACACTGGCCCACATTAAAAATGAAATTCTGTTGCCTGCTTTCAGGAGAAAGTGTATACCTACCCAAACACATACATAACATACACATGCTATATATAATCTGCCCATATATATATATAAGATTTTATTTTCTGTTGATATATATATATATAGTTCACAAGGTTGATGTAATAGTTACCTACACAATGGAAACATTCTTGGATAAATAAAGAATGGGTTGATGATAGACTATGTTTTTATCACTCTAGCACAGTATCACACTTAATGCAGATTTACTTTGTGTACCTGGATTGCCATCAATGGCAGTACAGTGGTACCTCTACTTACGAACTTAATTCGTTCTGTGACCAAGTTCTTAAGTAGAAAAGTTTGTAAGAAGAAGCAATTTTTCCCATAGGAATCAATGTAAAAGCAAATAATGTGTGCGATTGGGGAAACCACAGGGAGGATGGAGGCCCTGTTTCCTCCCAGGAGATTCCTAGAGAAGACCCCATGGAGGCTTCTCCCCACCTTTTCCGGCCCTTTTTCCTCCCAGGAGATTCCTAGAAAGGCCCCACGGAGGCTCCTCCCTGCCTTTTCCGGTTACAGTTTCGGAGGCTTGGGTTTGTAAGTGGGAAATGGTTCTTGAGAAGAGGCAAAAAAATCTTGAACACCTGGTTCTTATATAGAAAAGTTTGTAAGTAGAGGCATTCTTAGGTAGAGGTACCACTGTATTACACAACAACTCTTTGTCTCTTGGGAACAAGCAGCATGGTATCCTTTTGAATAGGTCCTTTTCTTTCATTTGCATTTCGAAGGCATAAACCAATCTTCGTTAGGTAGTTTTAATGGCTTTAGTGCCATTAATTTATCAATGATTGTAGGCCAGTGATGACAAACCTTTTCAGCACAAAGGCAGCACATGCGTGCACTTGGAAAACATATTTTGTCTGTTCTCCTATTTCTCTGAAGGTACTAGATCAGGGGTGGGCAAAGTTGGCTCTTCCATGACTTGTGGACTTCAACTCCCAGAATTCCTGAGCCAATCATGCTAGCTCAGGAATTCTGGGAGTTGAAGTCCACAAGTCATAGATGAGCCAACTTTGCCCATCCCTGTACTAGATTATACATCGCCACAGCTTAAGAACTTCTTCCACCTATTCCTTTTTGTTGTTGTTGTTTAGTGGGGTGACATTGAAGTATTTCTCATAAACGCTCACTCATTTTTTTCAACTTTTAGCTTCTATAATAAAATGTCACAGTGTTATTTCCCTGTAGCCCAAAATTATTCTGCGCAATGGTATTCTGGAAATGCAGGTCTTAGTTCCAGGTAACATCCTGTTTAATTAACTCCCTGGTCAGAAAGACAGGGAAACCCAGACTTCTCCGTTGTGGGGTAGGAGAAGAAAATCAATTGAGGAAGGGGACTGCAGTAGAGAATTTAATAATAGAAAAATGTCTAGGCAGAAATGATGGAAAACCAGAATGAAGCAAATTAGATTTTTGAGAAATGGTGCCGCGAGCTGCAGTAATCTGCAGAGATTTAGGATACTGTGGTTACGTGGTCATTAAACTTGATTTGCTACGATTTTTCAAAGATCACAGCTCATGATACTATAAGGATGCCCCTGTGTGTGCTCCATTAGGATGGTTTTTACTGTATCTTACCAAGTGTGATTACTAGCCAACAACTTAGGGCAGCCAGTGCAGGTAGTCCTTGATAAACAACAGGTCATTTAGTGAACATTCGAAGTGACAACGGCGCTGAAAAAAAGGAACTTGGTTTCAGCAGTTCATGATTACATGATTAAAATGTAGACGCTTGACTCATATTTATGATAGTTGCAATGTCCCAGAGTCACGTGATCCCCTTTTGTAACCTTCTGATAAGCAAAGACAATGGGGAAGGCATATTCACTTAACAACGGGGGTGAAGTGCTTCTGGTTCACTCGTGCCTGTCGGTCGTCAGAGAGCAGGTCACGAAAGGAGTATGAGGCCCTGCCTCGAAGCCACTATTTGGGTTCTTTTACCCTGTGCGCATGCACATAACACTTTGATTTATTTATTTATTTATTTTATTTATTTTGTCCAATACACAATGAGGGTTTTAGTGGGTATATATCTATATACACATAGATTGATTGATTGATTGTATTTATATGCCGCTCAATCTAAAAGAAGTGAGTCTGCGGAGAGGGGCGGCATACAAATCTAATAAATAATAAAAATAATAATAATAAAAAGGACTCTGAGTGGCTAACAATCAGAATAAATACAACAACAATAAAAACAGTTAAAATCTAATAATAAAAACAGTAATAAAAATAATATAAAAACCATACATACTTACAATCAGCCTAATTCCAGACCTGCCGGAAAACCCAGGTCTTAATGGCTTTCCGGAAGACCAGTCGGTTGTAGATAATGCGGATCTCTGCAGGCAGTTGGTTCCAAAGGGTCGGAGCCACCACAGAGTAGGCTCTTCCCTGAGGTCTTCCCCTTTGCGCATGCGCAGGGGGTGAAAGAACCCAGATGGGGGCGTCTGAGTGGGTGCGCTTCCTTCACAACCGACAGGCACGAGTGAACCAGAAGCATTTCACCCATGCTTAATAACCGTGTTACTGACTTAACAACTGCAGAGATTCACTTAACAAAAGCAGCAAGAAAAGTCAGAAAATGGGGCAAAATCAGTGATGGGCACTAGCTGATGTGCTCAGATGCTCTGTCCCGGTAGGAAATTCCAGGATGCATGTGCAGCTGTGCCCCCCCCCAACGTGCCCTTGCGTGAGATTTGGCGAAACCTTGTGTGAGGACGCTCGCACGAATGGGATTTCGGTGATTTTTGCCGATGAGCAAAATATCAGCCAAAAAAAAGCCAAAATCTTGCCCTCTTGCGCATCCTTGTGCCAATGTAACAAATTTCTCACTTAGCAACCTCAACTTGGGGCTCAATTGTGAAGGCTACCTGTATATCCAGGAAAATCAGGACTGCCTTTGAAACTTCAAATTCAAAGCCAGGACTCATCATATAAATTTCCTCCCTTCCCTTTTTTAAAAATAAATAAAATCAAATCATTCCTGCCTCCATTCTGTTTCCCCTTCTGCTCTTTCCTTCTAATCCAGTTGGCAGAGATAAAGATCCCTTTGCAAATCTGCATGTTTAAAAAAAGAGTCGGTTAATTGTATATTCATGTTCAACCAGTTTGCTTGCCAAGGTGCTGCTGAACTTTCTTTTTTACTGGGAAAGATTCTTTGAATGACAGTGTTTCTTTTTGTCTCTACTTTGCTTGGAGACCAACAAGGCTTAAATGTTTCCTCTATGTCCTAGATGCCACTTTCCACTTTATTATCGATTGCTGGTTCCCTAATACAGTGATTTTCAACCTTTTTTGAGCCGTGGCACATTTTTTACATTTATGAAACCCTGGGGCACATTGAGCAGAGGGGGGGGGGGCTAAAAAAAGTTTGGACAAAAAAATTATCTCTCTTCCTCCCCTTCGCTCTATTTCTTTCTCCCTCCCTCTTTCTCTCCTTTCCTTCCTCTTTGTCTCTCCATCCCTCTTTCTTTCTCTTCCTTCTTTCCTCTCTCTTTTGCTCTCTTTCTCTCTCCCTCCCTACGTCCCTCTATGTCTTTCTCTCTCTCTCCTTCCCTCCCTCTCTTTCTCTCTCTCTCTTGCTTTATTTCTCTCTTTTTCTCTCTCTCTCTTTCTTTCTCGTTCTTTCTCTTGCTTTCTTTCTCTCTAGTTCTTTTTCTCTCTCTTGCTTTCTTTCTCTCTGAGCTTCGCGGCACACCTGACCATGTCTCGCGGCACACTAGTGTGCCACGGCACACTGGTTGAAAAACACTGCCCTAATAGAATCATACGTTGATTAGGGCAGTGTTTCCCAACCTTGGCAACTTGAAGATATTTGGACTTCAACTCCCATAATTCCCCAGCCAGCGAATGCTGGCTGGGGAATTCTGGGAGTTGAAGTCCAGATATCTTCAAGTTGCCAAGGTTGGGAAACACTGGATTAGGGCATGCCTGCCACCTTTTTATAGCAATGGGCCTAATGCTTACCAAAGCCTGCTTTGGAACCAGTTGACACTTGGAGGGCTTTCAAAATAGCCTATTATTCTGAGCCATTCTTTGCTACAGTCTCTCAGGATGTGCCTGCCTGTTGCATTTCATGGAGAATTGGTGGAGGGGATGGGTGGGATGATATTTAAGCAAAAATTGTGCTCTCTGAGAAAGGGAGCTGAATTAAATTGATGGGACTTGTTTTGTTCTTGTTGCCAGGCAGCTTTCAGCAAAATTCCCATTGGGTTCATTCCTCTTGGAAAGACCAGTACTTTAAGTCATACACTTTATACTAAGAACGATAACCAAGTTCAGTGAGTATGAATTCATGGTGACGTTGATGGAAAATCCACTTACTTTTTCAGCACTTTAAATCAACACGTTTCCTTTTAAATTTATTCGTATTTTGACCTTCCTTTAAGAAGAATTTTGCATGATATGGAGTCTATCCATATCATGGATATGGTAAAATTCGCCAATGTAAAATAATGCACTTGGGAAAAGGAATCCTCAATCTGAGTATTGCATTTGCAGTTCTGTGTTAGCAAAAACTTCAGAAGAGGTCATGACAGCTGTCAACCTGGATAGCTTCAAGGAAGGATTAGACAGATTCATGGATGCCAAGTGTATCAGTGATTATTGAAACAGATGTCCAAGTGCAGCCTCTATGTTGGTTGAGGCAGGTAGGATTCCCTTGGGTACTATTTATTGGGGGTCAAGGGAAAGGGAGGGTTTTGCCTTCTCTTTCTACTGAAGATCCCCATGTACAATTGGTGGGCCACTGTGTGACACAGAATGCTGGACTCGATGGCAATGGAAAACTCCATTGTCAAAGCAATGGAAACTGCAGTTTAATGTTTCCAAATGTAAAATAATGCACTTGGGGAAAAGGAATCCTCAATCTGAGTATTGCATTGGCAGTTCTGTGTTAGCAAAAACTTCAGAAGAGAAGGATTTAGGGGTAGTGATTTCTGGCAGTCTCAAAATGGGTGAGCAGTGTGGTCGGGCAGTAGGAAAAGCAAGTAGGATGCTTGGCTGCATAGCTAGAGGTATAACAAGCAGGAAGAGGGAGATTGTGATCCCCTTATATAGCGCGCTGGTGAGACCACATTTGGAATACTGTGCTCAGTTCTGGAGACCTCACCTACAAAAAGATATTGACAAAATTGAACGGGTCCAAAGACGGGCTACAAGAATGGTGGAAGGTCTTAAGCATAAAACGTATCAGGAAAGACTTAATGAACTCAATCTGTATAGTCTGGAGGACAGAAGGAAAAGGGGGGACATGATCGAAACATTTAAATATGTTAAAGGGTTAAATAAGGTCCATGAGGGAAGTGTTTTTAATAGGAAAGTGAACACAAGAACAAGGGGACACAATCTGAAGTTAGTTGGGGGAAAGATCAAAAGCAACGTGAGGAAATATTATTTCACTGAAAGAGTAGTAGATCCTTGGAACAAACTTCCAGCAGACGTGGTAGATAAATTCACAGTAACTGAATTTAAACATGCCTGGGATAAACATATATCCATTGTAAGATAAAATACAGTAAATAGTATAAGGGCAGACTAGATGGAGCATGAGGTCTTTTTCTGCCGTCAGTCTTCTATGTTTCTATGTTTCTGTTACTTTTCTAGCAATATTGTGAAACCTGTTGTTCTGAAAGAGTGCCTGTCTATTCCTTAATGAAAATAGAAATCTTCATCCGATATCTTAAAACCCATTATGAAGATTGCATTAAGCTGTAATGTGTTTTATTTGCTTTTGACTTGGCATCCCCCCCCCCTCCACCTCTTTGATCCCAGTTTGGTGATCTTGCTGAAGCCCCTCTAAAGTTAATGCTATTGAAGGCTGCAACTTTTTGTAAATTAGAAAGCTTGCAGTTCCTATGTATAATGGTGGGAGTTGAATTTCAATACCTTTATTTGTTTGTTCAAATTTATTAGCAGGACATTCTAGAAGAGATACTAGAAGATAGTTAGAATATAGAAACATACAGGATTGTAGAAACATAGAAGATTGACAGCAGAAAAAGACCTCATGGTCCATCTAGTCTGCCCTTATACTATTTCCTGTATTTTATCTTAGGATGGATATATGTTTATCCCAGGCATGTTTAAATTCAGTTACTGTGGATTTACCAACCACGTCTGCTGGAAGTTTGTTCCAAGGATCTACTACTCTTTCAGTAAAATAATATTTTCTCACGTTGCTTCTGATCTTTCCCCCAGCTAATCTCAGATTGTGCCCCCTTGTTCTTGTGTTCACTTTCCCATTAAAAACACTTCCCTCCCGAACCTTATTTAAATCTTTAACATATTTAAATGTTTTGATCATGTCCTCCCTTTCCCTTCTGTTCTCCAGACTATACAGATTAAGTTCATTAAGTCTTTCCTGATACGTTTTATGCTTAAGACCTTCCACCATTTTTGGTGACGCGTTCAATTTTATCAATATCTTTTTGTAGGTGAGGTCTCCAGAACTAAATACCGTATTCCAAATGTAGTTTCACCAGTGTTCTATCCAGCAGGATCACAGTCTCCCTCTTCCTGCTTGTTATACCTCTAGCTATGCAGCCAAGCATTCTACTTGCTTTCCCTACCGCCTAACCACACTGTTCACCCATTTTGAGACTGTCAGAAATCACTACCCCTAAGACCCTCTCAAATTAATGCTATTGAAAGCTGCAACGTTTTGTAAATTAGAAAGCTTGCAGTTCCTATATATAATGATAGGAGTTAAATTTCAATACCTTTATTTGTTTGTTCAAATTTATTAGCAGGTTATTTTAGAAGATATAGAAGAGATGCTAGAAGTAGTTAGAATATTCTAACTATAGCAGGCTAGGCTGACACTCATTTGATCCCAAGACCATCAACACTGATCAGTAGCAATCTTGAGCCATAACCCTTTCCCAATTTCTGCTACAAAAGATATTTTAATTGGTGATGGATTTTACTACTGTATATGTAAGGACCATATACTGTTGCTTGACTTCTATGTTATTCTCTATTTTTCCCCTAAGGTGTATCACTGATGCCACGTTGTCCATATTGAGAGGAGAGACAGTTCAACTTGATGTATTGCAGATTAAGGTAGCAATACTTCATTTGTATATTATTATTATTATTATTATTATTATTATTATTATTATTATTATTTAGATTTGTATGCCGCCCCTCTCCGTAGACTCGGGGCGGCTTACAGCAATGATAAAAACAGTATATAATGACAAATCTAATAGTTAGAATCTAAAATAACAATAATACATTTAAAAAGTCAAAAAACAAGAAACCCCAATACAGTGATCCCCCGGTTATTGCGTCCCCGACCATTGCGAACAGGGTAATTTGCGATTTTTGAACCCGGAAGTCAGAACACCATCTGGGCATGCGTGCCTTTTTTTTCTATGGGCACGCATGCGTAGATGGGCCGGGCAATCAGCTGCTGGGCGGCTTCCCTGAGGAGTTTCCCCACCGCCCACGCAAACTCCTCGCTGCTGCAGCTTCGCTCGGGCCGCTTCCCAGCTGAGTACTCAGCTGGGAAGCGGCCCGAGCGAACGGCTTGTCCGCAGCCTGCGTGCCCGCGGCTCGCGCGCCCTTCTCCCACCCACGCCGTTCGCTCGGGCCGCTTCCCAACTGAGCTCTCAAGCCAAGCGCAGAAGTTCGCTTTTGGCGCTTGGCTTGAGGGCTCAGTTGGGAAGGCGCGCGGGTGTTTTAAAACGTCCCCACCGACATGGGGGGCTCGCTAGCATCCCCCCAAACCCGGGTTGGGGGTTCGGGGGGGTGCTAGCGAGCCCCCCATGTCAGCGGGGACGTTTTAAAACACCCGCGCGCCTTCCAACTGAGCTCTCAAGCCAAGCGCAGAAGTTCGCTTTTGGCGCTTGGCTTGAGAGCTCAGTTGGGAAGGCGCGCGGGTGTTTTAAAACGTCCCCACCGACATGGGGGGCTCGCTAGCATCCCCCCAAACCCGGGTTGGGGGTTCGGGGGGTGCTAGCGAGCCCCCCATGTCGGCGGGGATGTTTTAAAACACCCGCGCCGCCCCCAATCTTCGGCTCCTCGCTAGCGCTGCGGAAGTAAAAACACCATCTGCACATGCGCAGATGGTGTTTTTACTTCCGCAGCGCTACTTCGCGAAAACCCGCTCGTTGCGGGGGGTCCTGGAACGGAACCCTCGCAACGAGCGGGGGATCACTGTATATAAAAACATACATACAGTCATATCATACACAAAAAAATTACATAGGCACAGGGAGATGTTTCAGTTCCCCCACGCTTGACGACAGAGGTGGGTTTTAAGGAGTTTATGAAAGGCAAGGAGGGTGGGGGCAGTTCTAATCTCTGGAGGGAGCTGATTCCAGAGGGTCGGAGCTGCCACAGAGAAGGCTCTTTCCCTGAGCCCCGCCAAACGACATTGTTTAGTTGACGGGACCCGGAGGAGACCAATTCTGTGGGACTTACCCGGTGCTGGGATTTGTGCGGCAGAAGGCGGTCTCGTAGATACCCTGGTCCGGTGGCATGAAGGGCTTTATAGGTGATGACCAACACTTTGAATTGTGACCGGAAACTGATCGGCAACCAATGCAGACTGCAGAGTGTTGGAGTAACATGGGCATATTTGGGAAAGCCCATGATTGCTCTCGCAGCTGCATTCTGCACGATCTTAAGTTTCTGAACACTCTTCAAAGGTAGCCCCATGTAGAGAGCGTTACAGTAGTCGAGCCTCGAGGTGATGAGGGCATGAGTGACTGTGAGCAGTGACTCCCGGTCCAAATAGGGCCGCAATTGGTGCACCAGACGAACCTGGGCAAACGCCTGAAAGTTGTTTTTATTTCTACACCTGCACGTTCTTATTTTGGGTCATATGCCATTCTGATTACTTATTTTGATAGAGCCAGTTAATCCAAAATAGCTTGTTTAAAGTCTACACGAGTAATAAATGGCAAAAGAATTCTTAAGGCATGCTTAAAATACTATTGTAATGCAACTAATATTACATATATAAAATGAAGTTGCATTCCCAAAGGGGAATACAAAGTATTTGCTTTGTTATTTAGACAGGCACTTCTGATTTTAATTTTTTAGTTATTGCCCACTGCCAAAGCATAAATGATTTCATTCTGTGAAGGCATATGTGGCTATTTTGGGCTTACCTGCTTCATAGAGTGAAAATAGTAGCCTGGAAGGGAAGAAGAGGAAGAGAATCCTTTTATTTCAGCAAGGCACATCAAGCAAAATTGCTAAATAATCTGTTTTGCTTTTTGCTCACAAAAGGAAATTGGTTGAAAAGATGGAGCTAAACTCAATGTGCATTCATTTATTATAATTTAATCATTCTTTTCTATGGACCTGCTAAGGTAACATACCATGGTCAGTATTTGTAATTTGTATTTTTAACCTAAAGCCATACATATTTATTCTGCTGATGCTGCTATCACTAGATTAATGTAATGTAAAGGTTTGGCTGCCTCTGTATAAAACAAGATTTCTGTTTTTGCCTTTTTCTTTATGGAAAGGGGAACAATGAACAGCCAGTATTTGCTGTAAATGGCTTACGGTGGGGCTCTTACAGAGATGCAGGAGCAAAAGTCAGCAAGTAAGTAAATTATTATTATTATTTTATTATTTATTAGATTTGTATGCCGCCCCTCTCCATAGACTCGGGGCGGCTCACAACACAATAATATTTTGCTGTAACCTGTACTTAACGTCTATCCTGTATGTTGCTTCCATGGAGCCATTGTTCTTGTTTGGCATTGTTCCAAATTCATTATTACCATTATTATTATTATTATTATTATTATTATTATTATTATTATTATTATCATTATTATTATTTATTAGATTTGTATGCCTCCCCTTTCCGAAAACTCGGGGTGGCTCACAGCATATAATATAAAACAGTAAATACAAAGACAAAACTAATTAATTAAAAACTACATAAGCTAAAAACCCGATATATTAAAAATCAATCAAACAAATTCAAATCACAGCCATACATTACATATATTGGTCAGGGGGCCAAGATCTGATTACCCCAAGCCTGGTGACATAAGTGAATCTTGAGACTCTTGCGAAAGGCGAGGAGGGTGCGGGCAGTGCGAATCTCTGGGGGGAGCTGATTCCAGAGGGCTGGGGCCCCCATAGAGAAGGCTCTTCCCCTTGGTCCCGCCAAACGACATTGTCTGGTTGACGGGACGTGGAGAAGGCCGACTCTGTGTGACCTAACCTGTCGCTGGGATTCTATGGTGTATATATTCTATGGTAGCTCCAGTTAGCCTGAAGATTTCTGTTCCCTCTGCTTCCCATTCCATAAGTTTCTTGCTATTGTTCTGCACCTCTGGTGATTATTACCTCATTCTCAAGGCCCTGCTCTTCTGCTTCTCTTGAGAAAGAGGTTGAGTCATAGTATTTTACCAAGAGCCTCCCTAATTGATAGAAAGTTACTTGACACAGACTGCATGAAACTGATTTGTGGTTTCTGCATAGTGGCCCTCTATGTATAATCCGTAATCAGAAAACCATCTGGTATCCATTGATCATGCATGGTCATCTGGATGATATCTTGAACCAGACAGGATTGATAAAGATATATACCCTGTTTCCCCGAAAATAAGTCACCCCCGAAAGTAAGACATAGGAGAGGTTTCATAGAATTGCCTAATATAAGGCATCCCCTGAAAGTAAGACATAGGAGATGTTTCGTTTTGCAGCATTCCCAAACAGAACATATATAACACTGCTGTCCATAAATTGCATCTCAAAACCCTGTATCAATCAGATTTAAAATACATCCAACACGATACTATACTAGTACATAATGGTACAGTAGTAGTAAGAAATTCTTGATAGGATTCACAGTTTGTCTGGTTATGCTGGTTTGTGATGACAACTACTGTGCAATATATAATAAATGTTCATTTTTTTTGTTCAGCAATAAATGTGAATTCTTAATTGAAAAAAAAATAAGACATCCCCTGAAAATAAGGCGTAGCACATCTTTGGGATCAAAAATTAATATAAGACGCTGTCTTATTTTCAGGGAAACAGGGTAGTCATCCATACAGTATAAGAGACATAAGAGTATAAGAGATAAGTATAATCCCAAAGGTACTTTTTTAAGAAGCAACTGGACTTGTTTTTTCTTTATCTTTTTTCTTTTCAAACAAGAAAGTCCAGTTGCCTCCTGAAAAAACACCTTTGGGACAACCATGGCCTGGATGGCTGAGAATCTTTATAGATTTATAGGAGTATAGTGTTATAAGTGATAAGCTATCGGTGTCACATGAAAACTCATATAGAGTTCTACATGTATAAACTGGAATGGTTACTTCTTTCCCAGGACTGAGATGTTCAGTTCACTATTGTTTTCTTCCTAAATGTTCTCTGAAGAAATAGGTTTTTCCTCTCTAGTGAACTATCTTGTTTAGCCTGTGATAACTGTTGATTTGCGGTAGATATGGAATGGGACACAATAGGCTGCTTTTAAAATTGATGTAAGGACATTGTATGTGGGTGTGACCAGGCGGGAGTGGCTTGTTGATCATGTGACCGGGAGGTGGCTTAAAGGTCATGTGACTGGCTTAAAGGTGGCCAACTTGACATCATTCACGTCAAGGGTTTGGGTTAGGGTTAGAGTGCTGGCCTCTCCTTGCCTCAAAGAGGTACAATTTCCGGTTTTTTTCTGTTAAGTCCTTTTCTCTTAACTTTTAAACTTTGCTAAAGCTGAGTAAAGTTTTAAGATACTAAACCAGATAAATATGAACACGCTTTGTATGGAAGAATGCCCTGGCTTCTGCAGCAGGAAGTCACCAGTTCAGTATACAGTGTTCCCTCGATTTTCGCGGGTTCGAACTTCACGAAAAGTCTATACCATGGTTTTTCAAAAATATTAATTAAAAAATACTTCGCGGGTTTTTTCCCTATACCACGGTTTTTCCCACCCGATGACGTCATTTGTCATCCCCAAACTTTCGTCTGCCTTTAATAAATATTTTTTTTAATAAACTTTAATAAATAAACATGGTGAGTAACAATCTGAATGGTTGCTAAGGGAATGGGAAATTGCACTTTAGGGGTTTAAAGTGTTAAGGGAAGGCTTGTGATACTGTTCATAGCCAAAAATAGTGTATTTACTTCCGCATCTCTACTTTGCGGGAAATTCGACTTTCACGGGCGGTCTCGGAACACATCCCCCGCGAAAAGCGAGGGAACACTGTACTTGCTTAGTAAGAGGTACAAGCAGGATAGAAGAACCTCATTCTGTACAAATAGTATAGAAATAGCACTATGCCAGTATTCCTCAACCTTGGGATTTTAGGATCTGTGGACTTCAACTCCCAGAATTCCCCAGCCAGCACAGCTGACTGGAGAATTCTGGTAATTGGAAGTTCGCAAATCTTAAAATTCACCAAGATTGAGAAACACTGCAATATGCAATTAAGTATTGTAGTTCATTGGATTAAGCTGGGTAAGACATATTATACTGCTACATTCAGACAACTTCTAGATAAGCCAGATTTTACCAAGCCACGTCAGCGTGAAGCCAGAGCCAACTGCACTGTTCTTTTTATTGTGTTTTTATTGTCTATCATGTACAAGTGGAAAACTGTAACAAATGCTTTTGGTTTAAAAAAAATGTATTAAAAATTCTAATGGCTTTCCTTAGATTTCAGTTTTGCTTTTTTTTGTTTTGTTACATTCCAGATACTGGTATCTGGGACCTCTGAAAATCCAGGCAGCCCATTTTTTTAACACATTAAAGGTAATTATTATCGACCACTAAATATTATTTCATTACTGGACACAAGAAAAAGTCATCTTTCCGTACATCTAGTTCACAAGTCTTAAAGTCGCCAAGTTTGAAGATCTCTGATCTAGTTCTTTGTCACACAATGGTCTGCTAAATGATCAAAGCTATGCATAACTAGACATTTGCCCTCCTTTCCCTTCCTCCCTCCAGCCCTTAGAAGCTGATATTTAACACAAGCTCTGTGATTCAGAAATCAGTGACAGGTATTCCAAAGGTGCTTTTTTCAAGAGGCAACTGGGCTTCCTTGTTTTTCTTTGAAGACATTTATCTTCTCATCCAAAGATGCTTCTTCAGCTCATACTGGATGGTAGGGAATGGAAGGATTTATACTCCTTGAAGCATAAATGGAATCCTTCCATCCCAACCATCCAGTTAGAGGTGAAGAAGCTTCTCGGATGAGAAGATAAACGTCTTCAAGAAAACCCCAAGGAAGTCCAGTTGCCTCTTGAAAAAGCATGTTTGGGACAACTATGATCTCAATGTTTCTGAGAATTTCCATAGACAGTTACAGGTATCAGTACTAATAATGCTCAATTGCCTGACTCTTTCATTATTGAAAGTGGTAGAATAGAATAGCAGAAGACCGGGGCTGCCACAGAGAAGGCTCTTTCCCAGGTCCCGCCAAACGGCATTGTTTAGTCGACGGGACCCGAAGAAGGCCAACTCTGTGGGACCTGATTGGCTGCTGGGATTCGTGTGGCAGAAGGCGTTTTCCGCATGAGAAGATTTATTTTTTCTTTTTTGCTGATCATAATGGTTCTGAGACTTAGTACTCCATAACCTTACTTGTTAGAAGACAGCTTCTTATATTTGTGCATGCCGCACGATCCTACTTGGATTGTTGTGACAGTATAATTTTAGGTGCTTTCAAAAAGATCCAAAGCTGCTACTCAAGATGGAACTGATGTGAAATTATTTGATGTATATTTTGCCAAGTAGGTGGTGGCAGAAACAAAATCATGGAATGCAACTAAAAAAATATATTGCTGCACTATGAATAAAATAAGCAAAGAGATACCAGCAAAGGGATGCTGGGATGCAGCTAAAATCTACTGTACTTAGCTGTCTTCCTCTAATGCAGTTCTCTCTTGGGGCTCTTGTTATGCTAATTATTTGCCCTGTTCAGTTGATGTAAATAGTGCCTATAAATAGAGTGTAGAGGACTGTTGATAATCTGCCTTTTATAGCCAGCCAGTCACAAATTGAGCAGAAAGGTTACTTGCCATAGTTTTAAAGTTCTCAAATATTGAATGGTTATAATGTAAAGGAGACACATATTTTTTCTGTTAAGGCCCTTCTACTAATTCTTTTTTAATCAAGTTTTTTATTTTATATTATTTATACATCTCAGTATGTGAATGGTGTGATACCTAAGTATCATGCATTTCATTACAAATATACATAATAGTATTTTACTCATAATTATTACATTTCATTTTTTATTATTTCATATTATTTACCCATATTTTACTACCACTCTTTCATTCTGAACCTACTCTTTATCTTAAATCTATTGCTATATCTATTAACATACTCTCTTACACACATACATATACATACACACATCATACATGCATACATACATACATACTTATATTTCCCTTTTTATTTCTATCTTTATTTTAACAGCTTCCTCCCCTCTTATCGCTATTCCATTCACAGACATGGTAATAACATTATTTTTTCTAATATCAAAGTCTAATTTCCAATTAAGACTTAATTCTTGTTCATAGCACTATTCATATTCTTTCCAATCCTCTTATCCATATAATTCTATTATTAATACACACACATATATATCTAATTAACACACTACATACACAATAATCATATTGTCTATGGTTTTGACAATACTATGTCTAAGACACACCAACATTTCCACCCTCTTTGGGAGGGAAGGAGTGAGTCTTATACTCCAAAAAAATACAGTATTCCCCATCTCAGAATAACAGAGTTGGTGATTATTAACAATTCTGCCACCAAAGTTTAGCTATCCACCAAAGATTACAAAAGTTACCTGCCTTGGTTGAAAGCACAGAATCCACAGTTTGCTTGTAGCTATGGCATG
Organism: Erythrolamprus reginae; assembly: GCF_031021105.1. Classification (NCBI taxonomy): domain Eukaryota; kingdom Metazoa; phylum Chordata; class Lepidosauria; order Squamata; family Dipsadidae; genus Erythrolamprus; species Erythrolamprus reginae. The sequence continues at coordinate 78,146,995 of NC_091955.1, forward strand.
GAAAGAAATATATTATTCATTTCCATCCTATGTTTCTGTTATTTGAAAGAGGGAGTAGAAAACATGATTATCAAATTTGCACATGAAACAAAAGTTAAGGATTAGTAAGTAGCAAGATTCACAATTGATAATTAGATATATATGTGTGTGTATTAATAATAGAATTATATGGATAAGAGGATTGGAAAGAATATGAATAGTGCTATGAACAAGAATTAAGTCTTAAAGACAGAACCTCAAGCAAAAGCCAGCAAGGTGGATTTCAGCAGGGACAAATGCAAAGCCCTACATTTGGATAGGGAAAATAAAATATATGTGCATATAATAGAGGGGAGAAGCCACTGTTCTCTGTTCTTTGATACACATAAAATATTGCGTCCAATTCTGGCTGTCACATTTTAGATAGGACCTTGGATTGGAGTATGATTAAGGTATGATTAATGTTTCCACATGTAAAATAATGCACTTGGGGAAAAGGAATCCTCAATCTGAGTATTGTATTGGCAGTTCTGTGTTAGCAAAAACTTCAGAAGAGAATGATTTAGGGGTAGTGATTTCTGACAGTCTCAAAATGGGTGAACAGTGCAGTCAGGCGGTAGGGAAAGCAAGTAGGATGCTTGGCTGCATAGCTAGAGGTATAACAAGCAGGAAGAGGGAGATTATGATCCCGCTATATAGAGCACTGGTGAGACCACATTTGGAATACTGTGTTCAGTTCTGGAGACCTCACCTACAAAAAGATATTGACAAAATTGAACGGGTCCAAAGATGGGCTACAAGAATGGTGGAAGGTCTTAAGCATAAAATGTATCAGGAAAGACTTAATGAACTCAATCTGTATAGTCTGGAGGACAGAAGGAAAAGGGGGGACATGATCGAAACATTTAAATATGTTAAAGGGTTAAATACAGTCCAGGAGGGAAGTGTTTTTAATAGGAAAGTGAACACAAGAACAAGGGGACACAATCTGAAGTTAGTTGGGGGAAAGATCAAAAGCAACATGAGAAAATATTATTTTACTGAAAGAGTAGTAGATCCTTGGAACAAACTTCCAACAGACGTGGTTGATAAATCCACAGTAACTGAATTTAAACATGCCTGGGATAAACATATATCCATCCTAAAATAAAATACAGAAAATAGTATAAGGGCAGACTAAATGGACCATGAGGTCTTTTTCTGCCGTCAGACTTTTATGTTTCTATTTATTTATTTTATTTATTTATTTAGATTTGTATGCCGCCCCTCTCCGCAGACTCAGGGCGGCTCACAACAAGATACGGCAAATCATAACAAATCCAAATAGCTTTAAAATATTTAAAAAGATTTAAAAGGAACCCCATTTACTAACAAACACACACACAAACATACCATGTATAAATTCTATGTTTTTAAGGTGCCTGAAAGGGGGGGGGGGGGAATTTAAGAGGACAGCTTGGAAACTTGTTTAGCCAAAGAAGAGAAGATTGCAGGAAAATGTGATAGCTATTTTCAACGATCATAAGGGCTCCATTGGAGATGGAAAGGGCTTGTTTAGAATTATTCGATGCAAGAAACAATGGGATTCAATGATGAGAAAGTTGACTTCGGTTGAATATCAGGAAAATTTTCTAAATGGAAAGAGCCTTTTAACTATGAAACAATGATGCTTCTCCATCAGTGAAGGTGTTTAAGGGGAGGCAAAGTGGACATCTGCGAGGGATGCTACAGTAGGGATAATCTCCAAGGGACTATTCAGTGCTTACATTCTATGATTTTATGATCAGTATTAAAACTGGTGCAATCTTTAAATCCTTTCATATATTGAAAGAGTAAATTAAGCTTCTGTGTGCCACTAGTTCTTACTTGGCAATTCCGAGATGAAACATTGCTGCTTTAGGCCACCTGGGTCCCATGGTTTTGGCAGTATGTGTGGTTTATTAAAAAGGTAGCCATAGTCACATAATCCATTTTACTGTTTGAACTCTTTTGCTGTTTCATATCCTGCTTTCTCTGGCAGGGGATGATGATGCTGTGTTTAAAGACTGCGTGTTCTTGTCCTTCCTTGCGAAACCTGATAGGGCTTATGATTGACCTATGCAGGAAAATGACCTGAATAATTCAGTTGCAAATAGCTGGCAAGGGCAAAATAAGAAAATGGAATGGTTAATGTTTCTTTCCCTACCACTAGTTTTATGACCTTATTCCCTAAATGGGAATAGCAATAGCACTTCGATTTATATACCACTTTACAGTGCTTTACAGCCTTCTCTAAGCAGTTTGCCTTACCAAGAGTCATTCTATTGCCCCCAGCAATCTGGGTTCTCATTTTGGATGGAAGGCTGGAGTGAGCAATGAGTTAGCTTGCATTTGAACTACTCCGCCACCATGGCTCTATAGAGAACGGAGGGCAGCTTGTGGAATAATTAAATGGAGAAAGTACCTTTTTCCTATCTGTGATTTCCTACCTTGATATCACTTTTTTTGCACCTATTTATTTGTTTATTTATTTATTGGATTTGTATGCCGCCCCTCTCCGTGGACTCAGGGCGGCTAACAACAGTGATAAAAACAGCATGTAACAGTCCAATACTAAAACAACTAAAAACCCCTTATTATAAAACCAGACAAACATACAGACATACCATGCATAAATTGTAGAGACCTAGGGGGAAAGAATATCTCAGTTCCCCCATGCCTGACGGCAGAGGTGGTTTTAAGGAGCTTACGAAAGGCAAGGAGGGTGGGGACAATTCTGATCTCTGGGGGGAGTTGGTTCCAGAGGGCCGGGGTCGCCACAAAGAAGGCTCTTCCCCTGGGTCCCGCCAAACGACATTGTTTAGTTGACAGGACCCGGAGAAGGCCCACTCTGTGGGACCTAATCGGTCGCTGGGATTCATGCGGCAGAAGGCGGTCCCAGAGATAATCTGGTCCGGTGCCATGAAGGGCTTTATAGGTCATAACCAACACTTTGAATTGTGACCGGAAACCGATCGGCAACCAATGCAGACTGCGGAGTGTTGGTGTGACATGGGCATATTTAGGGAAGCCCATGGTTGCTCTCGCAGCTGCATTCTGCACGATCTGAAGTTTACGAACACTTTTCAAAGGTAGCCCCATGTTGTGGCCATCAGTTTTTTTCCCATACTAAATACTCATACATTTTCATGCTATGTGTCAGCGTTCCAAATAGCATCTGAGAATTAAATCAGAGTCCTAGGCTTGGCCTTCCTCAAAGTTCCGATTTATTAACAGAGCCATGTTAGCACAAACTGGAGAAACCTGAATCTTAAAGTCCCATGGGTTTCTCCACCCAGTTTGAAATTCATCCCCTGTTCCCACACCCACAAGTTCATCATCACATGGTCCACTCTGGTTCTGCCAACGTGCACGATCCTCCCATCGACTTCCGGGCAGGTGCTGAACAAAGGATGACCTTGAGCACCTAGAAGAGCCTTGGTGGTGCAGTGGTTAGAGTGCAGTACTGCAAGCTGCTTCTGCTAATCACCGGCTGCCAGCAGTTTGGCAGATCAAATATCAGTAGGCTCAAGGTTGACCCAACTTTCCATCCTTCTGAGGTCAGTAAAATGAGGACACATTGTTGCGGGCAATATTATTACTCTCTGTAAACCACTTAAAGAGGGCTGTAAATCTAAATGCTATTGCTATTGCTATTTATTATGGCTAATATTCTTTTCCCCCATACAATCACGCCTCCTAAATTCCCACAGTACTAATACATTCTACATCCTAGATGTAGTAGGCCAAAGTCTCCAACTCGAACGATGGCTTCGGCCTAACACTCTGTTAATACTGATGCTTTTCTTCCTTTTTGCCAAACTCCAAGGAATGGCCTCAGAAACATCTAGCTTCCCTTAGCTATTTGGGCCCTGTTCCAAGGCCACCGGAGGAGCCAGAGCAGAAGACATCTCGACCTCCTTTATACATTAGGCTTTATAAGAGACTGGCATATTATTGGACGCCCATCCCCAAAGGTAAGCAAAATAGGCACAAAGTCCTGGCCTTACCACTGGTGACCCCGCGGGAGGAGTTCCACACTGGAACGCGGTTGATAGCAGATTCCCATCTTCCCTCCTTGCTCAGAAAGACAGAGAGGGACAGAAAGAAAGAGAAAGAGAGAGGGACAGAGAGAGAAAGAGGGAGGGAGAGAAGAGAGAGAGAAAGGAAAGAAAGAGAGAGGGAGAGAGAGAGAGAAAGAGGGAGGGAGAGAGAGAAGAGAGAGAGAAAGGAAAGAAAGAGAAAGAGAGAGGGAGAGAGAGAGAGGGAGAAAGAGAAGAGAAAAGAAAGAAAGAGAAATTGAGAGGGAGAGAGAGAGAAAGAGAAGGAGAGAAAGAGAGAAAGAGAGAGACAGGAAAGAAAGAGAAAGAGAGGGGGACATGGATAAAGAGAGGGAGAGAGAGAAAGAGGGAGAGAGAGAAAGGAAAGAGAGACAGAAAGAGAGGGAGAGATAGAAACAGGGACAGATTTATTTATTCGTTCGTTCGTTCGTTCGTTCACTTACTTACTTACTTACTTACTTACTTACTTACTTACTTACTTACTTACTTACTTACTTCTATGCCGCTCAGAGACTATACTTTTCCGCCCTCACCGAAAAAAAATTAGAGGGAACATTGGCCTCCCCCCGTCCCTCTTTTTGGTTATCCTACTGATAGATTATTACATTGTGTTTCTTTATCATTCTTTATTTTATTGTTCTATTATTTTACTCCTGTTTGCATGCCTTGCATTTTTCTCTTTTGTATTTATTGTAAGACTCCTAGAGTAGTCCTGTGGTGAGATAGGCAACAAATAAAATGTATTTATTTTATTTATTTATTCCGTTTTTTTATGCCGCCCTTCTCCTTAGACTCAGGGTGGCTTACAACATGTTAGCAATAGCACTTTTTAACAGAGCCAGCATATTGCCCCCACAATCCGGGTCCTAATTTTACCCACCTCGGAAGGATGGAAGGATGAGTCAACCTTGAGCCGGTGATGAGGTTTGAACCTCTGACCTGCGCCACGTCGCCTCTATTATTTGTTTATTTGTGAACTCTGGACAGCTGACAAAAAATGACAATTAAATGATAACAAAATACGATGTGCAATAATAACAGCAATTATTGTTGTTATTATATTATTATTATTATTATTATTATTATTATTATTATTATTATTATTTATTAGATTTGTATGCCGCCCCTCTCCTGAGACTTGAAGTGAACAATATAAAATACATTAATCACCCTGTCAGCCTGGATAGCTTCAAGGCAGGATTAGACAGATTCATGGATGCCAAGTGTATCGATGATTATTGAATCGGATGTCCAAGTGCCGCCTCTATGTTGGTTGAGGCAGGCAGGATTCCTTTGAGTATCATTTGTTGGGGGTCAAGGGAAAGGGAGGGTTTTGCCTTCTCTTTCTACTCAAGATCCCCATGTACAATTAGTGGGCCAATGTGGAACACAGAATGCTGGACTCAATGGGCTTTGGCCCGATTCTGCATGGCTCTTCTTATGTTCTTAAAAAGAAACCATACATACTTGCAATCATTCATGACCGAATCAGATGACAGTCTAATGGCCCCAGCCCTGCTGGAAAAGACACATCTTAACGGCTTTCTGGAAAACTGTTAGGGTGGCGACAGTGCAGATCTCCGGAGGCAGTTAGTTCCAGAACATCAGAGCCACCACAGAGAAGGCCCTTCCCCATGGATAATAATTATATAAATAATAATAAATAAATAAACGGACAGAATGGTGAAACAACAACAGAAAAAAAACCCAAGCAAAATAAAATGGTGCATTGTCTAACAATCTACTTAATTTTTTTTTTGTCTCTCTTGAATCGCAGAAATCCCAAAGGAGGAGACTCCAGAAGTCTGGAATGAAATGCCATTGTCTGTCCTTGAATTCTCTGTCACTACTCAGAACAAGAATCTTGACTTGAAAGTAAGAGAATAAAAGTTCAAACCCCTCCCCCACTTAACTAAGTTTCCCCAATTTGACCATTAGCTGCTATTCTATGGTATGTTTCTTAACCGCTAATACCTTTACTATCGATAATCCTTAAAGGCAGAAATTATCTACCACGTCAGTGTCTTCATTGCCATTTTAAAATCTGGCTGCTGAATCTGTTGTCCTGGGTTTTATTTTCTTTTATGTTTATTTGAGACTGATTTTTTCCCCACTCTGTTCCTTTTTCACTCCGACCTCCCGAGCTTGGAGATCATTTGCATTTTCAGCTATCAAATTGCGAATCAGCACCGTGCTAATTATTGATATTTGTTTCTCCAGCCTTAAAACTGCATCCATCTTCTTCCTCTCTGTTCTGCTGGCGTGTTTCAACCGCCCGTAATTACAGGGTAATTAGTCCAGGAAGACACACACCACACAATAAAAGGAAAACCCAAAAGTTTTTATAAACAGAAAAACAGAAACAGCTCCCTTTTTAAATGTCAAAGGAATTTTCTGGTACACACAAGGCACAGGTTAAATGCAGTCCTATTGCTCACCCAATAACTGGGAAATTGAGTCCAATTCTAAAGTCCAGAGAGTCCACACACAATCTTGAACAGCATAAAAACCGCGATCTTGACGAAACAATGAATCAGATAAACTGCCATGAGGCTAAAACACCAGGCTGCACTTTTATCTGTAGCACTAATTACAGCAGCCCCACCCAACCACAGGTGGCCTCATTTTCTCTTGTAATAATCCTTCAGTTGTTGTCTCCTATGCATCACTCTACGCATGCGTGGATGTGTCATTAATTCTTGTTCAGAATCTAGGGATGATACAGATGACTGATCTCCTCCTGGGCTGTCTGCCAAACTCCCCTCTTCCCTGTCACTCACACTTCCTTGGTCAGAGGAGACTTTGTCGGCAGATTCTACTGGGAGCAAAACAGGCCTGCGGCATGTGGATATCTCCCCCACATCCACCTCCACATTCCTTGGGGCAGGAGCTGGGCCAGAGCTAACCACAACACTCTCCATCTTCCCTTTATTTATATTCTGTATATAGGTTGAATAAAAAGAGGGATATAGTCCTGTTTCATTCCTTTGCAAAGATGAAGCCATTCTATTTTGTCATGTTCCTTCTGGACGTAGTCTTCACGACCTGTATATAGGTTTCATACAAGAGTCACCTAGAAAGTAATGCACCACAGTTTTTTCTTCAACAATTATTTATTGAACACAATGAAACTTACACTCAAGAAAGAATGATGTCCTGTTCTATGCCCTTCCTCCAGCGAGACACAAGGAGCGTGTATGCCTTGTCGGTACCACTCCTTGTTCTGGTCACAAAGCCATTTCTGCACTGTACACTGTCTTCTAATGGCCTCACCCTCTCTGCCCAGCGACTAACCGTACTTCTGACGACTGCAGATTCTCCATAAAATGTACACAAACGTTTGTGAATGTTCCCAACAGTTTCTTTCTCTGTAGTGAGAAATTCAATGACGGCACGCTGCTTGTAACGTTCATCACTTACAGACACCATTTTGAAACACTGTTATGCTACCTGTCTGAAGAAATGCAAAATTTGCACACGCACTCCTGACAATTCAAATAATGTATATCTAAAGTTTCGCATTCGTACCATTACTGTAGGCTGAGAAAAAAAAATGTGGTGCATTCCTTTCTGGGCGACCCTCGTAGAATAGACTGCCCATTGACAAAGGTGGGAGGAATGAGTGAACTGGAATCTTGTCCTGAATTCTGAGATTGTTTGGAAGAGTTTCCTTTTCCCCCCAGTGTTTTCATTTTTGATGTCTTTTCAGATATTGCTGTAATACTGCTCCTTGTCTCTACTAACATCTTTCTGATATATTTTTTTTTTGTTTAATTCATTTCTGAGAGCTTTGTCTTCATGGCTTTGCGTCTCTTCAAATTCAATGGTTTTTTCAGATTTGCTTTCTTCTTTCTTAATTTTAGGCAATCACTTTTATCTTTAAAAGTATATTTAAATATCTTCCACAGTTTCTGCTATGTTTAGTAGCTGCACTGTCTTTTTAATCCATACATGAGTAAATGTTAGATTTCCTTCTCATAGGTAAACGCAAATTTTTTTCACAAATATGCCTGAAATATTTGTGAGCTGCTGGGATGATAGTACTAACATCTCTCTTTTGGAAATACTTGTTTCAGCGTGAAGAAGACTTCATGAATATTTGTATTGAATCAGATGCAATCAGTAGGGGCGACTATGTAAAAAGAGGGTGAGTATTAGAGAACCTGTCTTATGTACTTTATCATAGCCATAAATTTCATTTATTTATTTGGTCGGTGAATATTAATAAGCATTTTTTATTTCAAAACGTGATTAAAGCTAAAGAAAAGATTGTGGCAGGAGAGGTCATAACATGAGGCAAATTTCTCTTAGCAACTGTCTCATTAGAAACAGAAATTTTGGACTCAATTGTGGTCGTAATTTGAAGACTTTAGTTATTAGGTGAGGAAAGGCAAGTACAATAAAACAGTAGATATATTTCACTAAATATTCTGTGTGTGTTGTGTGTGTGTGTATGCTGGCTGGCTGGCTGGCTGGCTGGCTGGCTGGCTGGCTGGCTGGCTGGCTGGCTAGGTAGGTAGATAGATATAGATAGATAGATGGATAGATAGATAGATAGATAGATAGATAGATAGATAGATAGATAGATAGATAGATAGATAGATATAGAGATATATCTAGAATCTGCACTTTTCTACTAATTTTTCTCATCATTACTATCATCCTTTTCCTCTCACTTAGTACTGTATGACTGTAACTTGTTGCTTGTAGCCTAAGATTTTTATTAATATTGTTTCTTCATTGATTACTTGATCCCTCTGCCAATCATTAAGTGTTGTACCACATGATTCTTGACAAATGTATCTTTTTCTTTTTTGTACACTGAGAACCTATGCACCAAGACAAATTCCTTGTGGGTCCAATCACACTTGGCCAATAAAATTATATTCTATTCTATAGATAGAGATACATACCTACATACATACACACATACATACTTACATGGATACATAAATACATACATGGATACATAAATACATAGATACATAGAAAGATAGTGTGTGTATGTGTATATACAGTTCACACTATAAACACACACACACATGCAGTCCTTGGAGAGGGGCGACATATAAATCCAGTAAACAAACAAACAAACAAAGTGTTTTCCCAAAAATAAGACATGTGTAATAAGCCCAATCGGATTTTTGAGCACATCCCCCCCAAAATAAAAGACACACACCAAAAGAATATTTAACCACATGCGCAGCCGGTCCCCACCATTTCCTCTGGTTAGGGTTAGGGAGACAGAGCTGCAAATCAAGTAAGGCAGCAAAAGGACCCCAAAATAATAAGACCTCCCTAAAAATAAGGCTAAGCGCTTCTTTCAGAGTTCAAAAAATATAAGACAGGGTCTTATTTTCGGGAAAACATGGTACACAGAGAGAGAGAGAGTATGTGTACAAACACACACTCTTAGAAATAAGCATCAAACAAAACAAAAGCCAGTAGTGGCCTTTGAAGAAACATTATAATTTTAAAATTGTTAGCTCTTCCTAGTTCTTACAGAAATAGGGTCCAAATATGGGATTCATGGAGGTGGACTTCCTTGCCTAGTCTTCCAGTTCCAAGAACGTTACCCACACCAAACCCTTTCTGAAGAGCCTTCTTTAGCTGATCTGTCGAGCTCTCTGGTAGAATCCTCCCGAAAATTCACAGATACAAATTTCAGACACACACACGTTTGAAAATTCAAAACAATGTTCTTTATACCGAAAATTCAAATAAACTAAGCACTCTTTTTGTATAGCAAAGAGCACTCGTCTCCAAACAAACTGGTAATTTGTACAAGTCCCTTATCAGTTCTAAGATACTTATCTTGCAGCTGTGGGGCAATTCACAGTCCTTCTTCTTTCACAAAGTGAAACACACTTTGCTCTGGTTTAGTTTCAAAACGGGGAAAAATCAGCACACGAAGGTCGAAGTCAGCAAGGCAGGCACGAAACACAACGATCAGATAATCCTCCACAATGGCCAAACCCACAGGCTGCTATTTATAGCAGCCTCGCTAACTACCACAGCCCCACCCAACCACAGGTGGCCTCATTTTCTTTGATAATAATCTCTCAGTTGTTGCTGCCTATGCATCGCTCTCCGCATGCGTGGCTGTATCATAGAGCCGGGGTGGCGCAGCAGGTAGAGTGCTGTACTGCAGGCCACTGAAGCTGACTTGTAGATCTGAAGGTCAGCGGTTCAAATCTCATCACCGGCTCAAGGTTGACTCAGCCTTCCATCCTTCCGAGGTGGGTAAAATGAGGACCCGGATTGTGGGGGCAATAGCCTAGCTCTGTTACAAAAGTGCTATTGCTAACATGTTGTAAGCCGCCCTGAGTCTAAGGAGAAGGGCGGCATAAAAATTGAATAAATAAATAAATAAATTAACTCTTGTTCCGAATCCAAGGAGGAGCTAGATAATTGATCTCCTTCTGAGCTGTCTGCCACACTCTCCTTCTCCCTGTCACTCATGTCTTCTTGGTCAGAGGAGCCTTCATCAGCAGATTCCGCCGGGAGCAAAACAGGCCTGCAGCATGTGGATGTCTCCCCCACATCCACAGTCCTTGGGGCAGGAGCTGGGCCAGAGCTAACCACAGCATTAGCAAGGACAATGTTGAAGCGTGGAGTCAAGGGAGTGTGTGAGAGCTTCCTCCTATGGGAGCCACTTTTTTAATCTGTTCAGGTAGCCTTTGATGGGCTGAGTTGCATCGCAGCTGGTTCACCAGCTGTCTCATCCGGTAATGAGGCTGAATGAGGCTCACACATAGAAGCAATTAAGCAAAAGCAGAAAAAAGGTCAAGCTAGAACCAAACGCCAGCCAAATAACATCATGAAAATGTAGTGCTTAGGTAAACAGTTTATATAAGAAGCTATTTTATTTTTGTACGCGTCCCTGCACCAAAGTAAGACAGTATCTTTGAATACAAATCACATGTAGATAAGAATAAAATGGAAGTCAATGTTTTGCCTTGATTATCCAGAACCTCCTCATTAAAAACATTCAGCAGTAGAGCAATAAGGTAGGTACAATTCTGAAAGCTGCTCTGAGTCCACTTTGGAATGAGCGGCATATAAATACAATAAATAAATAAAATAAATAAAGCTAAACACAAGAATGGTGGAAGGTCTTAAGCATAAAACGTATCAGGAAAGACTTAATGAACTCAATCTGTATAGTCTGGAGGACAGAAGGAAAAGGGGGGACATGATCGAAACATTTAAATATGTTAAAGGGTTAAATAAGGTCCAGGAGGGAAGTGTTTTTAATAGGAAAGTGAACACAAGAACAAGGGGACACAATCTGAAGTTAGTTGGGGGAAAGATCAAAAGTAATGTGAGAAAATATTATTTCACTGAAAGAGTAGTAGATCCTTGGAACAAACTTCCAGCAGACGTGGTTGGTAAATCCACAGTAACTGAATTTAAACTGGGATAAACATATATTCATTGTAAGATAAAATACAGGAAATAGTATAAGGGCAGACTAGATGGACCGTGAGGTCTTTTTCTGCCGTCAGTCTTCTATGTTTCTATGTTTCTAAAAAAGCTGAAAACTGCTTCATGTAGTTATTTTTCAGATAAGACAGTTATTGCTAGAAGGTACAGTATATTGTTAACATATAAACGCAATTGCTAGTGCCTTTAACCAGGAACTGTGTGGGCTTCTAAATCTGGAAATTTTTAGTAATAGCATTCAGTGGTATATTTCAGATGATAATTTAAAGTTTCATAAATTATGATTTTATGTAATCATGTAATCATCATTCATTTTAATTTTTTAAAATTTATTAGATTTGTATGCCGCCCCTCTCCGAAGACTCGGGGCGGCTCAGAACAATAATAAAAAAACAATATTATAGCGAAACAAATCTAATATTAAAAAAGAAGCATATAAAACCCTATCATATTTAAAAACCAATCAACACATACATACCAAACCTAAAATATAAAGAGCCTGGGGGAAAGGTGTCTCAACTCCCCCATGCCTGGCGGTATAGATGGGTCTTGAGTAATTAGAACTAATAATATACAAAATTTCTGCAAACCTCTAATTAGAAATAACATACTTTCCTGTCATTTATGTTTTCTTCCTAACTTTTTGAAGCTAGAATCTATGTCTGACGAAAATAAGTTTTATTTTTATTTATTTCTTTGTTTGTTTGATTAAATTTCTAGGCCGCCCTTCTCCAAAGGGATTTTTGTCCCCAAGCTGTTTAACTTTAAGGGGTAGATAAACTCTGCCTATGAACTATAAGGTCCAGCTCATTTAAAGGGCAGAATTCTTTATATGCTAAACACATTGGACTGAAACTTCAGTATAAGTCTGCATCAGATACCCCAACACTCATGCACCAGTTATAGCAATTCCCAGGATTAATTTATTTACTGGACAAGAAACTCCTGAAAAAAAATCAAAAGTTAGTGCTATTTATATAGCTCAAGTACTGTTCTTGGATCGCACAGATTATGTTCAAAGTTTACAGGCATGAAACTCCTTAGAAATATGTGAACATAATGCCTCAAGTCTTTGAAAGAATGGATCGTGTAAAAATGTTACACTGTTTTGTAGTGTAATGTAAAAATTGTTAACTTTATCTGATCTTACAAGGACTGCTATTATTTAGTATTTGCGTCTGAGATTTTTTCCAGCTCCCTTTATTTATTTATTTTTGCGCATACTTTAAATGAGATGCATAAATATTTTCCTGTGTTCCTCTTATCTTGTTTTTCACAGACGCCAAAAGATTAAGGACCCCCATTTGTGTCCTGAAGGAAGTCAGTGTCTTCAGGTTAGCAAATGTGTTTTGCAGCTTCCAGAGGTGAGAAATCAAATGTAATCAATCAATGGTTTTTTTCTTTCCCACCTTAGAAGGAATGGTGACTTTTCTTCCTTCTGTGTAAAAGAGATGGAATAGATAGACGAGGTTTGCTTAAGTGAGCTTTGATGCAGATTATCATGTCTCTGTGGACCGACATTTATTTATTTATTATTAGAGTCGGAAGGGACCTTGCAGGTCATCTAGTCTAATGCCGTTGGTGCAGGAGACCCTACATCACACAGGTCCTATAGCAGTCTAGTCTTTTCTTGCATGTCACTAGTGTTGGAAGGTTCACCACCTCTGCGGGCAAGCCGTTCCACTGGTTGACCGCTCTCACAGTCAGAAAGTTCCCCCTTATGTCCAGGTTGAATTTCTCCTTGGACCATTGCTCCTTGTCTGGCCCTCTGGTGCTTTAGAAAATAATGTGTTCCCCTCCTCCCTGTGGCAGCCTCTCAAGTATTTGTAGACTGCTATCATGTCCCCCCTGGACCTCCTCTTTGCTAGACTATCTATGCCCAGTTCCTGCAACCTTTCCTCGTTTGTTTTAGTTTCCAGACATAATCTGATTGTCCAGCTTTCATATCCTTGCTATTTCTTAACTACATTTTCACATATGTACAAATTCAATTCAATTCAATTTATTAGATTTGTATGCCGCCCCTCTCCGAAGACTCGGGGCGGCTCACAACAAGGATAAAAACAATATTATATTGGCACGAATCTAATATTAAAAATAACTAAAAACCCCATCATAATTAAAAACCAAACAGCACATACATACCAAACATAAATTATAATGAGCCTGGGGGAAAGGTGTCTCAACTCCCCCATGCCTGGTGGTATAGGTGGGTCTTAAGTAGTTTACGGAAGACAAGGAGGGTGGAAGCAGTTCTAATCTCGGGGGGGAGTTGATTCCAGAGGGCCAGGGCCGCCACAGAGAACGCTCTTCCCCTGGGGCCCGCCAGACGACATTGTTTAGTCGACGGGACCCAGAGAAGGCCAACTCTGTGGGACCTTATCGGCCGCTGGGATTCATGCGGTAGCAGGCGGTTCCGGAGGTACTCTGGTCCAATGCCATGTAGGGCTTTAAAGGTCATAACCAACACTTTGGATTGTGACCGGAAATTGATCGGCAGCCAATGCAGGCCAAGGAGTGTTGTAGATACGTGGGCGAATCTGGGAAGCCCCACGATGGCTCTCGCAGCCGCGTTCTGCACGATCTGGAGTTTCCGAACATTTTTCAAAGGTGTGTAATATAATGCTGGTGGACTCAATCTCCAATTTGATCCTTTTACTATGATCTCTATATATACAAGAAAGTACGGTTCTTTTGAAGGATCTTCAAGCAGACAATTTTATTAGCAAGAATTTTCCATTAGGCTATATGTAGACACAAAGATTTAAACTCAGATATAACAATAGCAACAGCAGTTAATACTTATATACTGCTTCACAGTGCTTTACCGCCCTCTCTAAGCAGTTTACGGAATCATCATATTGCCCCTAACAATCTGGGTCCTCCTTTTACCAACTTCGGAAGGATGGAAGTCTGAGTCAACCTCAAGTGACTTAAGGATCAAACTGCTGGCAGTCGGCAGTTATAATTATTATTATTATTATTTATTGGATTTATATGCCGCCCCTCTCCGAAGACTCGGGGCGGCTAACAGCAATCATAAAACAGCGTACAATAATAATCCAATACTAAAAATGATTAAAAGCCCATTAATATAAAAAACCAAACATACATACAGGCATACCATGCATAAAATTGTAAAGGCATAGGGGGAAAGGGAATCTCAATTCCCCCATGCCTGGCGGCAGAGGTGGGTTTTAAGTAGCTTACGAAAGGCAAGGAGGGTGGTGGCAATTCTAATCTCTGGGGGGAGTTGGTTCCAGAGGGCCGGGGCCGCCACAGAGAAGGCTCTTCCCCTGGGTCCCGTCAAGCGGCATTGTTTAGTTGACGGTACCCGGAGAAGACCCACTCTGTGGGACCTAACTGGTCACTGGGATTCGTGCAGCAGAAGGCGGTCCCTGAGATAATCTGGTCCGGTGCCATGAAGAGCTTTATAGGTCATAACCAACACTGCAGCACTGCATTCTAAGTACTGTGCCACTGTACCACAGATATATTGGACAATTATCATCCTTGGATATTTTTTTTCTCTCTGGCTGGGTACTGTATCAAAGTCCTAATGAAAAGTATTTGGGTTTGGGCACAGAATGTCATGTAAGCCCAGCCAAATGTTGGCTTACTCAACACACTGCGATTAAGCAAGAAGTACTGTACCGTGAAACACAGACCCAGATACCTATTGGCTGGAAAAACCTAACAAAATGTTTAGTTCCTAAGCTGCAATTGGGGACATTACCATATTTGGGACATGAATGTTGTTGTGGTTAGCTCTGGCCCAGCTCCTGCCCCAAGGACTGTGGATGTGGGGGAGACATCCACATGCTGCAGGCCTGTTTTGCCACACACCCCCGGTGGAATCTGCTGATGACGGCTCCTCTGACCAAGAAGACATGAGTGACAGGGAGGAGGAGAGTGTGGCAGACAGCTCAGAAGGAGATCAATTATCTAGCTCCTCCTTGGATTCAGAACAAGAGTTAATGATACAGCCACGCATGCGGAGAGCGATGCATAGGCAACAACAACTGAGAGATTATTATCAAAGAAAATGAGGCCACCTGTGGTTGCGTGGGGCTGTGGTAATTAGTGAGGCTGCTATAAATAGCAGCCTCTGGGTTTGGCCATTGTGGAGGATTATCTGATCGTTGTGTTTCGTGACTGCTTTACTGACTTTGACCTTTTGTGTGCTGTTTTTCCCCCGCTTTGAAACTAAACCAGAGCAAAGTGTGTTTCACTTTGTGAAAGAAGGACTGTGAATTGCCTCACAGCTGCAAGCTAAGTATCTTAGAGCTGATAAGGGACTTGTACAAATTACCAGTTTGCTTGGAGACGAGTGCTCTTTGCTATACCAAAAGAGGGCTTAGGTTAAGTGACTTTTCATTATACAGAACATTGTTTTGAATTTTCAAACGTGTGTGTGTCTGAAATTTGTACCTGTGAATTTTTGGGAGAAGTCTACCAGAGAGCCCGACAGAACAAATGTCGGATCTTTGCTGAATGTCCTGGTGTTGCAGAATTCTAAGCAGAACTACTGTCAAGGTGTAGCTTAAGGCAGCATGCCTGCTTTGTTATCTTGATGTTATCTTTGTGTAAAATCTTGATCTTTCCCTCTGTCTACAGGATACAGAAGGCTCTTTAGCTATAGACAGTGAAGAGCATGAAGCAATGACAGTGGAGGTGAAGCTGTTGCCCAGGAAACTCCAGTTCTTTTGCGATGCCAGCAAAAAAGTAGAAATGCTTCAAGGTGTCTCATAATCAAAGCAGCTGGTTCAAGGTGCACTGTAATCCAAGGGTTGACTTGGATGATTGCCCGAACTATTTAATGAACTGCATCTGAAGGCAAGCACATCTTTCCTTCAATTTATGATGAAAGCCTTCCTTTTTCAAACTTAACGTTAAGTCAGAAATTGAGGAAGAAGAACTAAGGTGGAAACATTTCATTTTTCTTTTTGTCCGGTTCCAGTTATTTCACAAAAAACAACTTCCCAAATATCTCTCGGTGGCAAGTGTTTTCTACTTACAACGCTTTTGGTATAAATTTCCATTTGTACACTTTGTACATGTGTACTTCAGATCATCAAATATCCTATTTCTTTCCTTCATGTTGCTTCTTTTCCCATTTCAATACTTGATGGCGCTTTGCTTATGTTTAGAAAAGTGATTAAAAATTAAGAGATGTCTCAGAGAAAAGTATCTAAAATATAATCACTACTAACTGATCAGTGAACCATTAGACCAGAATCCTGCAGCTTGACTGTCAGCCTGTCTCTTGAATTAAGCACGTATTATCCTACTCTTATTCTACAAGAGGAAGGGTGCGAAACAGATCAAATCTGGAACTTCCATCAAGCTGATTTTGACACCTAATATTCGACAAAGCACAGGGTTTTTTTTTTAACACACAAGCCACCTGAGTTAGTTTTCTTTGCAGAAAGAACAAAATGAAACAGTTCGTGTTTTGGGTGTCTTTACACCAGGGCTCTCCAACCTTGCCAAATTTAAGACTTGTGGACTTCAACTTCTAGGAATTGAAGTCTACAGGTCTTAAAAATTGCCAAGGTTGGAGACTCCTGTTTTACAGGCTACACAACAAGGTTCTTTTTTAAAAAAATAACTCAAGTCAGCCAGATTCAGTGCTTTAATAAATAAAACTGGTAATTTTCCTGTTGCCACTGAGTGGAGCTAGTTGAGGAAATTATCTGTTTACCTGTTAGGGAAGTTTATTTTCCCATTTTAATGGTTTGTTTTGAAACGTTAGGTTCTAATGCGATGTCGCCCATATGTTCTGTCTTTTATGCTTTCTTTATAGACAGATTGCCAAATACAAAATAACACACAGCATGTGTGCATTATAGTTACTTTGCTATTCAATCTTCAGGTTACCAAATACTCAGTTTGTTGCTTTATTCATCTGCTGAGCTTTAAAGACAGGGCCAAATATATATATTTTTAAAGTGTATTCTACATGAACGTTAAAAATATATAAATTGATCACAGGAAAAATGTATTTCTGCTTTGAAGTCATTCATGAACGAAGTGAATCCATTACTAAATACTGCCTATTTGAGAATTGGTGTTGAAAAAGACATGCTTAATTATTACTTTGTTTGCTATTTTTTAATTAAATATGAAAACAACTGTCCTGTGCCTATTTTTTGTCCGAGTTATAGGTTTATATGCTGACATTTTTTTCCAACTAAGACAATACATAATACTCAAAATGGAATATTGCCCAACCTCAGTTTGTAGATAATGATGGAAAAAGGTTGAAAGTGGATAACTTTCACTTTTCATTGCTTCTAAGGGTACAGTGGTACCTTGTCTTACAAACTTAATTGGTTCTGGGACGAGGTTCTTAAGGTGAAAAGTTTGTAAGACGAAACAATGTTTCCCATAGGAATCAATGGAAAAGCGATTAATGCGTGCAAGCCCAAAATTCACCCCTTTTGCCAGCCGAAGTGCCCATTTTTGTGCTGCTGGGATTCCCCTGAGGTTCCCCTCCATAGGAAACCCCACCTCTGGACTTCTGTGTTTTTGCGATGCTGCAGGGGAATCCCAGCATCGCAAAAACAAGTGCTTCACTGGCAACGGAAGTCCGGAGGTGGGGTTTCCCATGGAGGGGAGCCTCAGGGGAATCCCAGCCGCGCAAAAACGGGTGCTTCGCTGGCAATGGGAGTCTGGAGGCGGGGCATCCCAGTGGTGGCGGTGGGTTTGTAAGGTGAAAATAGTTTGTAAGAAGAGGCAAAAAAATCTTAAACCCCAGGTTTGTATCTTGAAAAGTTTGTATGATGAGGCGTTTGTAAGATGAGGTATCACTGTACAACACAAAGAGAAAATGCATGTTTTATTCTACCATATTAAAATATTGTATGTTTGGATTGCATTGATGGGCTATTCTAGGTTAATTTGTTTTCAGTTTAAAGTTCTTTGCGCAACTCTAGAAATCGGTATGCTGTCCATAAAAAAAACCCTGCTATAACTGCTATGAATACAACAATTATACTTTACCAAGCCCTTTGCCAGTCCTTAAAACACAAGAGGCAAAGAGGAAGAGCAAATATTGAGTTATGAATTTTCACAGAACCTCAGCAAGCTGTTTTAAATAATCAGCCAACACAAATGATACCTCTGTTAAAAGTGAGTTTTAATACAGTAAAAAAGACCATTATATATGTACACAAGTCCTTTTGGGGTTCTACATTAGCAATGAAATCCATAAAGGTAGTGATTTCTCTCTTACTGAAAGAAGCCACTGGTATAGTTTAAAGAAAAGTGCTTAGTCACAAATTAATTAAGAGATCCTAGCTGCCCATCAAGTCATATTCACTCATAACATGTTTTCAAAACAAAGTTTATACACTAGTTAACTGAAAACAGGTGGGGAATATTACAGTTATTATAGAACAAGCTATATACTGTATGTTCTCTCATAGAAGCAGGAGGGGATCCATTCACCAATACTCCATATTTTTCTTTTTTAAGGGAAAAAAATTGGATAGTGCCTAAACCAAATTATAATTTATACAGATGTATTGAAACCTTCTTAGCCAAACTATGGCATGATGAAAAGGATGGCCAGAGATATGTCATTGCTCTTTTGTTGTTCAAGCCTTGCAGAGACTTAAGGCACCCATTTAATTCCTTAAAGTTAAACCACCTCCAGTTACAAAGGGGGGGAAGTTAGCATTATTAAGGGGTGTGCCAGAAAGGTCTGCAAGATTAAGGCACCCATTTTCCCACCTGCTAAAAGCTACCCAATCATCAACACCCCCCCAAAAAATCCCCAACCCCATCCAAATTAGGATCTTTAGGGTCCTCCGCCTCCTGCCGCATGAATCCCAGCGACCGGTTAGGTCCCACAGAGTTGGCCTTCTCCGGGTCCCGTCAACTAAACAATGTCATTTGGCGGGACCCAGGAGAAGAGCCTTCTCTGTGGCGGCCCCGACCCTCTGGAACCAGCTCCCCCCAGATATCAGAGTTGCCCCCACCCTCCTTGCCTTTCGCAAGCTCCTTAAAACCCACCTCTGTTGTCAGGCATGGGGGAATTGAAAAATTTTTCTCCCTTCCCCTTAGGCTTATAGAATTTATACATGGTATGTTTGTTGGTATGATTGGTCTCTTAAATTGGGGGTTTTTAGATTACTTTTTAATATTAGATTTGTTACATTGTTTTTTATTGCTGTTAGCCGCCCCGAGTCTTCAGAGAGGGGCGGCATACAAATCTAAATAAACTAAACTAAACTAAACTTGTTAGCAAAATAATGTTAAAGATCTCACTGGCATTTCTCGGAATATCTTAACACTAGTAGGGGTAGGGTGGGCAATTTTTTATTTTCCGTCCTGTGTCACCAAGTATCTTCTGAGTAGTGCAGGAATTCACTCAGCGATTAACAGAATTGCTAATTGTAGAAAGTTTTATTTCTACTGTGCTAGATCCATTTTTGAGAGAGAAGCAACAAACGTTGCTTAGAATTTAGAATTCTCTGGTTGTACCAGATTCCATTTGTCATTTAGATCAAGGCGGCAGGCAAACTATTCAAATTTCACTGCTTGTTCCACATAGTGAATATGACCTTATAAACAAATCCACCAATTATTTTTTTTATAGCTAGCAATGAGTCACTGTAGTAACTTAACAGCTTTGTTCGCCTTTGATTTCCACGGGTGAAATGAGTCAAGTTTTACGTTCCCTGCAAGTCATATCAAGCAACATATGGTGTGGTTTTAAGGATGAATCAATAAATTCACTTGCTAATTTTGTCAATCTACCTGTGTGTGTGTGTGTGTGTGTGTGTGTGTGTGTGTGTATGAACAGTCCAGTGCTAGGAAATACACTTATGGATTATGTAAAATGGGTATTCATGAGTGATTATGACCCAAATGTTTGTTTTTCAAAATAGCTCAGTACCAAAAATGCCCTACAACTATTAAATGCTATTCAATGAAAGGCTGGAAAAATGAAGAACTTGGTATCGCAGGCAGCAGAGTGCACCTCGTACATTCTGCATTAAATAGTAATTTCTACCTAAGCTATCTAATCAGTATTTAAGCTGAAATTCTGCACAGTAGAGGGAACATCAGCCATTCATTAACTGCATCTGTACATAAACATTGAATTCATTCTCTAAGGGCCTATGCTTAACGTAGGCAAAACAGAACTACGCCTATATAGACAAATCAGTGTAGACTAGGAAGCATCAAGTTGGTGTGCCAGAATTTCAGTGTTTGCAAAAACACACAAACATTAAATCGGAGGGGAAGACCCCTCCCCATTGCGCAGCCCAATGTACAATGGGCACAAAACAGTGAAAAGAAGGCTTCATCTGACCTCATCTCCTTGGTTTTGTCCAAGGAAGGCTTTTCAAGTTAAAAGGAATTTGAACCACATTAATCATCACTAGGCAACTTGCTCTTATGAATTCTTTTCGATTGTTGTACTCAAGATGAAAGCTGTGTTTCAAAGCTACATTGGATTAGATGGAGGCCTATTTGGTTCAGTATACAGTGAATTAATTATGCCATGATATAATGCTGGAAGCGCAAGCAACCTGACGGAACTTTTCCTAAACACGGGCATAGGAACAAATATTAAGATCATAGATGGAAGAAACTGACTCGTCGCAGTTGGTTTGTGCAAATAGGATCTGGCAAAAACGATTGCAACATTTCCTGTCGATGCATGCTGAACTCACAAGAAAGACAGGTAAAAACGAAGACGGGCACAACTTTACACATCCAAGATCAGACTGTGCCTTCTATCAAAACCAAGAGAGTTCATTTCCACAGGGTAATTTAAAAAACTCATGCAGATATTGTATTGCTCCTCTCAGGGCTAATACTCTAGTAACTGTGGCTGAAAAATTCTATAAAGGGTATCTTTAATTAATTTCCCCGCTTTGCAAATAGTGTGTATGGAAAGCCTTTGGCATAAGATGTGCAACCTTGACACATGAGCCACAACCCAAGCTCCTCATCTGATCAAAGTCATTTAGTTGCTTGCTTCTAGTTCTTTTTTTTCCCCAAAGAATGGAAATGGGACCTTGGGGAGATCATCGTTTTTTATTTCTATCCTGAACCACTTCCCCCAAAGACCCAAAGCTTGAATCATGGTGACAAAATTCAGACTAAAAATTCAGAAGCAAAATTTCAGACTAGTGTTTTTTTTAAAGTTTCAATAAAGAAATCAATTATTTCCCTGAAAATTGGCTATTGTTCTATTGGGCAATTATAAACTATCTTAGAGAGAAGGGAGACAACATGCAGGCCATAAATTACTCGTCTCTACCTAAAGATGTATAGCAGGGGTTTAAACTCAGTCCCCTTAAACCCGGGGGCTGGATCTGGCTCATGGGGTACTTAGATCTGGCTCACGAGGCCAGCCTGGAAACAAGAGAAGGACCGGTCTGCAGGGCTTCTGCCAGCAAAAACAGGCTCCCAAGCTGTTTTCGCTGGCAGAGGGTTGCAGGAAGCCGTGGCAGTCAAAAACGGAGCTCAAGAGCCCATTTTTGCTGTTAGAAGCACTGGGGCCGCCACAGGCGTCCCTGACATGAATTGAGCTGGCCACGCCCACCCTGGCCACGCCCCTCTGAGGTCAAACACAATCTTGATGCAGCCCTCAATGAAATTGACATTGATACCCTTGATCTATAGCAGTGATGGCGAACCTATGGTACGGGTGCCACAGGTGGCACGCGGAGCCATATCTGCTGGCACGCGAGCTATTGCCCTAGCTCAGCTCTAAAGTGCATATGTGTGCCAGCCAGCTGATTTTTGGCTCACACAGTGGCTCTGGGAGGGCGTTTTTGGCATCCAGAGATCCTCTCGGGGTTGGGGGAGGGCATTTTTACCCTCCCCCAGCTCCAGAGAAGCCGTTGGAGCCTGGGGAGGGTGAGACACGAGCCTACTGGGCCCACCAGAAGTTGGGAAACAGGCCATTTCCGGCTTCCAGAGGGCCGCTAAGGAGTGGGGGAAGCTGTTTTTGCCCTGCCTGGGCATTGAATTATGAGTGTGGGCACTAGCACATGCACGATAGCATGTGCCCACACTCTTTCGGCACCCGAGGAAGAAAAGGTTCACCATCACTGGTCTATAGTATGTAGAAGTGATTTTGAGCCCTCCAAATTACAGGATTGGCTGCCATGGACAGAATTTCAATGCCGTTTTAAAAGTCAAGAACCGTGACAGAGGTTTCGGCAGCAGGTAGAACTCCTGCATGCTTCACACTTGCTCAGAGAAGGGTAGCTAAATCATGCAAACTAAATCATGCAATAAATACTGTGCCCTGTACTTATTAATTTGGCAATCATTTTTTGTTTGCATCAGAAATCTCTATACTCGGTATCCAGATTGCCACTGCACATCCTACTACGGTGGCCAGTTAGGCTGTAAGAAAGCAAAGGAGAATGGGATTATTGGGAAAACTTGAGATTTCCATGAAGGGCCCGATGCCTTCATTAGTAGTTTCCCCCCCATTTAATTAGCCATAGTCACCTGCACCAACGCACTGTTTGGTAAGCAGGAACCACGTTAAGAAAAGTCACACATTTCCTCTATTTGTTGGAATGATCCCATTATTTTGCCACAACTTCAAAGGGTTTTGCCTTCTTCCACGGTCTCGCTTTTGTGCCTTCATAGGGAAGCAGCAGCCGAGGGCTGAAACGCTGTCTCTTTAAGCAGGGGAAATGATCAAATATTTATACCCCTTGGAATAGGAACCTGCTTGTGCTTTCAAAGCAGGGAAATAAAACATGCCCTGCATCTTCTGCGTCCCATTTAACAGCTGGACAAATAGATTATAAAGGTGCCCAGTAAGAATGATGTGGCGTATGACAGATGGCTATGACAATCACACCCCATTTTGTCCCTACTGCTTGCCAACTCTTTTTTTTTTTTTGCTAATCCCAGCTGTTCTATACTAGCAGCAACCCATTTCATTCAATGTTTCAATAGTGAAGCTTTGCCTAGCATGCCCATCAAGCTTTCATCTGAATTTCTATCCACCAGGCTAATATCAACAGAGCTAGATAGCTAGTTTCAATTGCTCTGATGCAGTGTTTCCCAACCTTGGCAACTTGAAGATACAGTACAGTGGTACCTCGGTACTCGAACGCTTCCTTTCTCGTACATTTCGGATAACGAACAAAATTTTCGGCAGAAATTTGCTTCGGTATCTGAACAAAAATTCAGATACCGAACAGCCAGAGAAAATTTTGTTCATTATCCGAAATGTAATCCCGGCAGCTTCAGGGGGCTGAGGAGTCTCTAAGAGCTCCAAGCTGCAGGAAGGGTGGGGGCTGCTGCAATCTTGGCAGCTTCTGGGGGCTCCTTTCCTCATTGCTTCCTCTTATTACCTGTAAGCAGCTTCAAAAACTTTCTCCTTCCCTGTGGCTGCAACAGCGGCGGCTTCCCTTCCAGTAGCAACAGCGCCGGGAACGTCACGTGATGAAGGGAAGCCGCCAGAGCCATCTGAGCAATTGCTGCCGCTCCAGCAGCTTCCCTTCATTACGTGACTTCCCAGCGCTCTTGCTACTAGAAGGGAAGCCGCCGCTGTTGCAGCCACAGGGAAGGAGAAAGTTTTTGAAGCTGCTTACAGGTAATAAAAGGAAGCAATGAGGAAAAGAGCCCCCCAAAGCTGCCGGGATTGCAGCAGCCCCCACCTTTTCTGCAGCTTGGAGTAGCGAATTTATTTATCCCATTGGAAATAAAGAAAATGGATTTAATTGGTTCCCAGTGAGTTAACGGGCTGGGAACCAATTAAATCCATTTCCATTATTTCCTATGGGATAAATAAATTCGGTACTCGACCAAATCGGTTCTCGACCACACTTCTGGAACGAATTGTGGTCGAGTACCAAGGTACCACTGTATTTGGACTTCAACTCCCAGAATTCCCCAGCCAGCGAATGCTGGCTGGGGAATTCTGGGAGTTGAAGTCCAAATATCTTCAAGTTGCCAAGGTTGGGGAACACTGTTCTGATGTGTTCCATATCTGAGATTTACAGCCATTCATTGCATGTGTGTTGATGGACAACACACTGTCTTAGGGTGTAATAAACAAGCACGACTTCATCACAGTCGATATTTCTAAAAATCCTGGCAATGCATGTACATGTGTAGAAATTATTCAGGCCAACAGAACCATTTCTGAAAATCCTGACTTACAGGATTCTCATTCTGGAGCTCCCTATCTCCAAGCATTCATGTGGCGTATACTCGGTGGCAGCTTAGCAAAACAAGAAGCAAAAATACCAGTTTAAAAGCTATTCATGTACGAACCCCATAAATAATAACAACAGAGGAGACCAAGAGGATGAATTTAACATCTAATTACGGAGAATCGTTTGCTTAATCAACAGCTTAATGTCTTTCCAATTCTTTCCTTTCATTCTAGAAAATAAGTTATTTAAATCCATATAGAGGAAGACCCACCCAAGACAAGACAAATATGAGGTAGGAAAAAGGGTTAAGATACCGAATGAAGATTTTCCTTCCATATTGAACAAGGCGATGCCCTGTGGATTCTTTCGTTGAACCCACCCATCTAACCTATTTTAAATATTCTTGCTTTTTTTAGTTCCAACTATCATAGGTTAGAACTATGTGGGGAAATATCAGAAGATAAATATTCTTTTTAAAACAAGCAAGAAAGCAATTTGTTAAAGAGAGCAGCTTGCATTAATCATAAAGTAATCTTCAGTCAAAGACAACAGGAAGCCGAAATGTACAGTATATCTAGTCTAGGGGTGTCAAACTCAAGGCACGGGGGCCGGATCCGCCGAGGCTCCATTTGCAGCTGCAACCGCCTCCTACAGCTGTCTGCCAAATAAAATGGAACTCAGGGAGGCTGCACACAACACACCTGGGCTCTGTTTTCAGCCGCAGCAGCCTCCTGCAGCCCTCTGCCAGCAAAAATGGAGCCTTGATGAGTGACGTTGGGCTGGCCATGCCTATTTTCTGGTCACACACCCCTCTAATCCATTTAGATTAATCCCCCCCCTGCCCCCCCGCGGTCAAACGCAATCCTGACGCGGCCCTTAATGAAATTGAGTTTGACACCCCTGATCTTGTCAATCCAGCTCTCCTTCCAAAGGAAAAATGGACTCTACAATTAAAACCATCTATTTGGAAGAGCAATAAAATTCAGTCCATCTAAGAAATAAAAATCAGATGCCGCACTACAGTCACAGGCAACTAATTAAGTCTAACTGGAATTTAATAAAGATGGCAGTGCTATCAACTAGACCAGCCACCAACTCATGTCCTTCACTTCCTCAGTGATCTGGGAGGAGGTCTTTATGAGAGCACCACAGCTTCTGCCCCAAGAAGGAAACCAATGACAATGTCATAACATTCCTAAGGGACAACAGCTGAAATGACTAAGCAAGGGAGAGCAGATGGAGAACCTGAGGCCACCAGGTGAGTATTCTAGCCTATGATTAAAGCTGCAAAGAGCCCAAGAATCACAAGCTTAGCTTTCAGCTGAAGAAATAGATCAGGCTCTCAGAAATTTTATATGTGCGCTTGATGATGGCTAGTCCATGGTATCCATCATTAAGCGCATAAGGCACTGGAGTAATCATCACTCCTCACTATTTTTTTTTCTTATCTTAGTATTACCCTATTATTACTCACAAATATAGGCTTGGGTTCTATTAGAATCCTAAATACTCTGTAGTGTAACAGAACAAAATTCCAGTGTATCTGAACTACCACTATGCCAAAAATAATACATACCAAATTATACAGATGGCAGTGGGCTCATTATAATTACAAGCATGAGAAATAAACAGTTTAGGGTAAATCCACAGTCTAAACATTCCTTAATCTGCTTTTGGGCATGGGGCTGAGATATGAAGTTATTGTGCCTCTGCTGAGATAAGGCAAGGTCTTTTTTTCTCAAAATATTCAATAAACAGTAACCAAGTATGTTTTGTAAAAAAAAGGTGACGTGGGTTTTTTAAAAAATTATATTACTTTTGAAGTAATGGGAGAAAAAGCTGCCCCCTTTCACTTATCTTCTTTCTGCCAAGGCAAAAAATGTGAATTTAACTGAATCATAATAGAGAGAGCAGATATATGTCTGTACATGCATAAAGTAAGGGAGCAGAATTATGTCACAAGAAAACAAAAATACGTTTTTAAGAGTTTTTGAATTTGGAAGGTCTATCACCTACAGCATGTTAGGAAGGCTCTAGCAGCGTGAAAAAAATTCACATTGGTCCCCAGAGAATAAAGTGCTTTTTGCATCCACCCACCCAAATTCCCAGCCAATAGATATGATTTCTCCTCTCAAAATAACTGTGCTGGGTTGTTTAGAAGCAGGCGGGGTAGAAGATCATGAAGCAGACCATATTCCTTTTACAGAACTTACAGAAAGCGTGGTTGGCCAACCTATTGTGGGAGGGAAAGAATGGTATCATCTTTGAGATCCATTTGAAAGCAATTCTTAACAGGATAAAAATAAATAACACTTCCAGCAGAGTGCTCCCTTAAATACACGGCGATACGTCACGATATGAATTGTGGCAAGTTCCACCAGTTCATCCGGTAGTTTTTAACCGTTGTTGCCATCCACTCAACGTGCGGATTCTGCTTCTCTCGCCCTTCCAGCACCCACCACTTCTAAGTACAACAAGGGTTATCAATGACCAGCATGACATCAATGCCATAAACTTCCAGGAGGTCCATAAGGAAGCTACGGTCGCCTTGGGGGTCCAAACCCATTCCACGGGCATGGTCAGCTGTCAATGTCTTGTCCTGGCTGGCTGATATCTCCATCAAGGTCTGAAATATCCGGTTGTTCTGCTCCATGAAGAACCTTAGAGACAATGTGAAATGGAGACAGGTGAAGATGTGTAAAGCCTAAAGACATTCTGCTCTCCAAGCCCATGAACTGAATATTACTCATCTTCTGTTACCCTATGATTTGGAAAAATCCAGCTGGCCAATCGCTAAACATAGAAACATAGAAGACTGGGGGCAGAAAAAGTCCTCATGGTCTATCTAGTCTGCCCTTATACTATTTCCTGTGTTTTATCTTACAATGGATATATGTTTATCCCAGGCATGTTTAAATTCAGTTACTGTGGATTTACCAACCACGTCTGCTGGAAGTTTGTTCCAAGGATCTACTACTCTTTCAGTAAAATAATATTTTCTCACATTGCTTTTGATCTTTCCCCCAACTAACTTCAGATTGTGTCTCCTTGTTCTTGTGTTCACTTTCCTATTAAAAACACTTCCCTCCTGAACCTTATTTAACCCTTTAACATATTTAAATGTTTCGATCATGTCCCCCCTTTTCCTTCTGTCCTCCAGACTATACAGATTGAGTTCATTAAGTTTTTCCTGATACGTTTTATGCTTAAGACCTTCCAACATTCTTGTAGCCCATCTTTGGACCCGTTCAATTTTGTCAATATCTTTTTGTAGGTGAGGTCTCCAGAACTGAACACAGTATTCCAAATGTGGTCTTACAAGCGCTCTATATAAGGGGATCACAATCTCCCTCTTCCTGCTGGTTATACCTCCAGCTATGCAGCCAAGCATCCTACTTGCTTTTCCTACCGCCCGGCCACACTGCTCACCCATTTTGAGACTAAATTGGCAATTGCCTAAAACTGACTACAAGACACTTGTCCTGTATAGAAAATAACCTCCTGAGAATATACCGTGTAGTATTCCTTGTGTAGGTCAAAGATCATATTGATGAGCACGCCATCAATGAATGCTTGGTTCATAAATTAGCTGTTAGCATAAGTTAGCATGCGTTTTGCTCAGGCTTTGCAATTACAGATTTCTGGGTAGGCCTGGAAAGTTCAGGGAAGGTTCATGTTCTCAGGAACAGACAGTGTTGTATGAGATCATGAGAAGGGATGGGAGTACTAGCTGGTGCCATCACAACAAATTCCTTTGCCTAGCTTTCTCACAGGTTTCCTCTAAACTCCTATCATATACCTGCAGCCTTATCTATGATATATTGACAAGCTTATGAATTACAGCATCATGTAGAACTGTGCATGGATTAGGTCATAGAAAACAGATTACGGTATTATAAAAAGGTGCTGTGTGAAATAGGTTTAGGACAAGTTAGGTTTAGTTAGGATAAGTTAGAATAAGTTGCTTATTTTGGTTCTTTGGGCTTCTTGGCTTTCTCCACTAATAAAGTAAGGCCTTTGGCTTTTTTCACCCTGCAATGATCTTCATCTATCTTTGAATCCTTCAACCAACAACACAACAATACTGCTCAACAGGTTTCTACAAAATGCCTTCTCTAAAGTCCCATACCCTGTTACAAGGGGCTTCTTCAAAAACTCTCATTCAAACAGTAGACGCATCTGAATCCATTATGATGTAGGTAAATCTTTCTTTGCTTCTCTGTAGGATTTTTGATGATATCCTTCATTTATTTTTCCATATGCAGCCTCCCACTACATCGAAGGTAGGATCATCTACTGGTCACGGCCAGCTTAATATATACTCAGACTTGTTCTTTTGTTCTATGCTCTGTCCCATTTAACCCTTTAAAATTATTCTTTGCAACCTTAGCATGTTTTAAAGCAAAGCACTAGTTTCTAGCATCGTATGCATTTGCAGAAATGAGCCATAAACAGGTCGCAATTATTGGAGAGAGCATCCTAAGAGCTTGATGCACCAAATAAGTGTCAGTCAACATGGCAGCCATTTTGTGAATGGAACCACAGCAAAGTCTCAAAATTCAAAACTACTCTTAACCTAATGTTGCCGTTGGCCATTCAGATTAATATTATCATGTCACTATTTTTTCCAGCTTAGTGAACGACAATGTCAACCTAACTTTTAACCATGTAGCCTTTGACTAGCTAACAAACACTCTCAAGAGTTTTTTCTTGCCAAACTTTTTTTTATTTATTTCCTTGCATATGCTGAAAATATAACATTTCAAACTCAGTGTGTGTTTTACTGCTTAGGTTTAGTTTCAATTTTCATTGCCTCGCCAATAGCATAAAATAAAACCATTGCTACAATCTGATTAACAGAATTTGGAATATAACATTGAGTACTCCAACTTTTAGCTGACCATCAGAGTAATAGATCTGACTCTGACGTCTCACTCGGACATGCTACCATGCCTCTGTGACTTATGTGGCCCCATGAAATATGGATTCCCTAATGGTTCCCTGAGACTTGCAAAAAATCCATGAAAAAGCTACGATTTTCAGTGGTAGTTGCCACAGATCGGGCATGTATGTATGGGGGAACATCGACCTATCACTTTATCACTGAAGAGCCAACTGCAATCATGTAGGAGGAGACTTAGAGAGGATGAGAAAAGGAGATCAAAGAACATAAGCTCCCTAAAATCACAAGAATGGCTTGGAAATATCTCAAACAAACGTAGCTCATCACTCATTTCAAGCCGTGCTCTGAAGAATCCCCTCTGAACAACTTACAAGATGAAGAGGTCCTCTTCGCAAGAACTACAATCACCATCTACTTCCTGGGAGTACATCAGCATCTGTCTGAATGAGAGAAACATATTCAATTCAATTCAATTCCATTTATTAGATTTGTATGCCGCCCCTCTCTGAAGATTCGGGGTGGCTCACAACAATAATAAAAACAGTATAACAATGGAACAAATCTAATAATAAAATTATATTTAAAAAACCCAACAATTTAAAAACCATACAGCACATACATACCAAACATAAAATATAAGAAAGCCTTGGGGGAGGATGTCTTAGTTCCCCCATGCCTGGCAATATAGGTGGGTCTTGAGTAACTTGCGAAAGACAAGGAGGGTGGGGGCTGTTCTAATCTCTGGGGGGAGTTGATTCCAGAGGGCCGGGGCCGCCACAGAGAAGACTCTTCCCCTGGGGCCTGCCAAATGACATTGTTTGCTCGACGGGACCCAGAGAAGGCCAACTCTGTGGGACCTTATCGGCCGCTGGGATTCGTGCGGTAGAAGGAGGATCCGGAGGTATTCTGGTCCAATGCCATGAAGGGCTTTAAAGGTCATTACCAACACTTTGAATTGTGACCGGAAAACGATCGGCAGCCAGTGCAGGCCACGGAGTGTTGTAGAAACGTGGGCGAATCTAGGAAGCCCCACGATGGCTCTCGCGGCCGCATTCTGCACGATCTGAAGTTTCCGAACACTTTTCAAAGGTAGCCCCATGTAGAGAGCGTATACTCATCACATTGACAGATCCACAATTGATGCCCTACAGCAGGAGTGTCAAACTCGATTTCATTGAAGGACGTATCAGATTAGTGTCTGACCTCAGGGAGGGAGGTGGATGTGGCCAGGGTGGGCATGACCGGCTCAATGTCACTCATGTCAGGGGTGCTTGTGGTGGCTGTGCTCTGCCAGCGAAAATGGCTTCCTGAGCTCCGTTTTTGGCTGTGACGGCTTCCTGAAACCCTCTGCCAGAGAAAATGGAGCTCGGGAGGGCCGTGGGCGGCCCTGCCGAGCTCCATTTTCGCTGGCAGGGGCTCCGCGGGCCAGTCCTTTGCTGTTTTCCAGGGTGGAAAGAGGCCAGATCTAAGTACCCTGCAGACCGGATCCAGTTTCCAGGCCATGGGTTTCACACCCCTGCCCTATAGCAATACAAACAAAATGTCCCAAACCAGACCCAATACTTCTTAGACATGTGACATCATTACAAAACAAAAATGAATAGGTGGTCAGAGCCTGCAGTCAAGTAAAGCTATGTTTAGACTTTTCTTCAGCTATTTTGTAGCATTTTTAAAAAGAAATTTCATATTCAAACTTAATGAGTTCCCTGTGGTTTTGGCAAAATAAACATGCTGGAAAGAAATGACCAAAACTCTGGAACAATTCAGAACTAAAGCAGAGGCTTTCATTCAAACTCCTCAAAACATGTGAAGAGGAATCCCTAGCAAATTTCTGGTACTACCTCTGATCATTAAGTCTCTGGTACTTCTCCTTGTCTGCACTGTTAATCTTCAAGAGTGGTTGCAGATGCTCATGGTGTGTCTTTACATTCTGGTTATCTACGTAGACATCATAGAGATCCTGCTTTTCTTCGAAGATTTTCTCTGTTGTGCCTGGTGGGGGAAAAAACACAAGAGGGGGTTGGATCCAAATTAAGTTAAATCCACTTGGGCTTTCCACCCAACGAGATGTCAGCAGTTAAATACAAAATCCATGGTGAGCATGGGCTAAAGTTTCATGCATGTTTTTATTCCGCCTCCAAGGCTCTTGGAAGCAGATAGTGTGATGACACCAACCAGGCCCAAATATTTAGTGTATAATATTTGGCTGGGGAATCCTGAGAGTTGAAATTCATAAGTCTTAAAGTTGTCAAAGCTGGGAACCCTTTCAGAAGCTTAATACGTGTATTTTGATTATTTTGACCAAAGAAATAGACAAAATCAAACCATGAAAAACAGGGTATCCTTCGATCTGTAGAACAGGCTGAGGACAGCTTAAATTGCTTGCTGTAGCATTCAGAGGCTATGGTATAGCACTTACGAATAGCACTTAGACTTATATACTGCTTCATAGTACTTTACAGCCCTCTCTCAGCAGTTTACAGAGTCAGTACATTGCCCCCAACAATCTGGTTCCTCATTTTACCAACTTCGGAAGGAAGGAAGGCTGAGTCAACCTTTATTTATTATTTTATTTTATTATTTATTAATCAGATTTGTATGCTGCCCCTCTCCATAGACTGGGGGCGGCTAACAACAATAATAATAAAATGTAAACAAATCTAATATTTAAGTTAATTTTTTAAAAAACCAATTTAAGAAAGCAATCATACATACTGACATACCATACATACATTTTATAAGCCTAGGGGGGAGGGAAAGTCTCAATTCCCCCATGCCTGACGACAGAGGTGGGTTTTAAGAAGCTTACGAAAGGCAAGGAGGGTGGGGGCAACTCTGATATTTGGGGGGAGTTGGTTCCAAAGGGTCGGGGCTGCCACAGAGAAGGCTCTCCCCCTGGGTCCCGCCAAACGACATTGTTTAGTTGACGGGACCCCGAGAAGGCCAACTCTGTGAGACCTAACTGGTCGCTGGGATTCGTGCGGCAGCAGGCGGTCCCGGAGATATTCTGGTCCGGTGCCATGAAGGGTTTTATAGGTCATAACCAACACTTTGAATTGTGACCGGAAACTGATCGGCAACCAATACAGACTGCGGAGTGTTGGTGTAACAAGGGCATATTTAGGAAGGCCCATGATAGCTCTCGCAGCTGCATTCTGCACGATCTGAAGTTTCCGAACACTTTTCAAAGGTAGCCCAACCTTGATTTTGAATACACACTCAAATGAAAACCAATCTTGAGCCTGGTGAGATTCGATCTGCCAAACTGATGGCAGCCAGTGATCAGCAGAAATAGTCTGCAGTACTGCATTCTAATCACTAAGCCACCGCGGCTTTATATATATATATATATATATATATTTTAATTTTTAGATACTTCTTGCATGGAAGTGGTAGGGTTTTTTCCAAATGCAGAACCAGATTTGCTCTGAAGCACTAAGACATGCTACCTGTTTATCTGCCAAAATGAAATGGTACGTTCCTCAAATATCTTTAATATTTAACTACGATGAATGCATAAATCTTTCATGTAGAACTACTGGAAGTCCAACTTCTGCAACAGCCAAATTGATCCCAGGTATGACCAATTTAATAAGGAAATAAATCCGGAGCATTACTTACAGGCTACATATGATACTTCATTCTCCAGCATTTCAATGTCGGCTATATTGACGTAGAAAAACGGCTTGGACTCAGGGACGGTCCCTCCAATACCCGGCAAGGAGACGTTGGCAAGGCAGCAGCAGCAATAAACTACGGGCAAGAACAGAAGGAAACCAACAAGGCATAAGGTAAGCAATAGGACTTCCAGAACTTGAGAACAAACTTGCCACAGGAGGAACTGTCTCTATGATTGTCCTAGGGGTCAAATAAGCAATGAAGAAACAATATTAATAAAAATCTTAGGACACAAGCAACAAGTTACAGTCATACAGTCCTAAGTGGGAGGAAAAGAGTGATAGGAATGGTGAGAAAAAACTAGTAGAAATAGTAGTGCAGACTTAGTAAAAAGTTTGCCAGTATTGAGGGAATTATTTGTTTAGCAGAGTGATGACATTCGGGGGGAAAAACTGTCCTTGTATCTAGTTGTCTTTGTGTACAGTGCTCTGTAGCGGCGTTTTGAGGGTCGGACTTGAAGCAATTTGTTTCCAGGATGTGAGGGGTCAGTAAATATTTTCACCGCCCCATTTTTTGACTCATAGTAGTCTTACATAGTCCTCAACTTATGTACGACCTCAACTTACGACTGGTAACTTAGTAACCATTTTAAGTTCCAAAAGATCTATGTGATCTGGACACAGATCTGAAGCTTTGAAGGTATCCTACATACCACATGCAATCATGTTATTGCCTTTTTTGGGACTCAACAACCAGGTTGCATTTATAGCTGTTTGCAACACGACGTGGTTAAAGGTTTTGCCAAAATCAGCATTTGGGTGTAAGCATTTTACTGAAAGAGTAGTAGATCCTTGGAACAAACTTCCAGCAGACATGGTAGATAAATCCACAGTAACTGAATTTAAACATGCCTGGGATAAACATATATCCATCCTAAGATAAAATATAGAAAATAGTATAAGGGCAGACTAGATGGACCATGAGGTCTTTTTCTGCCGTCAGACTTCTATGTTTCTATTTACTTCCAGTTTGGAGAAAAACCAGCCCATAACTAACCACTGTTTCATTTAATGATCAGCACATTTTATGACTTTCTGCAAAAAAAGATCACATTTATAACGGTCGTAACTCATGACCATTATGGGCAGGCTCCATTACAATCACAACTTGAGGACATTATAATAGGAAAATATTTTATTAAACGACGATTAAAATGGCAAAAGTATTACTACAATTTGGTCTGCAGGACCACAGCTTCCTTAAAAAACGTTTTTTTCTCTCTCTCCCCCTTCCTCCCTCTTCCTCTTCTTAAATTCCTGTAATGTGCGAAAGAATTTTGCTTCTTTCTGTCTGCCTGATTTTGCAACCAAGGCCACATATTCCCCCCTGCTTTCCTACCTCTGTAGCAGACCACGCCGACGGGAGGCGGAGAAAATATCAAAATCCGTTTGCGAAGCAAGGCAAACTTCCAGAGTGTCAGGATCTGTTCTCCGAAGAACTTGATGAACTGAGACATGCAGCCCGCAGGGTGGGTGATCTGCAGCCACAGGAAACAGCAAGGGACCGAGGTCAAAGCTAAAACAAGACAACTGTGGTGGGAAGCTACAGAAATGCCAGTTTCAACAAAAGCTCTGGGAAGAGAGGAGCTGCCCAGGCTTGTTGGCATCATCCTTTCTTTTCAGATAAATAGTGAAAAATTGGTCATTCTCTCTCTTTTTTCCCTCTCTCTCACAAAACTTCTGTGCCCGGCCATGAACTTGAGGGGGTGGGTCTCTCTCTCTGCTGAAAAAATGAGACTCCCCACAAGTCAACTTATGGGAAAGGTGGAGAGAGGGTGAGGTGACAGCTCTGGTGTAGGCACAAGTCTATGCCGCTTTGACCCCAGGGTGCTGCTTCTGCGCACAGGTGGCAAGGCCATCCAACCGCTGCCTCTTGTTTCCTGGGGAGGGGTTTGCTTCCTGTTTCTTCCCGGTGGCGGGAAGAATATCGGTAGGAGTGGACGGGGCGTGGTCCCCAGAAACAGCCGGAAAAGCTGGGTGGGGCTCAGAGCCCATGGGGGTTTCTCCCGACTGACAGCAGATCACCTGTTGGGCGGGAGAAATGGCGCCGGCTCTAGGAGTTTGGTTTTTGCCTGCACAGCCATGCGACCACACAGGCTAGAGGGAACAGTGGCCAGGAACACAGGATACGGGCGCATCCTGTGCTCCTGTCATCACCCGCGGGCCGGATAAATGGCCTCAGCGGCCCGCATGTGGCCCCCGGGCGGTAGTTTGGGGACCGCTGCCTTAAACTATCAATATCTATTTCTCTGTGTTTCCTTTCGTTTCAATTATATTTATTCTGTGGTATAATGGTTCATTAAAGCAACTATATTTACATTTGACAACAGTTTGTTTTTCCTCTCCATTTTTCTCCATTTTCATTTGAGTGTGTATTCACAATCAAGATTTTAATTAGTTATATACATTTTTTTTGGTTATCCAGACCTACCACCTGTTTCCAAGTATTGTGGAATTCTTTGTTATCTTTATCCTGTAGTTCATTTCATAAAATGTTTATGCTGCCATCGAACGAGTCTGACTCGGTCGACTCCCAACCAAATAAAATGTAAGTAAAACCAAAACAAATTTAACAGAAGCATCCACAGCGAGTAGCACAAAAAGCAGCATGATAAAAATTCCGTAACCAAAGTGGGGAAAATAATAGTAACAATCAAGTCAAAATACAGTCCCCAAATCCCTAGAATTTAGAATGACAACAAAAAAGTAGTATCTACTGGCAATAATGAAACCAACACACAACAGTTCAATCATCGCAAATATTCCTCACCTTCATCTCTGGATACATATATTTGTGGATGGAAGGCAGCCAGTGGATGGGTTGCTGTGAAACAAGGGTGCCTGCTGGGAAGACCCCTTTTTTGTCATCGTAAAAGGCTTCCAAGTGAGAG
Source organism: Erythrolamprus reginae (assembly GCF_031021105.1). NCBI lineage: Eukaryota > Metazoa > Chordata > Lepidosauria > Squamata > Dipsadidae > Erythrolamprus > Erythrolamprus reginae. Next base: position 78,183,124 of record NC_091955.1, read on the forward strand.
TAATGTCCTGGCATTTCCAACTGGTGCCTGGAAGAGAAACAAATAAACAAGACAAGCAGCTGCGGAGTGGTCTCTCTATAGCCTCCCTCATCAGATGCACAATTCTTTGCCTATTTATCTCCATAATTGGGAGGTTGAACAACTAGCCTCGTGGTGCGACCGGAACAATCTGGAACTGAACACACTCAAAACCGTAGAAATGCCAGACCCATCTTAGACTACTGCTCATCTGTCTGGACCCCTTACTACATCTCAGACATCAACACCCTTGAAAATGTCCAAAGATATTTCACCAGAAGAGCCCTTCACTCCTCCACTCGAAACAGAATATCCTACAAAAATAGACTAACAATCTTGGGCCTAGAAAGCCTAGAACTACAGCGTCTAAAACATGATTTGAGTATTGCCCACAAGATCATATGCTGCAATGTCCTACCAGTCAATGACTACTTCAGCTTCAACCGCAACAACACAAGAGCACGCAACAAATTCAAACTCAATACGAACCGCGCCAAACTTGACTGTAAAAAATATGATTTCAACAATCGAATTATCGAAGCGTGGAACTCATTACTGGACTCAATTGTGTCAACCCCTAACCCCCAACATTTCTCCCTTAGACTCTCCACGATTGACCTCTCCAAATTCCTAAAAGGCCAGTAAGGGGCGTACATAAGTGCACTGGTGTGCCTTTCGTCCCCTGTCCAATTGTCTTTCCTTTCTCTCACTTATCATATATATTCTCTTTCTATCATATATCCTCTCCTCTAAGCCCACTTTCACCCTTTTTATATTATCACATGTCTATTTTCTTCCTATATACTTGTGTACTGGACAAATGAATTTAAAAAAAATGGTGGTAGACTTTAGGAGAAACCCTCCCATCCTACCACCTCTTACAATACTAGACAACACAGTATCAACAGCAGAGACCTTCAAATCTCTAGGTTCTATTATATCTGAAGGCCTAAAATGGTCACCTAACATCAAAAACGTCATCAAAAAAGCACAACAAAGAATGTTCTTTCTGCACCAACTCAGGAAGCTCAAATTGCCCAAGGAGCTGCTGATACAGTTCTACAGAGGAATCATTGAGTCTGTCATCTGCACCTCTATAACTGTCTGGTTTGGTTCTGCAACCCAACAAGACAGACACAGACTTCAGAGGATAATCAGAACTGCAGAAAAAACAATTGCTGCCAACTACAGTACCTTCCATTGAGGACCGTCAAAGTATTCACTAAGGCTGCATTACTATTACTATTAGTCTTCTCATCATTCCTATCACCCATTTCATCCTACTTATGACTGTAACTTGTTGCTTATATCTTTACGATTTATATTAATATTGATTGTTTCCTGATTGCTTATTTGTACCCTATGGCAATCATTGTTGTACTTCATGATTCTTGACAAATCTATCTTTTCTTTTATGTACACTGAGAGCATATGCACCAATGGAAAATTTATTTATTTATTTATATATATATATATATATATATATATATATATATATATATATATATATATATATATATATACACACACACACATACAGTATATATATATATATTATATATATATACAGTATATATATATATACAGTATATATATATATATATATATATATATATATATATATATATATATATATATATATATACGCCGCCCCTCTCCGTAGACTCGGGGCGGCTCACAACAACAATAAAACAATTCAAGACAAATCTAATAATTTAAAAACATTTTAAAAAACTCTGTTATTAAAGCAGACATACACACAAACATACCATACATGAATTGTATAGGCCCGGGGGAGATGTCTCAATTCCCCCAAGCCTGACAGCACAAATTCCTTGTGTGTCCAATCACACTTGACCAATAAAGAATTCTACTCTATTGTTTTCTATTCATAACAGGACTGACAGCAAAGTGGTCCAGATGAGGCCTGGACTGAGCCCATTGTTTAGGAGGATGGGTTGGTTGGTAGAAAATTCCAGGGGGAAAAGCTAGGCTCCCCAGCAAATCCTCAAAAGGAATAGCAATAGCATTTAGACTTATATACCGCTTCATAGTGCTTTATAGCCCTCCCTTAGTGGTATACAGAGTCAGCATATTGGCCCCAACAATCTTCATTTTATCAAGCCTAGAAGGATGGAAGGCTGAAATCAACAGTCAACTTGCAAAGCTTTCAAGTTGCCATAAGCAGGCAGAGGGAAAAAGCTGACGGAGTGGCTGATTCTACTAATTGAAACTGCATTCCACAAAGGTTTGTTTTACTGATTGTGTCCTGGGTTACCGGAGTCAGTAGGAAGGGATGTGGGTTTCACAGCCCACCAGTCTGGTTCACTGGATAATGTAATTTTTGAAATGTCCAGTGAGGAGGAAGAGGAGGGAAACAGAGTCATGAGGGCACGTAACCTACGTGAGCTCAGTTCTGACCGCATCGGAGTATTGCCGAAATGTCACTCCTAATAAATGGCAATATATTTTTCTAACTTTGTCTCGTGGCTCGTGAATTAATTAGGGCATTTTTGGGAAACTTCACATCAACCTTGAGCCAGTCAGGATTGAACTGCTGGCAGTCGGAAGGATTACCTGCAATACTGCATTCTAACCACTGTGCCACCATGGAATCAAACACATGGCATTTCTCTTGCACAGACAGGTCTTGATTCGGAATCAGATTCATACTTGAACATATCCCATTCCATGGTATGTCTATATATGTGCCATTTTCACTTGGTTTTCAACTATTTCAACTTTATGGGGGATAACTTCATTTGGGTCATAAATGGCACATTGCTTCATCGCTGTCACAGCCAGAATCATAGCAGGGGTTTAGAACATCTAACAGGGCTTCCCATCATGAACACTGCTTGAAGGACACTTGGAGGTGTTAGAAGGAACACCATCCCCACCATGCTTCCTTTATTTAAGGACCTACCTGACCTGGTTCTCCAAGAAGTGCATGTATCTGTACAACAGAGTGTAGGAAGGAGAAAGAATGCCCACAGATTTCATGCGTGCACCACGTTCCAATTCGCTGTCCACAGGCATATTGGCAAAACACGCCAAACCAAAGCAAATGCCTTTCCGGAAGTAACTAGGAAACAAAAAGGACGCATAAGGATACATCTTCAAAGCATCAACAAATGACTAAAAAATTAACACAGCCTGATGGTGGCAGGAAGGACTATGAAAACAGGTCATGGCGGAACCAGAAGATTTACAGCACACATAGCAGTTATACCAGTGATAGCGAATCTATGGCACAGGTGCCACAGGTGGCACACGGAACCATATCTGCTGGCACACGAGCTGTTGCCCTAGCTCAGCTCCATCGTGCATGTGTGTGCTGGCTAGCTGACTTTTGGCTCACACAGAGGCTCGAGGGCCATTTTTGGCTTCCAGAGAGCCTCCGGGGGATGGGGGAGGGCATTTTTACCTTCCCCCAGCTCCAGGGCAGCCTTTGGAGTCTGGGCAGGGTGAAACATGAGCCTACTGGGCCCACCAGAAGTTGGGAAACAAGCTGTTTCCAGTCTACAGAGGGCCTCCAGGGGGGCAGGAGAAGCTGTTTTTGCCCTCCCCAGGCATTGAATTATGGGTGTTGGCACTCATGCATGAGCAATAGCATGCACACATGCTCTTTTGACATCCAAGGAAAAAAAGGTTCGCCATCACTGAGTTATACCATTGCTCTTTAACCCCTCTGGGGCAAGGATCCACAAACCTGGCAACTTTAAGACTTGTGGATTCAATCTCCCAGAATTGAAGTGCACAAGTCTTAAAGTTGTCAAGTTTGAAGACCTCTAAACTATGGGATTTAGAGCTAATTTGCAATCTATCCTGAAAATACTGCACTGGCACAATTTCCTTATTCTGCTTTTTCTCTTCTCGAGAAGCATATTATTCCTTCAATCCTAGTTTTCAGTTCTAGGATTAAACAAGCTTTGAATGATGGTTAAACAAATGGTTGTTAGGCAAGAACTACCTGCAGATAGGTGGATATCAAAATACCCAAAATGATCTATTTTGTCAAGTCTTTATTTGGCACCTAAAAGGTAACAGAGTAAGCACCAGGTATATTTTCTTTGACTAGCAATTGATTGATAGCAGAGGCCCACAGAGAAAACTGTCATTAAACAACTACAACTTATGGGCAACTTAGTAAAATTATTATTATTCTGTTCCAGAGAAAGATATAAATATATTTGCACAGAAATTCAGGGATACTGAAAAGAGGGGGGTAAGAAATGAAGAGAGAAATAAAAAAGATATTGTTGTGGGAGTTTACTGCAGACCACCTGGGCAGGCAGAAGATATTGTATGTAGGCCCTGATCGATGTTTCGAAGATGCATGAAGTGATGTTAATGAGAAATATAAATTATCCTGACATTTTCAGGAATCTAATTCTACCAAGAGGACCAGCAATTCCTTACCCTCTCTTGCTGACAATTTTATCTGTCAGAAAGTGGAAGAAAGAAATAGCTATGCTGGATTTCATCCTCATTGACAGGAAGAATTAACTGAAGCAATTGGCACCTTGGGAAAAAAGTGTTTACACTATCTTTGAATCTGAGATATCGAGAAAAATGAAATCAGAGAAGTTGAGAAACTGGTGAACTGGCAATGACTAGCAGAAATGTTCTCTTGTTTTGTGTTTACATTTCCTCGGACAGAAAATGGAGCCCTAGCTGGTCATCATTATGTTATTGGGAGAAGAAGGAAATTAAGGATGAACAAGGGGAGGATAAGATAAATTGTGGCTAATTTAAATGATGGCAAGCCTGCAGAAATGGATGGGTTCCTAGGCTACTAAAAGAACTCAGAGAGATCATTGCTGAACTACTGGAGGTCAGGCCACATCCCTGAAGAGAGCAAATGGCATCTTACAATTCAAAAAGAAAATACAGACCTCTCAGCTTGACATCTGCACTGGGAAAGATCATTCAACAGCAAGTCTGTAAGCACTTACTTGGATAGGCATGCCACTATCTTAGAAACATAGAAACATAGAAGTCTGACGGCAGAACAAGACCTCATGGTCCATCTAGTCTGCCCTTATACTATTTTCTGTATTTTATCTTAGGATGGATATATGTTTATCCCAGGCATGTTTAAATTCAGTTACTGTGGATTTATCTACCACGTCTGCTGGAAGTTTGTTCCAAGGATCTACTACTCTTTCAGTAAAATAATATTTTCTCATGTTGCTTTTGATCTTTCCCCCAACTAACTTCAGATTGTGTCCCCTTGTTCTTGTGTTCACTTTCCTATTAAAAACACTTCCCTCCTGGACCTTATTTAACCCTTTAACATATTTAAATGTTTCGATCATGTCCCCCCTTTTCCTTCTGTCCTCCAGACTATACAGAAGTTATACTATCTGTATTCTATACTATACAGATAGTATACTATCGAAGTTTGTAAGCACTTGGATAGGTGTGCTACTATTAACAGGAGCAATAATTTGCAAACAAATTATACCAAACTATATGTTTAACTATATGTCTTTCTTTAGAGTTACTAGCTTTGTAGATCAGGAGAAATAATCAGGCAAATAATTTTGATTACGGAGACCCCTGAGATTTCTTAGGGGGATGCCCGGGGGTCCTAGGACCACACTTTAAGAAACACTGCTGGAGTGGATCCTGCACTGAACAACCATAGGTTTCTATTAAGCCCTACATGGCTTAGGAGCAGACTATTTACGAGTCCGTCTCTGCCATATACCACCCAGAGACCTATTACATCACAATGAGTTGGCCTTCTCTAGGTCCCGTCAACTAAACCAGTGTTTTTCAACCAGTGTGCCGTGGCACACTAGTGTGCCGCGAGACATGGTCAGGTGTGCCGCGAAGCTCAGAGAGAAAGAAAACAAGAGAGAGAGAAAGAAAGAGAAAGAAAGAAAGAAAGAGAGAGAGAAAGCAAGAGAGAAAGAAAGCAAGAGAGAGAGAGAGAAAGAAAGAAAGAGAGCAAGAGCGAGCGAGAGAGAAAGAGAACAAGAGAGAAAGCAAGCAAGAGAGAGAGAAAACAAGAGAAAGAAAGAGAGAGAGCAAGAGAGAGAGAGCAAGAGAGAGAGAGCAAGAGAGAGAAAGAAAGCAAGAGAGAGAGAAAGAGGGAGGGAAGGAGAGAGAGAGAAAGACATAGAGGGAGGTAGGGAGGGAGAGAGAAAGAGCAAAAAAGAGAGGAAGGAAGGAAGAGAAAGAAAGAGGGATGGAGAGAGAGAGGAAGAAAGAGGAAGAAAGGGAGAGAAAGAAGGAGGGAGAAAGAAATAGAGTGAAGGGGAGGAAGAGAGAGAGAGAGATTTTTTTTGTCCAAACTTTTTTTAGCCGCCCCCTCCCCCCGCTCAATGTGCCCCAGGGTTTCGTAAATGTAAAAAATGTGCCGCAGCTCAAAAAAGGTTGAAAATCACTGAACTAAACAATGCAGGTTGACAGGCCCGCGGGGGAAGGCCTTCTCTGTGGCTGCCCCAACTTTATGGAACCAGCTGCCTCCCCGATGTCCGTACTGCTCCCACGCTACTGTCCTTCCAAAAGGCCGTGAAGACCTGGCTTTGCCGGCAGGCCTGGGGGCTATGAATGTAACATCTTATCACGGCCAAATTGTAACTGACTCTGTATGCATGTGTGTTTGATTGGATAGATCATTGGGTTTATTATAGTTTTACTGTTCTTTATTAACTAATATTTGACTTTTGTTATATTGTATGTATTATTTACTGTCGTAAATCGCCCTGAGTCCCATTGGGATTGGGCGGCATATAAATCAAATTAATTAAATTAAATTAAATTATTAACAAATCTGGAAGGCGCTTGCCTTGAAAATAGACAGGAACTAATTCTTTGCTTTTCAGCACAGATGCCAATTATATTCCAGATGTATTCCAGTTTCCAGACTCGTCTTTGACAACAACTGCACTAATGATAAAATAGAGATGTTTGCTGTTTCCTTATAAATCAATCTTCCAACACTGGGTCTTACAAGATATACTAAGATATAGACATTACCAGAGGCAGACACAATGTTTTAACGTACTTTGTTTTCCAAATTTAAGATTCACTCCTATTTAGAAGAAAGAAGAGTTGCAGGCAGGAAGGAAAAGGGGGCACTGGGACCATTAAAAAAAGCCAAGATGTGTAACTGCAACCATGTCCCAATTTTATGTGCTTTGTGTGCGTAGCATAAATTAAAAATAACATGGTTTGATGGCATGGGTCCTGACTGTTTTATCCTTTTGCAAGAGGCCCCGGACGTACATTTTGAAAGGTGAATTTGAATCTGAAGAAATCACACAAACATAGAAGGACTAGCTAGTGTGGCTTAATGTTGCCAGGCACAGGAGTGGATAAAATATTACAGACAGTAAACCTCGAGTCTAGGGGCTGGATATTGCCACATGTGCAATCAACCTGTAGATATGATTGGCACTAACACTAAGCATTGTGTCTTAATAAAGATAACTATTGTACCCATTTAAACTTTTCCAGATAATGAGAAAGATTTGTACAACCAAATTGTTTGTATAACTGAGCGGAGCAAGAAGTCTGCAATGCACTCACATGAAATCAGACTGGATTTTATGGGATCCACTGGCCATAGATTTGAACTCAACACCTTCCAGATCAATGTCTTGCGGCAAACACCATTCCACCATATTACCTGTGAAGAAAGGAGGAAAAGCAAAGATTAACAGAGATCCAGCACAAGACCAAGGCCATAAAAACCAAAGAGATGTGCTTTTGGTTTTCTGAAAACCATTGAAAGGATACAGGAGATAAAGGGGAATATTTGCAATTCAGCATTGAAATGAAGGGTTTTCTGGACGGACGGACGGACGGACGGACAGACAGACAGATTATTTATTTTGATTTGATTTGATTTATTTTATTTTATTATTTCTATGCTGCCCAATCCTGAAGGACTCGGGGCGGCTTACAACAATATAAAAGATACAAATACAGTGGTACCTCGGTTCTTGAACGCTTTGGTTCTCGTACATTTCGGATACCGAACAAAATTTTCGGCAAAAATTTGCTTCAGTATCTGAACAAAAATTCAGATACCGAACAGCCACAGAAAATTTTGTTTATTATCCGAAATGCTACAAGATCTGAGGGGACGGGGTGAGACGGAATGGGAGTCGGAATCTGACACGCCCATCCTGGCCGCCCACTAAACAGCCTCCCAGTCTCTAGTCTAAGCGCTCCAAGCTGTAGGAAGGGTGGGGGCAGCTGCAATACTGGCAGTTTCGGGGGGCCTCCTTTCCTCAGTGGTTCGTCTTGTTCCTTTTAAGCAGCTACACCAACTTTCTCCTTCCCGACGGTGGCGGCGGCTTTCCTTCGAGCAGCAGCAGCGCCGGGAACGTCAGCGGCTTCCCTTTCTCATGTGACGTTCCCGGCGCTGCTGCTGCTTGAAGGAAAGCCGCCGCCACCACCGCCGGGAAGGAGAAAGTTGGTGTAGCTGCCTACAGCTACAAGACAAACCACTGAGGAAAGGAGCCCCCCCCCCCAAAAAAAAACTGCCAGTATTGCAGCTGCCCCCACCCTTACTACAGCTTGGAGTGCTTAGACTACAGAGCTCCTCAGATCTTTATCCCACAGGAAATAAAGGAAATAGGGGCTGGAAACCAATTAAACCCATTTCCATTATTTCCTATGGGATAAATTAATTCGGTACTCGACCAAATCGGTTCTCGACCACACTTCTGGAACGCATTGTGGTCGAGAACCGAAATATCACTGTACTATAAAAAAGAAGTCAAATATGAAAATCCAAAACTATAAACCTCAGTTAAAAACCCATAACTCATTCCAGGCAACACACATGCCTACCATTCAATGTAATTTGTCTATGACAGATATCAGTTTCATGGCCCCCAGGCCTACCGGCAAAGCCAGGTCTTTGTAGCCTTTTGGGAGCCAGTAGGGTTGGAGCAGTATGGACATCGGGAAGGAGGAGGGGGGAGTTGGTTCCTTAGAACCGGGGCGGCCACAGAGAAAGCCCTCCCCTGCGGCCCCGCCAACCTGTAATGCTTAGTTGATGGAATCTGGAGGAGGCCAACCCTGTGTGATCTTATTGGTCTCTGGGAGGTATGTGGCAGGAGATAGTCTGGCCCTAAGCCATGTAGGGCTTTGTAGGCGATAGCCCAAACTAGGCAACATCAAAAGTGTTAATGATGCCAGCACTAGTTTGAGTAATGAAACATCTGCAAGAAAACAACCAAACGCAGAGAAAGAGAACCAAGGGTCCCTCATTATACGTTGAACAGAAATAGCTACTTCTTCCTTGTAACCAAAATTCTCAGGGCACCCAGATTAGTTCTAGTTGCATTTTTTTTTCTCGGAAAGAAACAAATTTCTCTAAACCTTCTGAAAAATGTGCTCAGCAAGGGCTGTTGAGCTAATGTTAGAGTAAACGTCATTGCAATTGCTCTGCTGTCTTCCCTAAGTGTTTTACTTTAATGTTTGTCAATACCTATCCATCCATCTATCTCAAATATGCAAGTGTTCCCTTATTTTGCTAGGCATCAGGAAGATTAAGAGGTTACGCCTCACTTCCAGACACTTCAATTCATTAATTCGTGATACGTCCCATTGGTGGAAAGACCCAGGAGATGGTGGAAGATGGATATGGAAGAGTCCAACTGGAGAAATGACTAGTGTTGTCACCTGCTTTTCTAAGAGTATTGAATTAAATAGTCTGAATTCAGTGAACAAACCATCATTTTTTTTAGGGTACATTTTTTCCCCCTCTCAATATACATTCAAACAATACAGTATACTATCTATTTTCCATGAATAAAATGCAGTATTTTGTTAGTAACTAATATCAATCATCAAAAAAGTTGCATTTTCTTTCTAATTTTGTCATCCAGTTACATACAGTATCTTTTAATTAAATTCCCTCCTTAATGTTCCTTCAAAAATATAACACCAATAATATTTCTAACTTATTAAACATTATGCCATAGTGTCTCCTTCCTCTCTTAATTCATTTTTCTGTAAGCTAAGAAAACCTTGTACAGTGATCCCCCGCTCGTTGCGAGGGTTCCGTTCCAGGACCCCCCGCAACGAGCGGGTTTTCGCGAAGTAGCGCTGCGGAAGTAAAAACACCATCTGCGCATGTGCAGATGGTGTTTTTACTCCCGCAGCGCTAGCGAGGAGCCGAAGATTGGGGGCAGCGCGGCTGTTTTAAAATGTCGCCGCCGGCATGGGGGGCTTCCTAGCAGCCCCCCAAACCCGGGTTGGGGGTCCGGGGGGTGCTGGCAAGCCCCCCATGCCGGCGGCGACATTTTAAAACAGCCGCGCCGCGCTGGCTGTCGGCGCTTTCGAGCTGAGTCCCGGAGCGAATTCGCTCCGGGACTCAGCTCAAAAGCGCCGACAGCCAGCGCCAGCGAACGGCTTCTCCGCGCTGGCTGTCGGCGCTTTCGAGCTGAGTCCCGGAGCGAATTCGCTCCGGGACTCAGCTCGAAAGCGGCGAGAATGAACGGCGTGGGCGGGCGAAGGGCGGGCGGCAGCGAGGAGTTTGCGTGGGCGGTGGGGAAACTCCTTGCTGATGCCCGCTGCTCGCCCTCCCGCCAGCAAGAGGGGGAAGACCCAGGGAAGCCGCCCAGCAGCTGATCTGCCGGGCGCCATCTACGCATGCGTGCCCATAGAAAAAAAGGGCACACATGCGCAGATGGTGTTTTGACTTCCGGGTTGAAAAATCGCAAATTACCCTGTTCGCAATGGTCGGGGACGCAATAACCGGGGTATTACTGTATAACCAATCAGATGTTAACAAAAATTAAAAACAAAACAAATAAAACATGGTTTTCGTATGAAACATGCTAGCTCAAAACCAAACAAAGCACATTATGACTACTACCCAGCAATGATTTTTCCTAGGAGATCCAGTGACTTGCAACTCCTGATCCTAGTTCAACAGTCCATTATACCACAATAATCTTTTTTTGCAATGAGTAGGATCTTTTGATTGCACAAGCAAAATAATACTTAGCATCTGAATATCTGAAATAGAGGCAATGTTCCTTTGGACTAATATCTTTCAGTCCAAACAACTCAGTGAGGCCAAAGGTGGGGAGACACAGAGAGATCAACAGAGTTGGAAGAGACTGACAACATCTAGAGTTGGATGTCTCCTAGTCCAGGGATAGGCAAAGTCGGCTCTTCTATGACATGTGGACTTCAATTCCCAGAATTCCTGAGCTAGCATGATTGGCTCAGGAATTCTGGGCGTTGAAGTCATAGAAGAGCCAACTTTGCCTACCCCTGTTCTAGTCCAACCCCTTGCTCAAACAGGAGACCTTACATCATTTTGGACACATGGCTGTGAAATCTCTTCTTAAAAACCTCAAATGGAGACCTCCTAGAGACAAAACCGTTTCACTGATTAATTGTTCTCACTGTCAGCAAATTTATTCTTAATTCTAGGTTGGATCTCTCTTTAATCGTCTTCTACCCATTACTTCTTGTCTTGTTGTCAGGTGAATTGGAGAATAGGTTGACATGCCCCATCATTGAGATAGTCCCTTGTCACCGTTCCAAATAACATGCGAGAAATAAATCAGGACAAAGCCATCGTTTTGAGTTAGAGACTTTGGCCTGCCACCCTGAAATATTAGAAGACTGTTATTATGTCACATTTTAGTTCTTCTATATATCAGTGATGGTGAACCATATTTGGCTCAGGTGCCAAAAGAATGCACATGCGCAATAGCGCACGAACCCACACCCATATTGCAATGCCCTCCCTCCGCATACCTCAGACTTCCGGTAGGCCCCTTGGGCTGTTTTTCACCATTCCCATGATTCAGCAGGCTTCCCTAAACCCTGGGGACAGTGAAAAACGGCGCAAAAGCCCAACTGGAAGTTTGTACAGTGATACCTCGTCTTACGAACTTAATTGGTTCCGGGAGGAGGTTTGTAAGGTGAAAAGTTCGTAAGACGAAACAATGTTTCCCATAGGAAACAATGTAAAAGGGATTAATGCATGTAAGGGGGAAAGAATCGCAAAAACGGCGCTCCACTGCCTGGCTGTCACCTTTTGAAACAGCTGGGGGGCTTCTTGGCATTCTCCCGAACCCGAACCCGAAAGGTTTGGCAAAAGTTCGGGTTCGGGTTCGGGAGGCCGCCGAGGAGCGCCGCCGCCCGGCTGTCACCTTTTCGGCCGCCCAGGAAGAACATCTTTGTGACATCAAAGCTCCGCCCATGGAATTCCCTATTGGGATTCCCCACCTCCGTTTGAGCCTCCCGACTGGTTGACAGCTCCACAGCTCTTCTGCAAAGCTGACAGCCGCGCGGCGGCGCTTCTCGGCAGCCTCCCGAACCCGAACTTTTGTTGAACCTCTGGGTTCGACATTCGGGAGAACACCAAGAAGCCCCCTGGCTGTTTCAAAAGGTGACAGCTGGGCGGCGGCGCTTCTCGTCCGAATCCAAACTTTTGCCAAACTTCCGGGTTCGGCGTTTGCGGCAGCGGGTTTGTAAGGCAAAAAAAGTTCGTAAGAAGAGGCACAAAAATCCGGAACCCCGGGTTCGTATCTCGAAAGTTTCGTGAGACGAGAGGTTCGTATCCCGAGGTACTACTGTATTTCAATAACAATCAAAATATATTTATTTTTTCTTTCTTTGGTACATACACAAAATAATAATAAATGAAAAATAAAATTATTCTTAATAAAATGTAAATAAAAGTTATATTATAAATAACATTTATTTGGATCAATGAGAAGGATGAAATTGTTTGGGCTGATCATCATAATTTGGTTCCCTGGTTGTTAATTTTAATCTGAGATGTGGTTCCATATCCAATAGTCAGTTCCTTTTTTTTTGACTTAATGTCTACAAATGCTGAAAAAGCAACTTCACATAAACATGAAGTTGGAAAAGGCTGGATGCCTTTCAGAACTTTTTCTAAAACGTTGGGAACCACTGTTAGAGAATAGTGGTACCAGTGAATAGTGTACCAGAGGTAGTGGTACCAATAGAGGTGCCAGAGAATAATGGTACCAATAGAGAACCCAGTAGTGGATTCCTACTGGTATGCCTAACTGCGCGCAAGCGCGCGTTCAAGCAAAACCTTGCTTCCTGCACCTGTGCAGGTAGCAAAATCTCATACGTGGACGCACAGGGACGCTTGTTTTGGTGAGGATTTTGCACAGAAGCATGCGCAGAAGCAAAAAAACTCACTGAAACGCGCACCCATGTGTCTCTCCAGGTGAGATTTTGCTACCGGCACAAGTGCAGGAAGCAAAACTTCGCTCGAACGAGTGCTCATGCGCCAGAGCCACAGAGCTGCACGCAATTAGGCGTACCGGTAGGAACCCACTGTTGATCTCATATCTCAAGCAAGCCACTTCTCCCCCCCCCCCTCCAAGTCCCCTTTCAAGATATTTTTGAAATGTGCCCCAAAAGCTCCAAACAGCTGTTAAATCAGGATGATGGGATTGTAATCGAATACGCCAAAGGGATATTTGTTTGAGGAATAATGTTCTAAGGACCCGATGTTTCAGCATGACAGGTCTTAGGAGACAGTTTAAAGAGGAAGGACCCAGGCGGCTAACTAGTGCAGAATCAGATAATGGGCCTATTTGAGTGTTCATAATCTGCATTGATTGGCAGGATCTCAGAACAATTCACTGGGGCCTGTTAATATTCAAGAGGTCAACTAGAGCAGTGTTTCTCTACATTTTTTCTCCCATGGTTCCATTCCAACCTTTTCCCCTGTGGTCAGCTGTCCGAGTCCTATTGACAATGCAGACATGATATCTGGTGCATTTTCTGTCATCAACAGCACTATACTGCTCAAAAAAATGAAGGGGACACTTAAACAACACAATGTATTCCAAGTAAATCAAACTTCTGTGAAATCAAACTGTCCACTTAGGAAGCAACACTGATTGACAATCAATTTCACATGCTGTTGTGCACTGAATGTTTTGTACAGAACTTTGTACAGAACAAAGTATTCAATGAGGATATATCATTCATTCAGATCTAGGATGGGTTCTTTGAGTGTTCCCTTTGTCTTTTTGAGCAGTGTACTTTGCTTTTCTGTGTTGTCATGGCATGTACTATGGCCTCCCAAACCACATTTTTCACCTACAGCCAGGGGTGGGCTACTGCCCGGACAGGGGAGGGGGAACACAATGGGATAGCAAAAACAGAGCTCCACCCCAGAACACCCAATTTGCACTGAAAGATAATAATAATAATAATAATAATAATAATAATAACAACAACAACAACAACAACAACAACAACAACATCAACAATAATTTATTGTGCTGGAACTACCATTTACCAGTGGCAAAGAACTGGTGGGATCATAAGCCCGAAAAAGTGGTCGAAAATGAGCAAGCAAAACTACTATGGGACTTCCGGCTTCAGACTGACCGAATTCTGAAGCATAACACACCAGACATCCTGATTGTGGAGAAAAAGAAAGTATGGATCATCGACATCGCAATCCCAGGGGACAGCAGAATTGAGGAGAAGCAGCTAGAGAAATTAGTGAAATATGAAGATGTAAAAATCGACCAGCAACGACTCTGGCATAAGCCCGTGAAAGTGGTCCCAGTGGTACTTGGCACGCTGGGCGCAGTGCCAAAGGATCTCAGCGGACATTTGAAAACCATCGGAATTGACAAAATCTCCATCTGTCAATTGCAAAAGGCCGCTTTACTGGGATCGGCAAACATAATTCGCCGCTACATCACGCAGTCCTAGGTGCTTGGGAAGCGCCCAACTGGTGATGAAATACGAAATCCAGCATAGTGATCTCGTTTGCTGTATTGTATTGACATAATAATTTATTATATTTGTACACCGCCCCTCTTCAAAGACTCTTGAAGATGTTGAAAGGAAATGCATAAGCCATGCCCACAGTGTGGTAGTAAACAGTTTGGTAGCCCTTCACTGCCTATAGCCCTTCTGAAATATGTTAGGGCTCCAGCGAACAATATGGTCCCTGGCTAAGATCTACTGAACTACATAGCAATATCAACAGCATTTAGACTTATATGCTGCTTCACAGTGCTTTACAGCCCTCTCTAAATGGTTTACAGAGAGTAAGATTATTGCCCCCAACAATCTGGGTCCGCATTTTATCAACCTTAGAAGGATGGAAGGCTGAGTCAACCTTGAGCCTACTGAGATTCGATCTGCCAAACTGCTGGCAGCTGGTGATCAGCAGAAGCAGCTTACAGTACTGCACTCTAACCACTGCACCACCAAGGCTCTATAACAATCTGCCTAGTGCCCTCCCACTAAATTTCTGCTTGTTGAGTAGACCAATTACCATAATTTTCAGAGTATAAGATGCACCTTAATTTTGGGGAGGAAACTGGGGGGGGGGGGGATCTACCTACCAGGTATTCATCTGGCTAGCATCCTTAGTCTGGTCAGCTTCATCACATTATTTTATTCCCTGGCTACGGCTGAAAAAATATTCTTCGGAGGGAGTAGCAATGAAAACAGGCCTGCAAACACTTAGGGGGAAAAAACTTCTTTAGAGTAGCAATGAAAAAATCCTGCAAACTGGTAAGATTGTTAGCACCTTGTTAGGGCTTAAAAAAATCTTTTTCAGATGGAGTAGCAATGAAAACAAGCCTGCAAGCTGGGAAAAGTTGGGAAGATCGTTAGTACCTGGTTAGGGCTAAGAAAAAGAACCTTAGAAAAAGCTACATTCGGAGTATAAGATGCACCCAAATTTTCAGTCTCTTTTGGGGAGAGAGGTTATCTTACACTCCAAAAAAGATGGTACCTATTTCTCTCTTTTAAGGTGGATCCCTATTTTTATGCACTCCTCTGCTTTCATTCAACTTTAAGTTTACTCTTTCTGAATAATTCTCAAATGTCTGGCTGGGTGATTTTTGGGCTAGTTGCTTTCTCTCAGCCCATGATATCAGCCTTGAGCAATAAGCCGATCAGTCTTGCCACAACCAATGGACCAACTTCTGGTTGACCTGAAAAATGGACTCTACACCTGGATAGAAAAACATTAGGAAGAAAATAAAAACTACATTGGCTTTAAATACATCTGGACTGGACAAGACCAGTCCTGCCTTGCCCTAAGATAAGATGAACTCAAATGAAAAAAACTATAAGGGACAGAAAGCAATTCAATTGGTCTCCCAAACAGGGAATCTCACCAAATATACATATACATATATATATATATGTAGGACCAAACTCCAGGAAGAAATACCAGCTGGATGACATCATCCCACATGCTTATCTGATTGGAGAGAAGGATATTTATTTGCTGTGAACCAGGATTCAAAATTTTGTTTGTATTAAGAAAAACAAATATAAAAGAATAGAACAGGAAAAATAAATAGGACAATGATGGTTTTATTCCTGGGTGTGGTAGCACTTTGCTGTGGGATTTTGCTGCTTCTCTACAAGAAAATTGGATTCTGACTGGGAGGCATTAAGCCAACCGGCTCAACTGGAATCCTTGCTTTACAGTATTTGTCTGGAATTGCAATGACTGTGTTGGAGGTGTTTCAGATATCCAGGAGTCCCAAAAGGTATAACAATATATACATAAAATATAAATATCTAAGTAAAATAATCAAATATAAAACCATCCATCGTAAAACAGGACAATCAAAAATATGACGAATGCAACAGATAAAATAATATTTTTTTAAAAGCAGTTAGGTGTTGGGGAACATATTATTTTGCAAATGCTTGAGTCAACTAAGATATCTAAACCAGTTAAGCTGGCTGGAAAGTCTCTTTAAGCCTCATTAACTCATATTATAGGTTTTCCAACAGCTAGCAACCTTATTTTGAATTCAATCTTTAAGCAAGCCTTCCTTCATATTGGCCCTTGTAAATGCCTTGGATTCTGGACACTCACATCCAATTGGCTGGGGATTATGTGAGTTGGAGTTAACACTTTTGGACTCTACCAAGTTGGGGAAGGCCAATTTAGGCAATTGCTTGGTTGCTGTAGATAATTTTTAAAACTGCATGGTGCAGAGAATAAATTATTGATACAAAGATAATGTTCATTGCTCCTCCACTAATATTGGGATGCAACTGGCAGTGGTGGAACCAGATTGCCTCCTAACAAATGTTTCCAGGTTTTACACTGTGAGTCAATTGTGACTTTTTATTTATTTATTGATTGATTGATTGATTGATTTTGTCCATTACACAATGAAGGTTATAGTGTTCCCTAGATTTTCGCGGGTTCGAACTTTGCGAATCTCCTATACCACGTTTTTTCAAAAAATATTAATTAAAAAGTACTTCGTGGTTTTTTTTCTATACCACGTTTTTTCCCGCCCGATGACGTCATACGTCATCGCCAAGCTAATAAGTTTTGCAAATAAATAACAAAAAAAAATTATTGTTCATAAATAATTATGTTTTATAAATATCAGGATCACTAAGTGTCTTATTCAATGGTGAGTACCAGTAATAATGGTGAGTAAATGGTTGTTAAGGAAATGGGAAATGGTAATTTAGGGGTTTAAAGTGTTACGGGAAGGCTTGTGATACTGTCCATAGCCAAAAATGGTGTATTTACTTCCGCATCTCTACTTCGTGGAAATTCGACTTTTGCGGGCGGTCTTGGAACGCATCCCCCACGAAAATCGAGGGAACACTGTACTTAATGAAGGTTATAGAGGATATATTCATAGTAAAATATATCTAAGAAAGAAGAGAAGATATAGGAATAAAATATATCAATGAAGGAATAGAAGAAGAGATATAGGAATAGGAGAGCAATGGGACCGGGGACAGAATTATGCACGCCCCTTACTTATGCACACCCCTTACTGACCTCTTAGGAATCTGGAGAAGTCAACCGTGGATAGTCTAAGGGTAAAGTGTTGGGGGTTTGGGAATGACACTATGGAGTAATGAGTTCCATGCTTCGACAACTTGGTTACTGAAGTTCTGAAACACCCCCCCCCATTATAAATCAGTTGCTTTTGATTATGTATATCAGGTTAGTATGTGTGTCTTGTGTGATTTTTCTCCCATTTGGATTATTCAATTATCTGAATTGTGTTGGGCTACTGTACTTCACTGGGCAGCTAAAGTGAATGAAATTAACTACAGCATCTCTAGTTTTAAATCCTACCAGGAACAGTCTAGTGAAGAGAAAGACCAAGGGTGACAAGAAAACAACATTTCAATATTTGCTACAGAGAAGTGCTAACTACCCTGTTGTATGCCAGTGAGATTTGGACTATATACAGGAGACATGTTAGGCAATTGAACCACATCCACATGACCTACCTTCACAGAATCCTGAGGATCTGGTGGCAGGATAAGGTGCCTGACACTGAGCTCCTCTCCAGAACAGGCCTGCCATCAATTCCCATCCAAAACCCAAACATGCTGGGCAGGCTGTGTTGCCAGGATGCCAGACCATCGCATCCATAAACAGCTCCTCTATGGCGGGCTGTCTAAAGCAGTGTTTCCCAACCTTGGCAACTTGAAGATATTTGGACTTCAACTCCCAGAATTCCCCAGCCAGCAAATGCTGGCTGGGGACTTCTGGGAGTTGAAGTCCAGATATCTTCAAGTTGCCAAGGTTGGGAAACACTGGTCTAAAGGAAAGAGATTGCATGGAGGACAAAGGAAGCAATACAAAGACACGTTGAAAGCCTCCTTCAAGTCCCTCAATATTGACACTACCTCCTGGGAAACCCTGGCACAAGATCGACCAACATGGCGCATGCTGATCTACCAAGGCTGCCAGACATCTGAGGCTAGAAGAACATTCATAGCAGAAGAGAAACGAGCACTCCACAAAGCCAGAGCTGCAAATGCTACGACAACGGTGCCCAAACAAGTCTGCCCAACATGTGGCAGAACATTTTGTGCCCGTATAGGCCTTACCAGCCACCTGCGGGCACATCGCGTACAGCCAACAACCCATTAGATGTCAAGGTCCTCTTCAAACACTATAAATGAACATCATTTTATCTATCTATCTATCTATCTATCTATCTATCTATCTATCTATCTATCTATCTATCTATCTATCTATCTATCTATCTGCTTGTTTTGTCCAATATATAATAATACACAATGAAGGTTATAGAGGATATATACAAGTAGAATGTATCAAAAAGAGTATAGAAGAGAAATATAGGAGTAAAATATAACTAGAGAGAATAGCAGAAAATATAAGAGATATAAGAGATAGATCAGTGTTTTTCAACCAGTGTGCCGTGGCACACTAGTGTGCCGCAAGACATGGTCAGGTGTGCCGCAAAGCTCAGCAAGAGAGAGAAAGAGAGAGAGAGAAAGAAAGCAAGACAGAGAGAGAAAGAAAGCAAGAGAGAGAGAAAGAAAGAAAGAGAGAGAGAGAAAGAGAGAGAGAGAGAGAGAGAAAGCAAGAGAGAAAGAAAGCAAGAAAGCAAGAGAGAGAGAGAAAGAGAGGCAGGGAAGGAGGGAGAGATAGAAAGAGCAAAAAAGAGAGGAAGGAAGGAAGAGAGAAAGAAAGAGGGATGGACAGAGAGGGGGAGGAAGGAAGAGAGAGAAAGATGGAGAGAAATAGAGCAAAAGGGAGGAAGAGAGATATATAATTTTTTTGTCCAAACTTTTTTTAGCCCCCCAGTCCCCCCCCGCTCAATGTGCCCCATGATTTTGTATATGTAAAAAATGTGCCGCAGCTCAAAAAAGGTTGAAAATCACTGAGATAGATGATGGATAGAAGAGACAACCTATTTTACAATGCACCCCAAGGCCGGACAAGGAACAATAGATGGAAACCGGTCAAGGAAAGATTCAACCTAGAAATAAGGGGGAATTTTCTGACAGTGAGAACAATCAACCAATGGAACAAGTTGCCCGCAGAAGTTGTGGGTGCTTCATCACTGGAGGCCTTTAGGAAGAGACTGGACTACCAGTCCAGAGACTGGACTGCCAGTCCAGAGACTGAACTGAGTCTTCGGAGAGGGGCAGCATACAAATCTAATCAATTATTATTATTATTATTATTATTATTATTATTATTATTAAATTATTATTATCTGTCAGAAATAGGACAGGGTCTCCTGCTTGAGCAGGGTTAGACTAGATCAGTGTTTTTCAACCAGTGTGCCGTGGCACACTAGTGTGCCGTGAGACATGGTCAGGTGTGCCGCGAAGCTCAGAGAGAGAAAGAAAGCAAGAGAGAGAGAGAAAGAAAGCAAGAGAGGGAAAGAGTGAGAGAGAGAAAGAGAATAAGAGAGAGAAAGCAAGAGAGAGAGAAAGAGAACAAGAGAAAGAAAGCAAGAGAGAGAGAAAGAGAGGGAGGGAAGGAGAGAGAGAGAAAGACACAGAGGGAGGTAGGGAGGGAGAGAGAAAGAGAGCAAAAAAGAGAGGAAAGAAGGAAGAGAAAGAAAGAGGGATGGAGAGAGAAAGAAGGAAGGGGGAGAAAGAGGGAGAGATAGAGAAATAGAGTGAAAGGGAGTAAGAGAGAGAGATAATTTTTTTGTCCAAATTTTTTTTAGCCCCCACCCTCCCCCCGCTCAATGTGCCCCAGGGTTTTGTAAATGTAAAAAATGTGCCGCGGCTCAAAAAAGGTTGAAAATCACTGGACTAGATGACCTGCAAAGGTCCCTTTCAACTGTGTTATTCCACCAAGCGCTAGATGCTTCCTGTTTCCTCAAATAAAAGCTATACAATTTATTAAGTGAGGGCCAGTTTGCAACTTCTTTTCATCACTTTTTCTTTCCCCTCCCTTCCTTCCTCCTTCCACTTCATCCTATCCCTGCCTTCAAAGTCATTCCTTTGTTTGCTCTAGTATTTGGCCGGTCTGATCAGTATCTCTTCTTCCTTCTGTGCTCACCTTTGAGCCACGTCATCTCTTTTCGTGCTTCTGAGCAAAGCAGTCAGAGGCAGATTGCTATGCAAATAAAGATACTTTTTTGGCCAAAGGCCTTAAACAGATGGCTGGCCTTCTTGGGAAAAGAGGCAGCCTCGCCAAATCATACAGTACAAAAAAGAAGGTAAAAGAAATTAAGTCAGTTCTTGTTTTAATTAATTGCAAACATCTTAGAACTTTCCTTGTATGTTGACAGAGAAAAAGAGCAGGCAACGTTTTGTGGCCAGAAGCTGGTTTGCTTGTTTTTAAAGGCTCTGCATAAAATACTATATCCCTACCTGGCCAAAACCTTCCTATGAGGTTTAAGGCACGTGTATGATCCTTAAGTCCTTCCAAACAAAAAGCCCAAAATTGTGGCTCTTTTGATTCTTGCAGAATTTTTGGGGCAGCAAAATGTCCCACGAACTCCAGATATAAATTTTTTTCTCGACTTGGTCTCCTCCAAACCTATCTGATTGTAACACCAGGCTGTTGTTTCATGTGTATGGAGAGGAGAGAGGCAAGAGGTTGTTTGTCCAATGAACTATCTCAACCACCTTTACTCAACCCTGCATTAAAATAAAAAACATTCTGACAATACCTTGTTTCCTCAAGTAACACAGGGGGCTACCCAGAAGACCACACAAAGGAGCTCTGCAGGCCAGATCTAAGCACTCTGTGGGATCCGGCCTGCAGGCCTTGAATTTGACCCTCCTGCGGTACTGGAATCCATTTTTTCTTTCAAGAGAGGCAGTGGGGTCCGGTCCACAAAAAAAAGATATCGGTGATTCATACAATATGTTTGTAAAGCAAAAAGTGACTAATCAGTGGCTTCCGCATGACTTTCAATTAACTGAAATAGGAGAACTTGAACAAACTACAAATTTGCGGTCAGGAAGAATTGGCAAAGCAATTTTCACAGGAAAGGAAGTCTGAAATTGCCCTGGGGCATCTCTTATCAGCAAAAAGCACAGGCAATAGGGAAGAATAAGGCCCCTGATAAATAATAAAAAGTAATGATGAAATTCACTATCTTTTGTTCTTTTGTACAGGTAGTTCAGTTCACTTAGTGACTGCTCGAAGTTACAACGCCACTGAAATAGTGACTTATGACCATTTCCCACAGTTATGACCATTGCAGCATCCCCATGGTCATGTGATTTACATTCAGATGCTTGACAGCTGACTTACATTTATGACGGTTGCAGTGCCCTGGGGTCATGTGATCACCTTTTGCAACCTTGACAAGCAGGTTAAGATTCACTTAACAATGTTAGTAGTATAATAACTGCCAGTTAGTAATCAGTTAGTAATATAACAACTGATTCATTTAACAAATATGGCTAGAAAAGTTGTAAAATGGGAGAAAACTCACTTTACAAATTTTTCACTTTGCAACATAAATTTGGGGTTCAATTATAGTCGTATGTTGAGGACTACCTCTATTTTAAATTGTCCTTCTATTGTTAAGTTTAAATCTTCAACATTTTTAATTATGTCCTTGTATTTTTACAATATATTCATATTTTTGTATCTGGATGGCTTTACGGTATATTCACATTTTTGTATCTGGATTGGCTATTCATACAATAGGGAGGAGAGATCTATAGTATAAAATACACTTTTTCCTACAGGTTGTATCAGCCATGTGGATATTCAAGTGGGCACACTTAGCAAATCTATCTACATTTATTATTAATCAGGAAAATCTCTCAAGTGTTACTTCTTTTAAGAACTCATTTATTCCACTGCTTTGCAGAGCTGCCAAAAATTACAATTGTAGGCAACACGCTTCAAAGTCTTTTCCTGTCCATAATACAGTGGAACCCCGACATAAGAGCTGCTCTACTTAAGAGCAACTCGAGATAAGAGCTGGGAGGGGAGAGATATTTTTGTTCTACTTACAAGCCCAAATTCGAGATACAAGCGCCAAGGAGCTGTCTCCTGAAGCCAAACGCTAACTTCCGCGTTCGGCTTCAGGAGACAGCTGCGAAGCGGCGCGCGTGTTTTAAAAGGTTGCAGCCGGCCTGGGGGGCTCGGGGGGGTGCTTGCAGCTTTCTTTCTTGCTCTTTTTCTTTCTCTCTTTTACCTTCCCTTCCTCTATTTCTTCTTTTCTTTCTCCTTCCCACCTTCTTCCCTCCCTCCCTCCCTTCACTCATTCCTCTCTTACTCTCCCCTTTCATAAGTTTCCTTGCTTCCTTCCTCTGTTCCTGTCCCTTCCCCCTTTCTTTCTTTCTTTCTTTCTTTCTTGCTCTTTTTCTTTCTCTCTTTTACCTTCCCTTCCTCTATTTCTTCTTTTCTTTCTCCTTCCCACCTTCTTCCCTCCCTCCCTCCCTTCACTCATTCCTCTCTTACTCTCCCCTTTCATAAGTTTCCTTGCTTCCTTCCTCTGTTCCTGTCCCTTCCCTCTTTCCTTCCTTCCTTCCCACCCTCCGTCCATTCATTCACCCATTCCTCTCTTGATCGCTTAAAGCCGGTCCCTGGTGCAAAAAGGGTTGGGGACCTCTGTCCTACAGGATTGGGTGGCAGAGAAGTTGAACATATGTAAATTTAAAAGTTTAAGAAAGTTTACAAGTTAAGTGAAAGAAACTTCATTATTCATTTATATGTACATGTACATTTCTTCATTAAAAACATGTCTTTCTGCATAATTTAGACTAACTTTGTGAGTTTTTTGAGGGCTGGAACCAATTAAAATTATTTACATTAATTCCTATGGGGAAAAGTCGTTCGAGATAAGAGCTGCTCGACTTAAGAGCCCAGGTCCGGAACGAATTAAACTCGTATCTCGAGGTACCACTGTACTTGGTACTACATCTCTTTCATCTTCTTTCTCATCTTTTTCTTCAGAGCTCCCCTTTTTGATCATACCTCTGTAACCAACTCTTTCTCGTCTCCTGTTGCTAAAACCCGAGCCTATTTGTGCTTACCTGGATATACAGTATATAATAATTAATTTAATTTAATAATAATTTATTAGATTTGTATGCTGCCCACCTCCAAGGTCTCGGGGCGGCTCACAACAATAACAATACAATGAACAGTAATACAAATCCAATATTAATAAAAGCTAGAATTAAAACCCATTAATATTAAAAAAAACAATCAATACTACATAGTCATACCACTCTCAAAGGCTACAGTCAGAAAGGGAGGGAAGGGAATTAGTCCCCCCATGCCTGGCGACATAAATGGGTCTTCAACATCTTGCGGAAGGCGAGGGGGAAATTCGAATCTCCGGGGGGAGTTGATTCCAGAGGGCCGGGGCCGCCACAGAGAAGGCTCTTCCCATAGGTCTCGCCAGATGACAGTTTCCTTCACTTTTCTTCCATCTTTCAAACTACATGGATAAACTGGAATCAGGCTATAATGGCCTCAGAAGTGGTGCTTCATTCCCTTTTCAATCCCCGAGGTAGCCACAGAGGAGCGGTTGAAAACTTCTCAGAAGGCAAAGTGTTCTAAGACAGGCCTTGTTTTCCCAGAATGAACAATATGTAAAGCTCATTCAAGAGGTGTGTAGCCAATGGAAAGAGTGGTGAGGCCATGCCATTCAAGTTTGGCCCAGAGAACTGAGTCCAAAAGTATACTTAGGCTTGGTTCTCCACTTCCATTCATAAAGGTCGACACAACTCAAGCTTCCTGGCATGCATCAAAAATCAACAATTATGTTGGCTAGATACACAAACCTACATCTGTAGACTTTATTAGTATCTGCATTCTTCTTACTGGCCTTTGTGTCTAACAGCTGCCTTGGTCACCATAGGTGAGCAGGAATTTCATTCAGAAGAGAGAGGAAAGTGATGAATAATCTCCTTTTTCTGGTCTGCATTTGACTTTTTTGTCATGAAAGAAGGGAAAAAAATTACCTACTACCAAACAAAAGCGTTGCTCATGAAAAAACAAACTGCCCTGTCCCCCTTTGATAGAAATAATCCTCCAGAAGTTACAAAGCTAAATTTCTACAGAGTCCATTGCTTAAGTTCTCCTATGGAGGGAATGGAAACAATGCTTATCTACTCGCCTGATAGCAAATAGATATATTTGTCCAGATTGCAACTTTGGTTGGCTTATTTTAAAAGCTGCTTGAAATGCAAATATCACCTGAGACAATGACCCCTATCAACTCCTTCGAAATTGGAGGGTTAGCTGCCATTTTGAGCATTTTTAAATTACTTTTACTACCACCATACCAAAACCACTCAGACAAACAGCAATTACAGAAGAATGGGAACCGACATTCCCATGTCAAAATATAGAAATCACAAACTCATTTACTACAGGTTTCATCATTATCCTATTTCTGGAACAGACATGCCATTAGAGCAATTGCAAAGTTGAGTGCTCTTAAAGTGAAATGTTTATTACTAACCTTCTGATCACCAAGAATCCATTCAACAACTTCCCAAATGAGGTGAGTGGAAGACAATATGTGTATAGGGCAATCTCCTTGAATGACTTCATAAATAAATGAAAGAACACTCAAAAGCCTAAGATGATCTACTTAGTGGTGAGTATCTCATGTAAGGCTACTATGCAAATCCATTCATTTTAATAATCAGCAATGGGAAGAAAGCGCTACTCTAGTGCTTAGGGATACCGCTACTCTAGTGGTTAGGGATGCTTTACATTTAGGAGAAGGAGGAAAAGTGATAATGGTTCTCATGACCATTCAAACCAATATGTGGGCAGGACCACGATTTTCTGGGATGGGGGGTGGGGTTCACTTCCACTGAGAAATTCTTTTTAATTTTTTTAATGTAATATTTAATCTTGGCACTAATTTTTGGGCAATATCTTGCCTTGAAATAGCAGAAAAGGTGTGCCAGCATTTTTGGAGCTGTGGTCAAAGAGGGATGGAAAAAGTTTGTCTAACTTTAGCCTACACGTAGCCCTGTTTACAGGTAGGCCTCAACTTCCAACCACAATTGAGCCAAAAATGTATGTTGCTAAGTGAGTTTTTGTCCCATTGTACAACTTTCCTTGCTGCCTTTATTAAGTGCACCAATGCAGTTGTTAAATTACACACACGGTTGTTACGTGAATCTGGCTTCCCCATTGACCTTACTGTCAGAAGGTCACAAAGATAAGCACATGACTCCAGAACACTGTAACCATAAATCATAAATATGAACCAGCTGTCAAGTATTCAAATGTAAATCACGTGATCATATGGATGTTTCAATGGGCATACGTGTGACATGTCACTTTTTTTAGTGTCATCATAACTTCGAACGGTCACTAAATGAACTCTTGTAAGTCAAGGACAACCTGTATAAAAGGCTTTTTAAAATGATGGCATCATGTCACCATTGTCCATACATGTTAGCAAAGGGCATATTTGCAACTGGGAATCCATTGTCCTGCCCAAGGATGGAACAAAGTAGAAAACCAAAAATTCCACACAAGAAAAGGAAGTATTGAGATGTTCCGAAGAACAGTGAATACACAAAAAAAAGGGTTACATCACTTCAATGTTGCAGTAATAATGGCTTAATTCTTACAAGGAAACCATAAATAACTTTACCCAGAACCTGTTTTAAAACTGGAATATAGGAAGCAGAAAGTGAACACTCAAATAACACATCCTAGATCTGAACGAATGAAATATTCTCACTGAATATTTCATTTGCACTAACTATTCCATTTGCACAACAGCAGGTGAAATTGATTGTCAATCAGTGTTGCTTCCTAAGTGGACAGTTTGATTTCACAGAAGCTTGATTTACTTGGAGTTATATTCTGTTGTTTAAGTGTTCCCTTTATTTTTTTGAGCAGTGTATATCTTGACTGTTCTGCAGTATTTTTTACCTGTGTGCAATGTTTATATGCAAGTTAACACAGGGCAAGATTTTGATCACTTGGGTCATTCATACACACACACACACACACACACACACACACACACACACACCTGCAGATACTCTTACTTCTGGATGCCTGTATAATTGTCACTGAATGACTCGGTGTAATCTGATATCTATGATTGGCATCTGAGGGCACAGTATACTGCCAACAGCATCATTATGACTGAGGCGGTACTGAAATAAAGTTTCTGGATACACAGGATTTTTTTTTTCTTCAGCAAGAAATCATACTGACTTATCTTTAGGCCAGTGTTTCCCAACCTTGGCAACTTGAAGATATTTGGACTTCAACTCCCACAATTCCCCAGCCAGCGAATGCCTCGAGGTTCGACTACTGTAATGCTCTCTACATGGGGCTACCTTTGAAAAGTTTTCGGAAACTTCAGATCGTGCAGAATGCAGCTGCGAGAGCAGTCATGGGCCTACCTAGGTATGCCCATGTCACACCAACACTCCGCAGTCTGCATTGGTTGCCGATCAATTTCCGGTCACAATTCAAAGTGTTGGTTATGACCTATAAAGCCCTTCATGGCATCGGACCAGAATATCTCCAAGACCACCTTCTGATGCACGAATCCCAGCGACCGATTAGGTCCCACAGAGTCGGCCTTCTTCGGGTCCCGTCAACTAAACAATGTCAATTGGTGGGCTCCAGGGGAAGAGCCTTCTCTGTGGCAGCCCCGACTCTCTGGAACCAGCTCCCCCCAGAGATTAGAACTGCCCCTACCCTCCTTGCCTTTCGTAAACTCCTCAAAACCCACCTTTGTCATCAGGCATGGGGAATTGAGATATCTCCCCAGGGCCTATATAATTTATGTACGGTATGTTTGTAGGTATGTCTGCTTAAAAATGGGATTTTCTTAACTACTTTAAATTTAAAATTGTAAATTATTAGATTTGTTATGAATTGTTTTATTATGTTGTGAGCCGCCCCGAGTCTACGGAAAGGGGCGGCATACAAATCTAATAAATAAAATAAAAATATAAAGTTGCCAAGGTTGGGAAACACTGCTTTAGGCGATAAAGCAGTCAGTCGCTCTGTGACCTGTGAACATTACACCCAAGCCCTCCTAGTACACATTACACAAGGGTCTCTACTTCCATAGAACGGTAAAGTCCATATGACGGCAGCAAAGGTAACACAGATTGCAAAAGAATCATGATTTATCCTTCATGTAGCCTATTCCTCTTGCCTAGAGAAACACTTAAACCAACGAGGAATCAAAAGATGTATTTGTCACCCAAACCAAAGCTCCTGGCTTGTTCCCATTCAAGTCCACAAACCAGGGATTGTTCTTGCTACATAGTTCTTGACTTGTTCAGCAAAAATTGAGCAGAAGTCACTATTTGAATGATCTGACTATCACAGCAGCTGAAGAGGAAAATATTTGGGGTGGGGGAGTGGGGTGTTTAAATATTTCTGTAAATAAAGTATTTATTTACAGTAAAGACATAAATATATAATTTATATATGGTATGTTTGTAGGTATGTATGCTTAAAAATGGGGTTTTCTTAACTACTTTAAATTTTAAATTGTAAATTATTAGATTTGTTATGAATTGTTTTATTATGTTGTGAGCCGCCCCGAGTCTACGGAAAGGGGCGGCATACAAATCTAATAAATAAATAAATAAATGAATAAATGAATGAATGAATGAATGAATGAATGAATGAATGAATGAATAAATAAATTTTCAAATATGAACAGAGTTTCTAAAACTGAGAGGTTGGAAAGGAGCAAGAATAATACATATGTTACCATTTATACCCATGTGCTCTTGTACAATATTTGCTGCATAGATAAATAGAAGGAATCAGGAATTGTGATGAGATTTTAGTGATTTTCAAAAGATTGACTCCCAATATTTCACTGGCTGCAACTTCCCATCCCACCCCATGAAGCTGAAGAAGAAAAAAGGGTATTTGGAGGGAACCACAAGCAAATCCCTAGGCTTGGAACATACATACATGATTTTTCTAGATTCTGCATTGTGTGGAAAACTTCCAAAGATTCTCAAGGAGCATCCTTCGTTACCTTCAATTGTCCTCTTCACTTGAAGGCGACAGAATATGGATAGAAACATAGAAACATAGAAGACTGACGGCAGAAAAAGACCTCATGATCCATCTAGCCTGCCCTTATACTATTTTCTGTATTTTATCTTAGGATGGATATATGTTTATCCCAGGCATGTTTGAATTCAGTTACTGTGGATTTATCAACCACGTCTGCTGGAAGTTTGTTCCAAGGATCTACTACTCTTTCAGTAAAATAATATTTTCTCATGTTGCTTTTCATCTTTCCCCCAACTAACTTCAGATTGTGTCCCATTGTTCTTGTGTTCACTTTCCTATTAAAAACACTTCCCTCCTGGACCTTATTTAACCCTTTAACATATTTAAATGTTTCGATCATGTCCCCCCTTTTCCTTCTGTCCTCCAGACTATACAGATTGAGTTCATTAAGTCTTTCCTGATATGTTTTATGCTTAAGACCTTCCAACATTCTTGTAGCCCGTCTTTGGACCCGTTCAATTTTGTCAATATCTTTTTGTAGGTGAGGTCTCCAGAACTGAGCACATCACCAGCACTCTATATAGCAGGATCATAATCTCCCTCTTCCTGCTTGTTATACCTCTAGCTATGCAGCCAAGCATCCTACTTGCTTTCCCTACCGCCTGACTGCACTGTTCACCCATTTTGAGACTATCAGAAATCATTACCCCTAAATCAATGGATCAATGGAAAATGTATATAATGCTTCCATTTTCTGAGGCAACTAGCATCTGAACACAAATAGCCTATTATTTAACTCTTTGTCCATATCTATCTTCATATCCACCGGCTTGAGTCTGCTGATGAATCTCAAGATTAAAAACC
Source organism: Erythrolamprus reginae (assembly GCF_031021105.1). Taxonomy (NCBI): domain Eukaryota; kingdom Metazoa; phylum Chordata; class Lepidosauria; order Squamata; family Dipsadidae; genus Erythrolamprus; species Erythrolamprus reginae. The sequence continues at coordinate 78,212,693 of NC_091955.1, forward strand.
AAACAGACTGGCCAGGCCTGGTATCTACTCATTCCTGAATAACCTCTCCCTTTCCCCATTAAGAACAGTAATGTGTAAGGGGGGAAAAGAGAAGGAATAAGGAGGATGGAACAAAATGAGGCCTAGAATTGTGGGTGGGTGCTTACAGCCTGTCGAAAAATGAATGCTCTTTTCCAAGGCATTTAATCTCACCAATGTGAAACCTTGGCCATGTTATAGGGAACAATCCTATAATTTTGCTTTGAAAGCAACTGCTAAATTCCCATTTTCTGGTGTAGTAAATAAGTTGGGAAAGACCTGGGTTTCAATAGACAATGCATCCAAAATAAGGAAGAACGATCTCTTTGTGCAAATAGTCCTAGAAAGAAGCTAGAAATGTACACGCACCAAATGTATTTTCAATTCCAGGGGCCCCAGGCAGAAGCTGAAGATACCCACTTTGTTTTATTCATTTGTTTTGTCAAGTATGTATTGGTAGTATACAAAGATATAACATTGTTTATATACATGATATTAGTAAGAGAGAAACATTAGGACAGGAGACAGAAGGCACTCTGGTGCACCTATGCACACCCCTTAGTGACCTCTTAGGAATCGGGAGAGGTCAACAGTGGATAGTCTAAGGGTAAAGGTTTTTTTCCAGAAACCCATTCTGGGGAAAAATGGGTTTCACAGGGGGGGGGGGTGTCAAAGACAGCTCACTGCACATCCCCAGGCTCAAACAGAAATAAATTTGATGGGGAGGGAAAGATAGAAAGGCACTCTGGACAGAAGAGCCCTTCACTCCTCCACTCACAACTGAATACCCTATGCAACTAGACTTACAATCCTTGGTTTAGAAAGTTTAGAACTACGTCGCTTTAAACACGATCTAAGCATAGCCCATAAAATCATCTGCTACAACGTCCTTCCTGTCAACAACTACTTCAGCTTCAACCACAACAACACACGAGCACATAACAGGCACAAACTTAATGTAAACCACTCCAAACTTGACTGCAGGAAATATGACTTTAGTAACCGAGTAGTTGATGCCTGGAACTCACCTACCAGACTCTGCAGTATTATCTCGTAACCCCCAAAACTTTACCCTTAGACTTAGACTATCCACTGTTGACCTCTCCCGATTCCTAAGAGGTCAGTAAGGGGAGTGCATAAGTGCCCCATCGTGCCTTCCATCCCCTGTCCTAATGTTTCTTTTATTTTTTACTAGTACCATCCATCTGGATATTATTATATCTAATGTTTCTTCTTCTTTTTTTCTTATTACTAATATCACGTATATGAATATTATTACATGTTTTCATACCTCCAATATATACTTGACAAAACAAATAAATAAAATAAATAAATGGTCAGAAAGACTCGGTTTTTGGAGACTTGGACATCTGAACTCCCCAAAAGAAAGGACTCTGGTGCAAATCCCTGGCCTTAGCAGAATGACTCCAGAGAGAAAGCCATCCTTTAGCTGCAACTCTGGGTCGCGCACAGGGGGGTGAGGGGATGCTTCCTCCTCTCCTCTCCCCCTCCCCATTCCCCACGGAGGGAGATCCAGCATTCCCGGCTTTGACGGACAGCTGCCCATCTTACCTGTGCGAGAGTCGAAAGTGACCACGAAGACTGCCACGATCTGGTCTTCCTCCACCTGCGCCGGTTCCTGCTCCTGGAGCCGCCTCCCGGGACCGGCGCCCCCCGGCTCCCCCTTGCCGCCTTTCCTCCAAGCCGAGGAGGAGGAGGAGGGCTGGCGGCCTTCCCCCCAGGTGCCGGCTTCCTCGGGCTCCGGGAAGGAAACGGCCGGGCCCTCGGCCCAGAAGAGGAGCGGTGCGTCGTCGGCTTGCTCCACCATGGCCGGCCAGCTGCGGCGCGCGGAGACGAAGGGCGGCGCTTGAGCAGCCTCCTCTCCTCCCCTCCCGTCACCCACCGCCTGGCTGGGTTCCCCCGGCAGAGCCGCGGAGGAGAAGCCGACGGGCCTGGCTCGGGCAAAGGTTTTCGGCGCCCCGACGCTTTGTGCCGGCGAACGCCGCAAGGCCGGGAAGGTAGAGCCCGAGCCTTTGCATGGCTTTTAATGGGAAAGCAACCAACGCCACCCGCGCCCGTCTGGCCGTCGAGGAGAAGCGCCTCAGGATTGCCTGAACCAGATCCTTCCTCCAGCTTCGTTCGGCTAGAAGTCGGTCCCATTTTGCCTCAAAACAGCCCACCACCACCACCACCCACACACACAGAATTGAAAGCTTTATTCGCATTGAACGTCAGTAGTATTGTAGTATTGAAATAGAATAGAATAGAATAGAAAGGAACTCGCAACCGAATAGACTAGACTTACAATCCTGGGTCTAGAAAGCTTAGAACTATCGCCTTAACCATGACCTAAGCATAGCCCATATACAGAATATAGTTGTCGGCTATAAATAAATTAACTGCCTTGAAGTGGCCCTGGGTTGGGCCTAGAGGCAAAAAGGAGCTGTGATGTTCCTTCAAATATACCAGGGTGATCCGACATAAAAAAATAAAATAAAAATATATATATATATATATATATATATATATATATATATATATATATATATATATATATATATATATAATTTAATGCAATTGCATTTATATCTTCGAGTCTTCGGAGAGGGGCAGCATACAAATGTAAATAATAATAATAATAATAATAATAATAATAATAATAATAATAATAATAGAGTGGTTGAAGCTTGGAACTCACTATCAGACTCTGTTGTGTCATCTCCTAACCCCCAAAATTTTATCCTTAGACTGTCCACTGTTGACCTCTCCAGATTCCTTTGAGGTCAGTAAGGGGCGTGCATAAGTGCACCAACGTGCCTCCCATCCCCTGTCCTAATGTCTCTCTATGTTTTACTAGCATCATGTATATGAATATTATTATCTCTAATGTTTTTCTAATCTTTTCTTCATATACGTACTGTACGATTATTTCTCCACATACCTACATTATGCACGAAACAAAACAAACAAATAAAATAAGTAAATAGAATAGAATTTTTATTGGCCAAGTGTGATTAGACACACAAGGAATTTGTCTTTGGTGCAGATGCTCTCAGTGTACATAAAAGAAAATATAGATTTGTCAAGAGTCATGTGGTACAACACTTCACTATTGTCATAGGGGTCAAAGAAACAATGAAGAAACAATCAATATTAATAAAAATCTTAAGGATACAAGCAACATGCTACAGTCCTACAGTCCTAAGTGAGAGGAAAAGGGTGATAGGAATGATGAGGAAAAACTAGCACAAATAGAAGTGCAAAACAGTTCCCTGTAAGATCCATTAGCCACTGAGCCCCGTGTTTTAAAACCGCACAGGGCTTGTTGTATTCATATTTCTGAATACAATGGTGTTTACACCTTGTCAGTACATTTCCTCGGAGTAGGAGACCCAGATCTGGATTGCAAAATTTCCAATGACCGCTAGATGGGGCCTTTGGGATTTGCATGCAGAGTTTTGCAACGGACGCCAAGGAGATTTTATTTCATTTTATATTTAATCAAATCCATTGCTGACACAGTCAGGGAGTGATTTGCTGAGCACTTTGGCTCAGTGGCTTTGAACGTGATTAAAATCTGTAATAACTTTTAAACTAACCGCACAGCCTCAGCTTTCATAACATCAGCCACAAAAATTATTTGCCGGAATTAAAATTAAACAAGCTCGAAAAGCCACCCGAACATAACAATAGCAGTAGCACTTATACCACTTCACTGCCCTCTAAGCTGTTTGTAGAGTCAGCATATATTGCCCCCAACAATCTGGGTCCTCATTTTACCGACCTCAGAAAGATGGAAGGATGAGTCAACCTTGAGTCTGGTGAGATTCGAACTGCCAAATTGCATAGTGAAAGGGGAGTCTAAATTATACCAAATGAACCAAAATGCCATCAGCTGCCTGAGTCACACCTTACACTAACTTAGGCTAGGCTTAAGAATGGTTTATTGAACGATCTCTTCACCAGGCTTGGGTTCACACAGAATTTTAAGTTATAGATCAGGTTTTACAAACATTATGACGAAGTTTCACACAATACTCTAAAACCACATTATGATTGTCACATAGTGAGCAGGAGCTTTAAGGATTACAGGCCTCCTTATACAACTACTTATTATGTAATATACAGTATTTGACAGTTCTGTGTTATATACCACCTCCTTCAAAATGATTCTGGTGATGGATATCAATAATACCACGAATACCCCTGTACATTAAAACAGCTCTCACACAGTATCCCTGTAAGATGGAAAAACAACCACAAACAGGAAAAATAATTGCATGTAAATAACATGCTAAGGTCTTTTGAGTAACTTTCTAATTAAATAGGAAGGCTGCAAATCCCAGACTATATTAGATAACACAGTTTACTGATACTGTATCTGCTTGGACATAATTCCAGTGGGATTTACTTCCTAGGTATCCAGTACATCCAGACATTAGATCCTACATATGCTAAGTACATTTATTTGTATCATGCCTTTATTTAATTTTACAAACTGCTCAAGGTGGTGAACATATCCAACACACATTTGTCTCCTATTTTGCCTATCATATTTAGAATTATAAGCCTGTGTGTCTGAAAACAAGTCATATTTAGCAAAGCAGAAATTTTGTCAGCCAGAAGCTCAGTGGACTGTTATCCAAAAAGTTTTCCTTTTGGATAAATGTGCAAGATTTGGCTCCCACAAGTGAGAATCCACATTTCTGATGGAGCTTTTTGTTAAACACAAAATGAAATACTTTTTATTTTTATTTTTGTTTGGCTGGTGATATGAAATTAAAGAAAAATGGTTTGCAATACCTGTTGAAGAATTAGCTAAGCCCCCTTTTTTGCACATTAATACAATAATAATATTTTCATCACTGGGCTATCAATTTCCAAACTGAAGCAGTAGGGCATATATTTGTTTGTTTATTTCTATCCCTCTATTATTTTTACAAATCATTTAAGGCAGTGAACATATCCAACACACCTTCCTTCCCAAGACCAAACTGACTCTCTATTTTTTTCCCTATCATCCTTCCAATATTTTTAATAAATAGTGAACACTTGTCACTGTACAGTATTTTAAACTTGTTACTTTAAGTTGTGTGGACTTCAACTCCCAGGATTCTCCAGCCAGTATGCTAGCTGAAGAATCCTGGGAATTGAAGTTCACATGATCTTCAAGCTGCCAAGTTTGCAAAACTCTAATCTCTAGCATAAATTGGTCCTTTTAATGGCAATAGTTTTCATGTTTTAGACTGGAATCTTTCCCAAATCTAGCTAACTTGGTTTTATCTCAAAAACTTAAGCAAATATGAACCTGGTTAGAATTGGATCTGAGATCAGAAAACTTGCTAGTAAAAATATTTTGGAAGCAGACTGTGGCAAATTAGTTCCACACTGTAAGATTCCCTTCCCCAGAGTGACGATTCATTGATCTGTGTTTTGTTTAAAGGTATCTTTATCTTGCCTTTGCTTAAGGTCCATCAACTCATCTTGCAATAGTGTTTAATTCTGAATGACTCAGGGAGCAATGCAAGTTTTTACAGAATCTTAGAGAACAGGGAGGATAAGCAGGAAGTGAGGTTTGTAAACTCCTCCAGCATAATCTATGGGATCCAATGAGAAGTTTTAACAGGAAGTTCAAGGACAGGTTTGAACAGATGCTTCTCTGCTTCAGGAGCAGTCGAGTTGCTGCAACTTCTGTTGGGGTACTGAATATGGTTTTTTTTGTCATAAAATGGTTGGGAGTAAGGCAGTATTTGCTAGCTGGTACAATGTTTTTGTATTTGCAGAAATCTTCTCTGACTGGAAGACTAAATAACAGAGACATTATGTCCAATATTTCTTTAATTTACTTATATATCAGCTGGCTGACTTAAGTCTTGTGTGACAAGTGTTTGCCTCAAATGAGTGCATACCTTATTCCATTCATGCTTATCTGAAAATGTGCTGTAGAGTACTATATTGAATGAGGTTGTTTCCTTTTTAGCACACACAGCATGTTAATTTAATAGAATACTCTGCCATAATTTCACTGAAAAATAGCAGTCCATCTTTTTTTTAAAAGGGCTATTTACCCTTCCAGATAGTGATCATTTTAATCTGAATATTAAATAAGGGCTTTTTCGAAATGGTGGTCTGTATATAAAGCTTGCCTCTGAACAGCTAGTAGTAATTATCTGATTAGGAACAAATCAAGACATTTTACAATAAAGGTTTATCAAGTCCTTGAGAGAAGAGACTAAAAGCTTTTTAAAGAATTGGGCTTGATTTGAAGAAACAAACTCATCATCTAGGATGCAAGTTTGGCATATCTAATTTTAGGATTGTGATGGTTACTATGCAGAGTGGAATACTTTCTGGGTGAATTCACACATGTTAAATCTTAAGGTGGTTTGTGAATCTAACTGTGAATTCTGGAGCCATTTTGTTTCAGTTTAGTTGCCTGAAGATTTAATCAAACCATAGTTAAAGAAAGCATAATTTGATGTCTCAATCCAGACTGATTTTGGTGGGGTTTATCTATTGCACTAATCTATTAGAGCTACAATAAGCCTCTCTAAGCCACAGTCAGCACTCTAATTAAATTATGTCTTAGCATGATATGTCTTCCTGCCTTTTTTTTAGCTGCAATGGATGATTGGAGTAGCAGCAACAAACTCATACAGAGGCTGGATTTTTCCAGATGTGAAGAAGACAGTGAGTTGGAAGAGGATAATAGCTTAAGAGCGGAAGATGTGAAGCATGTCACTCCACAGAAAAATTGTGAGTTTCAGAACTGGCGAACGCATTCTCCTTTTCCAGTGACCCCTCAGAGGCAATTGAATGATCGCTCTCCAGCACGCCCAAGTTCTTGGGTGAAACCTGTCAGGGGATGTAGCAGGGAGTCTTTGCGAAAGAAAACTATCCCTTTGGAAGACTATCCTGGAACTCCTTTGCATTATGTTACTTGGCAGAAGCTGCAACTGTGTGATACCCCGAATACTCCAAAGGTATGGTGGCGATGACAATAATAATTCACAACTTGTTCTTCTGAAAATATCCAAGCCAACTACTGTAAGAGCATATTCTTCATCTTCAGGCTTGCCTCATGCTTGAAACTTAATATTGCTAATTGCTTTTGGATTTATGGCCCATAAAACATATCTGCTGTTTTAAGTGAAATTGGTCATGTCAGTTCAGACTTTATGTTCCTTATAGGAGAGGTTGCATAGCCCTCCATTAGTGTTTGAAAGTTTTGAATTATTTGGGTGAATCCAAAACAGTTTGCCCAGACATCATAATAAGCTTCAAAAAGATGAATCTATGTTTGTCTACTTGAAGAGCATCAAAAGGCACATTTTGAGATTTTAATAAAATAATATACATATATATATCCTATATGTAGATTGTTCTGAGTTCGGGTTTTGCCCCGTGTAATATTTTGAATGTCTATGCGATGTTTCGGTGAAATCACATTCACCATCATCAGGCTGAAGTTGTAAGCTTCGTGCTGCTGTAAATGTAGTTTTTTTGCAACTGCCATTTGTTCCTTATAAATACATATAATATAAAATAATATACATATATATATCCTATAGTCTCTCCTATATCTCATATATCTTCTCTTCTATCTCTTCTATCTCTTCTATCCATCATATCTCTTCTATCTATTATATCTCCTTTTTTAAATTTAATTTAATTTAATTTATTAGATTTGTATGCCGTCCCTCTATGAAGACTCGGGGAGGCTCACAACAATAATTAACACAGTATTATAGCGAAACAAATCTAATATTAAAAAAGAAGCATATAAAACCCTATCATATTTAAAAAATAAACAACGCATACATACCAAACATAAAATATAAAGAGCCTGGGGGAAAGGTGTCTCAACTCTCCCATGCCTGGCAGTATAGATGGGTCTTGAGTAGTTTACGAAAGACAAGGAGGGTGGGGGCAGTTCTAATCTCTGGGGGGAGTTGATTCCAGAGGGCTGGGGCCGCCACGGAGAAGGCTCTTCCCCTGGGGCCCACCAAACGACATTGTTTAGTCGACGGGACCTGGAGAAGGCCAACTCTGTGGGATCTTATCGGTCGCTGGGATTCATGCAGTAGCAGGCAGTTCCGTAGGTACTCTGGTCCAATGCCATGTAGGGCTTTAAAGGTCATAACCAACACTTTGAATTGTGACTGGAAACTGATCGCCAGCCAATGCAGGCCACGGAGTGTTGTAGAAATTTTTGTAGATAAGAACCGGGCGTTCAAGATTTTTTTGCCTCTTCTTAAGAACCATTTTCTACTTGAGAACCCGAGCCTGAAAAAATTTCCCAGGAAATTTAAGAGCAGCAGGAAGGCCCAGTTTCCTGCCATTCCCCCTTTAATCCCGGGCTTTTCTGGGCTGCCAGAGAAGCCTTTCGGTGGCACTTAAGGAAGCTTTGGCAGCATAGTTCCCTCTAAGCTGAGCAGTGAGCAATCGCTCACTTAAAAATCATCATCAACTCAGAGTTTTGCAAACCTGCCCAGAAGCCGAGAGGCAAAGAGTGAGAGGAAAGGAGAGAGAGGAAGAGAGGAAGAGAGAGAAACAGATAGAAAAAAGAGAGGAAGGAAAAGAGAAAGAAAAAGAATGGGAGTAAGGAAGAGAGAAAGAAAATCAAAATCTAGTTAACTAGCTCAACTATTTAAGTGGCATTTTGATATTGATAGAGTTGCCCTATTATGAGCTCACTGTTATAGACACACAGTACAGTATTTTATTTTGAAATTCTCTGAGGCAAAACAGGGTGGGTTTTTTATTTGTTTGTTTGTTTGTTTGTTTATTATTATTTCTGTGCCGCCCAGTCCCAAAGGGACTGCCGCTCAGACACTATACTTTTCCGCCCACCCCCCAAAAAAATTAGAGGGAACACTGTTTGGCAGTCCAGAGAGAACGAAGCATTTTTCTTTCTCTGCCAGTGCTCAGAGAAAAGAAATGCTCCCTTCGCTCTGGGCAGCTGAGGAGTCACCACAGCGAAGGAAAGGCGTCGGCTATAAAGCGAGCGAGCGAGAGGAGAGCCATTCAGTATGGGAAGGAAGAGGCAGCAGGTAGCAGCAGGAGCAGCCAGTGTAGTGGAGGCAGTGCATGGGAGGCAACCTCGCGACGGGTATATTGGAGGCGTGTGCTCCTCCTCGCCGCCTCAGAGTCCCCCCCTTTTTTTAAGCCTTAAAGTTTTGGATTTTTTTTATTCCCCTCACCTCACCTTCCTCATTCGGCAGAGACGCTCCTCCTCCTCCTCTTCTTCCTCCCCCTCCTCCCACCCAAATTCCGAGCTTTTATTTATTTTATTTATTTATTTATTTATTTTTATTTATTTATTCATTTGTCCAATACACAATACATATGGAAGAGAATAGACATGAAGTAATATATATAAAGATAATATGTAAAAATAGAGAAGATGTATGAAAGGGAGAAAATATATGATATATATATATGATATATGAGATAAAGGAAAGACATTATTTCCTAATGGGTTTGCACGCATTATTTGTTTTTACATTGATTCCTATGGGAAAAATTACTTCTACTTAAGAACGTTTCTACTTAAGAACCTGGTCACGGAACGAATTACGTTCTTAAATAGAGCTACCACTGTATTTTAAACATTCCACTTCATCTTTCTGCTAATTTGGATGGATGTCTAAAGATTGCACGGACGTTCTAGAGCATTGATTGAGGCTTTGCTGTCAAAAATAACTTACTGATAAAATAACAAAGGCAAGCCGCCCTGAGCCTTAGCCGCCCCAAGTCTTCGGAGAGGGGCAGCATACAAATCTAATAAATTATTATTATTATTATTATTATTATTATTATTATTATTATTATTATTAATGAGACATTCTTCTTTCCTTGATTCTCTAAAACTGTATAACTCACAAAGACACTGCTTAACACAAAACTGAGGTTCATAATTGACCTCTGATTTTTTCAGGCTGCAAATGAAGCTCAAATCTTAATTCAAAGATTGGATGAGCTTCAACCATGCATTTCTAAGGGGAAATTCCAGCTTGAGATCTCAATATAACCTATACTGACTGGTGAACTAATAATCTAACCCTTTATGAGCAGTTTCCTAAAACTATTCTATAACTACCTGCTTTGATAGAGGAGTGCTAAAACTGGCAGCTAAATCAGTGTCTCTTGTTTGTTCCAACCTTAGCACACTTGCCCAACATGTCAAGGGAAATAATCATAGAAATTTGGGGAGCCCCAAATCTTGTAAAGACACGAAAGGATAGTGTTGGTCTTTGATCTGTGCAGCCCTTTGTATGGAAATGTCATTGATTGCAGCCAAGGTGATAGATTAAGCCAGGGGTGAAAAACCCATGATGTCAAGTCGTCATGTGACATGTCATGACTTTTTCCCCTTCACTAAACCAGGGATGGGTGTGCCCAGGACTTGACACATCTGGTCCCTGGGCCACAAGTTTGACACCCTTGGATTAAGCAGAATCAAGTAAAGGTCCTTGCTGGCCCATCCACGCTGGCCTATCCGCACGCACCCTTTTGGCATGTGAACCAAAAAAGGTTTGCCATCTTTGCCTTAGATCAAATTTGAACTGGTTTAGTAAAAAGGTTTTTGTGTGTGGAACATACAACAATTCTGAAATACCATAGAGGACTGCATAATATGTCCTCTGCAATATTATGCAATATTGCATAATATAATGCAATATTAATATTATGCAATGTTAATATTGCATCATATTATGCAATTTGATATTGGGGAATATTAGGTTGCTCTCCCTATAAGTTGAGGAATTGTAAAATCCTGATGCAATAGAGGTTTTCCCATGGACAATTTTTTTTCTGTTTTTTGCTCTAGAGTCTCTTAGGTAAGACAGCTTTCCCTTCACCTGTGGGGAAATTTCCCTCCAAAGGGATGAGGAACTTGCGATTCTCTTCCTGTCCTGGCTCAGAGGAGGCTCCTTCAGCTTCTTTGGTTAATATTAATCCGTTTACACCTGAATCATACCGACAGATGGTCTTCCACCCCAGCGGCAAGAGGAAAGCCAGAGGGGAGTCGTGAGTGTTTTCTTCCTAAGATATTTCTCAAAGGAGGCAAAATAAGATGATCAGGTAGTCATCCCTGCAGAATCCTAAGGTTAGACTTTAGACTTTAGACTAATCCAAAGATAAATCCAAATTGAAGCATCCATGACACATAGTTGTTTCTGCTAAGATATATTCAACACAATTGAATCATCCCAGCTCCTTTGGTAATTTAATAATAATAACAACACAGTTGGAAGGGACCTTGAAGGTCTTCTAGTCCAACCCTCTGCTTAGGCAGGGAACCCTACACTACTTCAGACAGATGGTTATCCAACATCTTCTTAAAAACTTCCAGTGTTGGAGAATTCCCAACTTCTGGAGGCAAGCTGTTCCACTGATTAATTATTCTAACGGTCAGGAAATTTCTCCTTAGTTCTAAGTTACTTCTCTCCTTGTTTAGTTTAATTTGATCCACTGTTGAACTTTTCTTATTATTTGGTAATGTTTTCTAATGTTCATCCAAACTCTGCGTTCCTATGACCAGTAATAGGCTGCCCACTCACCCACCCTGCTACTATCCCATCCTATATATCTCATTCTCTGGCTCTCTCACCCTGCCCACACAGCTCAGCTGATTTCCACGCCTCCACACTCTACTCATCGCGGCTGCCCAAGAAGGTGTGCTGAAAGCTACATGCATGAAATCATTATGTGTTTGAAGCTGTGCATGTGAGTGAAACATGCTTGCGCTCTCACACTCACATTTTCGGTTCTGCACAGAAGAACTGGTTGTTAAAACATACCGTATTTTTCAGTGTATAAGACGCACCCTTTTCCTCCCTAAAAGAGGCTGATAATTTGGGTGCATTTTATAATCTGAGTGTAGCTTTTTTTTCAGCCCTAACTAGCTGTTAACGATCTTCCCAGCTCTTACCTTGCAGGCTCTTTCATTGTTTCTCTCTGCGAAGAATGTTTTCCAAGCCCTAAGTCTTTGCAGGGTTTTTAAAATTGCTCTAACTTGCTCTGAGTATTTATTTCTAGCCCTAACAAGGTGCTAACAACGTTACGAGCTCTTACCCACTTGCCAGCTCTTTCATTGTTGCAAAGAATGTTTTCCAAACCCTGTCTTTGATTTTTTTTTTCATTCTCTTATTTGCTCCAAATATTTTTTTTCCTAACAATGTTCCCAGCTTTTACGGGCTTGCAAGCTCTTTCATTGTGACTCTCTGCAAAGAAGAATGTTTTCCAAACCCTGTCTTTGTAGTGGGTTTTTTCATTGCTTTACTTGCTCCAAATGTTTTTTTCCCAGTGCTAATCAGGTGCTATTAATGTTCCCAAGTCCTTTCATTGTTACTCTCTGCGAAGAATGTTTTCCAGGCCCTAAGTCTTTCCAGGGTTTTTTTTCATTGCTCTAACTTGCTCTGAGGAAATTTCTTTCCATCCCTAACCAGGTGTTAACGATGTTCCCAGCTCTTACCGTCTTGCAAGCTCTTTCCTTGTTAATCTCTGCCAAGAATGTTTTCCAAACCCTGTCTTTGTAGGTTTATTTTTCATTGCTTTACTTGCTCCAGATGTTTCTTTCCAGCCCTAACCAGGTACTATTAATGTTCCCAGCTCTTACCAGCTTGCAAGCTCTTTTATTGTTACTCTCTGCAAAGAATAATGTTTTCCAAGCCCTCAGTCTTTGTGGGTTTTTTTTCCATTGCTCTACATGTTCAGACTGTTTATTTCCAGGTGCTAATGATGTTCCTGGCTCTTACTGGCTTGCAAGCTTGTTGCTTGTTACTTCTTACTCTCTCAGAATAAATATTTTTAAATCCCTTAACCAGGGGATAAAATAATGTGCTGAATCTGACCAGACTAAGGACGCTAGCCAGATGAATACCTGGTAAGCAGATTCTTTCCCCTGTTTTCCTCTCCAAAAACTAAGGTGTGTCTTATACTCTGAAAAATATGGTACCTTTTATTTATTTTTTTGATAGCAGAAAGTTGTGAGAGACAGAATATTTCCAAAATATTTCTGAGGTTTATGGAGAGGCCCAGTTGGACTAACCAATGTAACATGAAGTGTAGATGTCTTTCAGAGAAGGTTAGATAGCCATCCAATATTTTCACTTTTATCTCTCATTTATGCAATAGGATGATTAGTCTAGAAGTCCCCCATTTAATTTGATACTGCAAGGTCTCCATCTTCTTTGTGGCAACCTGAGATATTGGAGTGATCCTCAGTGGTTCACAATAATCGACAGAAGCAATAAAATAACAGGACAATCCTTCTCACTAAGCAAACAAACTATTAACTTCCTAACTGAACCCTATCCTAGCCCAAACTTGCAGGAATAACCAGATCTTCACAGCCTTCTGGAAGGCTAAAATGTAGGCATTCTTTGAATAGGAATAGTGCTACCAGAGCTTGGCTGCAAAAATACATACATAAATCTAATGATAATTATATGGTAGCCACAATACTGAAAACTCCTTGCTACCATTTACCTGTGATCTGGATTCACAACGACCCAGAAACGATACCCACAGGAACTACTAATATGTTGACACCTATAGCATTGGAATATGAAACTAATACATGGGATTAAATTTATGATTTTAGAGAGGATTCCAACCAAACAGATGGACCAATGGAGCTGGAAATGCCTGCCAAGGTGAGTATTAAGAGATACACAAATTTTATTTATTTATTTATTTATTTTGTCCAATACACAATGAGGAATTTAGTGGGTGTATATATATATATATACACACACACACACACACACACACACACACACACATAGTAAAATACATGATGAAGGTTATAGAGGAGATACTCATAGTAAAATATATCTAAGAAATAATAGAAAAGAAGATATAGGAATAGAACATATCAATGAAAGAATAGAAGAAGAGATATAGGAATAGAAGAAAGGTATAGGAGATATAGGAGAGCAATAGGACAGGGGACGGAAGGCACTCTAGTGCACTTGTACTCGCCCCTTACTGACCTCTTAGGAATCTGGATAGGTCAACCGTAGATAATCTAAGGGTAAAGTGTTGGGGGTTTGGGGATGACACTATGGAGTCCGGTAATGAGTTCCACGCTTCGACAACTCGGTTACTGAAGTCATATTTTTTACAGTCAAGTTTGGAGCGGTTAATATTAAGTTTAAATCTGAAGTAGTCACCGACAGGCAGGACGTTGCAGCATATGATCTTGTGGGCAATACTTAGATCTTGTATAAGGCGTCTTAGTTCTAAACTTTCTAGGCTCAGGATTGAAAGTCTAGTCTCGTAGGGTATTCTATTTCGAGTAGAGGAGTGAAGGGCTCTTCTGGTGAAGTATTTTTGGACATTTTCAAGGGTGTTAATGTCTGAGATGCGATATGGGTTCTAAACAGATGAGCTGTATTCGAGGATGGGTCTGGCAAAAGTTTTGTAAGCTCTGGTAAGTAGTGTGAGATTGCCAGAGCAGAAGCTACGTAGGATTAGATTAACAACTCTTGAAGCATTCTTGGCTATATTGTTGCAGTGGGCTTTGGCACTTAAATCTTTTGTTATTATATGCCACTCTATTTTGCTTCATTTGCTTGAAAGAAAAATATCTGGACTACCCTTGAGAAATCATGATCGGGAGCACTTTTTCAAATAAAATTTGACACTTTGTTTCATGTTAATATGTGCTTTAATATGTGTGGAGAGAAAGAAACAAAGTGTGCAGCAGTGCAAAGCATCTGTTGATAATACTATGGCTGTAGATATATACTATGGCTTCCCTTTGCCTCTCCCCATTTTCCTGGGGAAAAGATGGTGGCCTCCACAGACGGGCACTAACCAATCCAGTTCTGTGATGTCATTGTGATGTCATCAGGAGGTTGCCATTGGTTCAGACGAATCAGTCCGAACCGAGAGGAACCCACCTCTGGCCTACAAGTGTTGCATATCAGAGTGTATAGATATGTAATGCTTTGGATCTGCTTCATACAAGGTGTAATACAGTGATGTATTAAAACAGCCATATCATTTTTTTTTATTTTTTTATTTCTTTTTTAATTTTTTGGGATTTTTTTTTCCTTCTGCACATGCGCAGAAGCTGGGTTTCCAGCACTGTGCATACATCTCCATCTTGTTTTGGGCTTTTTTTCCCCCCTGGCTTTTTTCCTGATTTTTGGCTACTGCTCATGCACACAAAGCGAGCATGCCCAGAAGGCATGGCCATACAGCACAGGAGGAAGTGAGCTGGCAGCAAGGTAGGTTAGAACCCACCCCTGTTGTAGGCTTTAGTCTGAGAGATTGCCCAACTAGTGAAATGAGACAATTATTTCATGTGGCCGATGATCATTATATAGGACACGGGTGTCAAATGTGCATCACCACAACAGCATCATATGACATGTATTGAGATCCCCCCCCCCTTGCTAAACCAGGCATGGCCAGTGTGTGATGAAACTGGCCCATGGGCCACAAGTTTGATAGCCCTGGTATAGGAGCTAATCTGCTAAAATGGAGGGCAGAAATGTTCTAGGTACTGCAAATTCAATACTGCCTTTGGGGTGATGAGGATATCCGTATCACATTTTAATGCTGTCAGTAGAGTTACTTTCTGAAAAAGGTTTGGGTTACTTCCATTTGAGAGGAACAGAATTCCAAACCAAAATATACATACAGTTTTGCTATAACTGAAAATTTATTTATTAATTAAATTTGTATGCCACCCCTCTCCGTAGACTCTGAAGGCTAAGAAAATCCCAATTACAAAAAAAAGTTCCTTATTTGATTATGCTACACTTTTATTAAATCAATTAAATGCCTGTTTCATATTTTAATTAGTCTTCAAACAAAACTTTCTTACTTTCTAAAACATATTTATGCAGCTTCTAAAATGGGATAAACCTCCAATCTGTAGCTATGAAAAAATATGGCCTGCTAAGGAGAAGAGATTTTGGAAGTTGGGAAGAAAACTAGTTTATTGAACTCTGAATTCTTTTCTTACCATTGTTACAAATGACTATTAATTAGCACAGGAGAAAATAGGCAATTAAAAGTCTAATTGAAAACCTAATGAAGACAAAGCACCTTAAAGGGTATTATGGTGTGGGGGAGAGAAGAACAGTTTTACTGAGAAGTAAATACCTTCTGCTGTTGTATTCTCCTTCTCAAATATCCTATTATCCTCCCTCCCCCTTGAGTCACAACACAATTACTAGGGTTTAAAAGGTGGATATTTATTTTCTGCTATTAGAAATGTAGAAGGGATAAAGCAACATTGCCCTCTTTTGGTGGAAAACCAGGCTGATTCTAAAATAGGGGTAGAAAAGAGATTGCTTTAATGCCAAAATAATCCTAGTCAGAGTATAAAGATATGATAGAAGACAATTACAGGAATTTGATTGTGACTAGTTTACATACTATAAGGGTCTATATAGTGGAATACAACTTCCAGCATCCCTCTCCTTAGCCATGTTTCCTAGGGACACTTGATACAGTGATACCTCGTCTTACAAATGCCTCATCATACAAACTTTTTGAGATACAACCCTGGGGTTTAAGATTTTTTTGCCTCTTCTTACAAACTATTTTCACCTTACAAACCCACCGCCGCTGCTGGGATGCCCCGCCTCCGGACTTCCGTTGCCAGCGAAGCAGCCATTTTTGCGCTGCTGGGATTCCCCTGAGGCTCCCCTCCATGGGAAACCCCACCTCTGGACTTTTGTGTTTTTGTGATGCTGCAGGGGAATCCCAGCAGGGGAATCCCAACAACGCAAAAACAGGCGCTTCGCTGGCAACGGAAGTCCGGAGGTGGGGTTTCCCAGCGAGGGGAGCCTCAGTGAAATCGCAGCATCGCAAAAACACAAAGGTCCAGAGGTGGGGTTTCGAGAACTTCGGTGTTTTTGCAATGCTGCAATTTCACTGAGGCTCCCTTCGCTGAGAAACCCCACCTCCGGATTTCTGTTGCCAGCGAAGCGCTCGTTTTTGCGATGCTAGGATTCCTCTGCTGGGATTCCCCTGCAGCATCGTAAAAACACAGAAGTCCGGAGGTGGGGTTTCCCATGGAGGGGAGCCTCAGGGGAATCCAAGCAGTGCAAAAACGGGCGCTTCGGCTGGCAAAAGGGGTGAATTTTGGGCTTGCACGCATTAATCGCTTTTCCATTGATTCCTATGGGAAACATTGTTTCGTCTTACAAACTTTTCACCTTAAGAACCTCGTCCCAGAACCAATTAAGTTTTTAAGACAAGGTATCACTGTATTTTAATTCACAAACAACTGGACTGCCATAAAATGCTTCCTGCTAATGGAAGTATTGCTGTTGTTTCCAGGCTAAAAGCTCTGGAACCTAGTTAATGTCAAGGGTGAAATTCTATCTGTTCAACCTGATCCGGGTGTACTGGTAGCAGTGGCTGCCAGTGGTTCAGAGAACCGGTAGTGGCAGCAGCATGAGGCTCCACCCACCCACCTGGACGTCGCCACTTTCTCTTTTTTAACCCTTTGGGCATGCGCAACGCCTTCTGCGCATGCACAGAAGGGGAAAAGCACATGTGACAGTAGCGCACATGTGAGTAAAGCCAGCACGCATGCACAAAATGCACACTTCCAAACCAGTAGAGAAAATAAGTAGATTTCTCCGCTAGTTAATATGGTTTGAAAAATTATGATTTGTTACTTTATAATATACAGTATTGCATAAACTGAAGTAACTCTGGCTGCCCAGAAAGACTACAGTTTTAAAAGGCTGAGGATGGAGCATAATCCTCTCTATCTAGAAATGATTAAATTTGGAAAAGCTTGGGTAAACATACGGGAGCGTGAAGTAAGATTCTGTATTACCATCTCTCCTCTCTCTTTGGTGAGCAAGGCAGCCTCATCTATTCTTCTCATCCATCCTTAGAGATTCCTCTTGCGTGAGAACAACATGGTTTCCCGCTACAAGAAGGAATTCCTAGAGCTGGAGAAGATCGGTGTGGGGGAATTTGGTTCTGTTTACAAGTGCATCAAAAGACTGGATGGTTGCGTCTATGCCATCAAACGCTCAAAGAAGCCCCTTGCTGGCTCCTCAGATGAGTAAGTGCACAGTGTAAAATTATAAATATCTCTGCAAATGCCACCCTTCCTCCTATCTATCTATCTATCTATCTATCTATCTATCTATCTATCTATCTATCTATCTATCTATCTAATTTATTTAATTACTTTATTTACTTTATTTTATTTTATTTTATTTATTTATTTTATTTATTTTATTTATTTATTTTATTCATTTTATTCATTTTATTTATTTTATTATTTAGGTTTGTTTTGGTTTGTTTGTTTATTTATTGGATTTGTATGCCGCCCCTCTCCGAGGACTCAGGCCGGCTCACAACATATCAAAAGAACATAGCAAATACATCTAAAAATCCAATTAATATGACCAAAAAGACTTTAAAAGCTCCAATATAGTTTAAAAACATTCATCACCATTCACTCCACAAAACACATAAATAGGTCTTTAAACTTTTACGTAAGGCAAGGAGAGTGGGGGCAGTGCGAATCTCCAGGGGGAGCTGGTTCCAGAGGGTTGGGGCCTCCACAGAGAAGCTCTTCCTCTAGGCCCTGCCAAACCACATTTCTGGTTGACAGGACCCTGAGGAGGCCGACTCTGTGGGACCTGACCGGTCACTGGGATTCATGTGGCAAAAGTCGGTCTCGGAGGTAATCTGGCCCGATGCCATGTAGGGCTTTGTAGGTCATAACCAACACTTTGAATTGTGTCTGGAAACTAATTGGCAGCCAATGCAGTCTGTGGAGTGATGGTGAATATGGATACGCCTTGGAAGGCTCATAACCGCTCACGCAGCTGCATTTTGGACGATTTGATACATTAAAATTATGTCTTCCAGGCAACATTTAGTTCCGAATTTTTGAAACCAAACAGTATATCTTCTGCTATGTTTTCTTGTCAGCATATAGATCAGTAACCTTTATCTGGGCTTTGAAAATGACTTTCTTGCATTGAGCTTAAACCCTGAATCCATCCATGTTGTCCCAAAGGAGACAACTAAGCCTCTAAAAGGATGCAGCTGTCTGCAAGGAATGTAAATCCTGCCATTCCCCATTATCCTGTTGGAGCTGAAAAAGCTTCTTGGATGAGAAGCGAGATGTCTTCCAAAGAAAAAACAAGAAATATAGCCTGTTACCTTCTGAAAAAAGCACCTTTGGAACAACCATGACCCAGAGGACTGGAAATCTCTACAGATATCCATCCATGTTGTTTTCTTGGTAACCTATTGATGTAGTTTTGCCCTGCCTTTTGGAATATAATTTTAAAAAAACTTCTGGATGCTCCCATTCAAGTATAAACTGGACTGTTTAGCTTTTTCCAAGGTCAGCTGTATGTTGCTATTTGCTATGACAGGGCCTTGAAAAAAGGTGATATTAAAAACAATTTAGGACAGGTTTAGTTTTTTTTTTTTTTAAAAAGCCATCAAATCATTAATCAGAAAAATGGAATTTGGTGAGAAATATATAAAGATGGTTGAAACTGTATATTCTTCCCAATCTGCCAATGTAATAATCAATGGAGAGATAACAAAAACATTTTAAATACAAAAAGGAGTTAGGCAGGGGTGCCCATTATCCCCTTTACTTTTTATACTAACACTGGAAATATTGTTGAAGAAAATTAGAGAGAACCCCGAAATCAAAGGAACGACAGTCAAAAAAGAGACTTATAAATTACAAGCCTTTGTGGATAATCTGACTTTTCTTAGAAGATGCCACTGAGTCAAATCCGCATTTGATTAGAGAATTAGAAAAATATGGTTTAATAGCTGGACTCAAAATAAATAGGCAAAAAACTATTAACAAAAAACATGACAGCTCAACAAGAAAGAAAGCTGGAAGGAGACCTGAACCTACAAACACTAAAAAAAATCAAATATTTAGGGATCTATCTGACAAATAAGTGCTCCACAATAAAAGAGAATAATCACAAAAAATTGATAGAACAAATAGATTTGGAAATTTGCAATTACAAAATGGGGAAGTTTACAATTATCTTTATTGGGAGGCTTAGCTATAGTTAAAATGAACATTCTTCCTAAAATATTATATCTATTTCAAGTGGTCTCAATTAAATTAGACAAAATGATAAAAAAAAATATTTGGCAAATTTTGCATCTTGTCCTTCAAAGTAGCTTTTCCTTTGATCCATCAATACAAAAGCATATGGCCACACATCATTTAAAGAGTGTTTCTCAATTATTTCCTGTTAATCCCCCCACCCCGGAAGAAGTAAACATTTCAAGATACACAGCCCCAACTGTGGGACAATTTTTTGCAATATTCAGCCTGTTTTCGCTGAAAAACTCAAGCGGCTTATCAGCTTAATTGGGGTGTAATATGTTTAAGTGATACCTTAATTTATTTGGCTTCATGCTGTCCACTGCCAACATTTTTAGACACAGTAAACATACCGTTTTTTCCTCGACTCCCACCGTACTCCCAGTGCAGCCAAGTGCTATATACGCTTCATCATATTTCTTCATCTCAGGAGACTTTCATTTGTCTCATTATCTCTGCTTCTTCTTTTTTCATCCCTGATAAATATTTTTCCATGGTGTCTCTTAAGTGTTTGTTATCTGCACTTCATATCTCCTGCTTTGTGCTGTGTACTCTTGTTTGGTGCAAAAAAACCCTGCTCCTTGTTGCAAAAAAAGCACATTCCCCGGGGTCATGCGCCCCCCTGGCATCGCTCCATGCCTGCCCCACTATTTGAGAAACATGGCGCAAAATGATTTGCTTGGCTTTGTTTAGTGAGTTAAATGAACCCAGCTGCTAGTATAAATCTGTTGTGGGTACTGTTGTACATACTCCTGGCCAGTTGGAGGATGATGAAGAAATTGAGGACTCTGATACAGATAGTGTTTATGAATTAGTGGTGGGCCCGGGGTTACAGGTAGTAGAACAGGTGGGAGGCTAGCCACAGGATGTGGCTATGAGTCCAGAATCTAACGAGGAAGAATCAGACGTTCGCTTGTTCAATCCTAAATTCAGAAGGGTCCAAAAACATAAGGAACAGGTGTTTGGAAGAAGATATTAAGGGGAGAAATGGGTTAAATACTGGAGTGATGTACTGTATTTGGTACGTCAGGGGGTCAGTGGGGGAAAAGGGTGGAGTTTCAATGTTGTAGGACAAAAATGAAAGGTGTTTCCGTTCAGCTCCCAAGCAAGCAAATGCATTCTGTGTTATTTTACAGTCATCTCTGCTGTTTTTGAATCATGCTGTGAGTACATAAATCTTGTTAAACGGAGGAGGCTAAGAGGAATGTATGAGGAATGCAATTAAGAAAGATAACGGGAGGAAGGGGAATGTGCTAGTATGAACTGTATTTTGAATACGGAAGGGAAGAGAAATAAAGATGGAGTTTCTTTGTTTATGAAATACTGCATTTAGTAAGAGTTATTTGTAAAAGCTAAAGTTCTACCAGAAACCAGAACAGGCACCAATCTAAAGTAACTCCAGAACAGCTTCTGAAATACTTTCCTGTCATAATCCTAACCCCATAAGAGTATCCTAGTTGGAATTGTGTCTCTCTCTTTCTATATCTGCTTGCAGGCAGATGGCTTTGCGGGAAGTCTATGCACATGCTGTACTTGGTCATCATCCCCATGTTGTCCGTTACTACTCTGCTTGGGCAGAAGATGATCACATGATCATACAGAATGAGCACTGCAATGGTAAGGAGATGGGTTCTCTAAAGATGTTTGATTCACAGTGCCAAATTCAGGAAACCTTATGGATTCCCTCATTCAGCTCAGCCTTATGGATAATATGATTGTATGCCTTCCACCAGGTTTCCATGCTGGTTGTAAATTATGGGGCTTATAGTTTACTACTTGGTAATAGGATGAAAGCTTTTAGGTTAAGAGAGACTGTAACCAGGCTGGGATTGCCAAAATGTTTTGCTATCGCACTGCGGGCATGGCTTATTTTGTGACTTGATGGTCATGTGTTCAGGTAGGAGTGGCTTGCTGGCCATGTGACCAGGTGGGATTAGTTAATTTTTGCTTCAAATCTGCTTTTATAAAGTATGTTTTCTACCTTAACATGTGCTTATTAATTTACCTATGCATTACTTTTACTTATATTTTGTGTGCTATTGGTTGAGCACCCATGATTTTTATAAAAATAAATATTCTACAAAGTCAATTTCAATTTTTTTACTGAGTACCTAGTACTACTAATGAACACTTATACATTTGATGTATAAGACACAACCAAGTTTTCACCCTCTTTTGGTGGGGTAAAAAGATGTGTCTTAAACTCTGAAAAATAGTATTTTTCATGAAGTTTTCACATCAGCTTTCTTTATTATTCACCTTTCCCAAACTTGTGCATTTTGTACTTGTTGGGCTTCCAAAATTCAAATCAGTTTTTGTCCCATATAAGCATTAGATATAAAGAAGCATCAAATTTAGAGATGCGGTTGAAATCCTCATATCTCATGGGTACTTTCTCATAGAACTTTTGGGCCAAATCCAAGCTAATTTTCTTGTTGCTGAGTGCTCCAAATCCCAAATCAAGAAACTCCCAATTTGTAATTTTAATTGGTTGATTTCTTCAGGTCAAGCAGTTTTCCTATTTGTGAGAGCATGATTCTCCATAGTGGGTAGAGTTAACCTCCACGAATGGGACGGTGTCTTCCCATTCTTGAAGGTTAGCTCCACCCTACGAGAAGAGGCGTATCAGGTAAGACCAACGCCTCTTTCCTTCCCTCCAAAGTGCCATGGTGCCCTTGCACCAGACCATTGGTTTCTTTCTCTATTTCACCTTGTCAATGAAGCAGCAATACTAGACAAGAAGATAAAGTTTGGGGAGAATAGATGACATCTGCACTTTTTTTTATTAGTTGGAAAGTAATCTCTGGCTGTTATCCCAACAGCAAGTATAACTGCGGGGTTTGCAACAAACAGCTCCGAGGGTGTGGAGAATGGTAAAAATATCTGTGCGAAAGTGCCCCCAGATTGAATGAGTGATTCACGGAGTCTATGTGCCATCCAATAGCACATAAAACAATGTTTCTATGTATAATTTTTTTGTTTTTATTGAATTATTTTGTGTTTAATTGTAATATCTTTTTTTTTTTAATTGTAAGCTGCCCAGAGTCACTGACTGAAATGGATGGCTATAGAAAATGAATGAATGAATGAATGAATGAATGAATGAATGAATGAATGAATGAATGAATGAATCAATCAATCAATGCACGCTTGGTTTTCCACAGGTGGGAGCCTTCAGGATGTACTTTTGGAAAATTCAAAAACAGCAGATCATTTCAAAGAATCTGAGCTGAAGGATATTTTATTGCAAGTCTCCATGGGGCTGAAATACATTCACACTTCTGGTCTGGTTCACATGGATATCAAACCAAGTAAGTGTGTCTGGTCAGTAATGCTTTATTCATTCGAGTTATTAGATCATTTGAGTTATTAGATTTTTAGTCCATCTTTGCTTCAGAATCTAATGGTGCCATATAGGTTTTCTTTTCTTCTTTTCCTTCTTTCAACAACTCTATGGTATAAATTTTGCTTAGAGTGGACTATGCTGAATTCAAACTTAATGGTACAATTAGCATGGGGTCATGAACACTTAAGGTTTTGGGATTATCTCTCATATTTACTTGGAATTTTAAGTATTCTGGAATAGAGTTCTGTATTTTAATTTTGGGATCTTCTCTCATATTTACTTGGAATTTTAAGCAATGTGTAATGACCTGAAAGATCATTACAGATTCTCAATTAAAGTTCCCCCATAAATTATTGACTGATTCAAGTTGCATGATCTTTAATAGATCTTGTTTCTTTCTGACGTGGGTTTAAAAATATTATGCAAAAATGTAGTTGTTTGGTTTAAATGTGCTGTATGAACAGCCCATTGGTACTGTAATTTAATGTGCTGTATGAACTGCCCATTTTTTTTAAAAAAAAATCACTATTAAACAAATCATGTCTTAGTTAGTACCTTGTTGCATGCAGACTAATAGACTGTTCGCACGTATGATAATACGTATCCTATTTTTTTGCTCACATCCTGACTTTCTGCTTATCTTACCAACGTGGGACAATATTGTTTTTTCTCAAGAAACAGAGTTCATACTTCTGCATCTTTCTTAATGGACGCATTTATGATGTGTGGATGGTTATAATTTGTAAGCCACATTGACTGAAGCTGATATAAGTTATTTGAATGTATACTGCAAGCTAACACTATTTCTCCTTGATTGCAGGCAATATATTTATATGCCGCAGTCTACCTGGGTCTGCGGGTCAAGAGGAGAGTGATGGGGAGGATGATGAAGTTGCTACTTCAAATGTGGTATATAAAATTGGTGTGTATCTTGGGGGATTTGTGGACCATTTGTTGCCAATTGATTTCCAAGATAGACTTGGGCTAAGTTTTATCAATTGCTGTGTCCGAGCATATTTTTAAACTACCATATTTGTAAGTGAGTAGGTTTCAGCTAGGCCCAGGGGCACTGTACCCTCTAAGCTGCGCATGTGCGCGCGCACCCCCAAACTCCCCCCTGCACACCCTTTTCCAAGGGTGTGCCAGGAGCCGCAGCCGCCCCCGCCCCTCCCAGCGCTTCCTCTGGCTTCTCGCCGCTGCCCCCCGCCCACCTGCACGATCTGCCTCTCTTTCTCCTCCGCTTCCTGCCTTGGGGTGCGGCTCCTCCCGCAGTGGGATTTCAGCTGAGTAGACAAGTCCAAAAATAAAGAAACCTTTGAAAATCAGCCATGCATGTAATGATTTCTTGTTGCTGGCAATGTTCTTTTGGCAGGGGATCTTGGACACGTGACCTCCATAACCAATCCAAAAGTAGAGGAAGGAGATTGCCGCTTCTTGGCCAAGGAAGTCTTGCAAGAGGTAAAGCTCCGGGGGCATTAGGGTGGCACTGGAGCCTTCAAAGCAGAAGGAACCTCTCCTGACACTTCCCATATTATTCCTTTTATTATAGTCAGTTTGACACATTCATCTTAATTTAATAAAAATCCCTGGGCAGGAATTGAGGCACTAACATTCTATTTTTATTTTATTTGTTTGTTTTGTCAAATACGTATTGGTGGTATACAAAGATATAATAATATTTGTATACACGATACTAGTAAAAGAGAAACATTAGGACAGGGGACGGAAGGCACTCTGGTGCACTTATGCACGCCCCTTACTGACCTCTTAGGAATCGGGAGAGGTCAAAAGTGGACAGTCTAAGGGTAAAGTTTTGGGGGTTAGCTGATGATACTACAGAATCTGGTAGTGAGTTCCATGCATTAATTACTCGGTTATTAAAGTCGTATTTCCTGCAGTCAAGTTTGGAGCAGTTTACTTTAAGTTTGTATGTTTTTTATTCTATTCTTAAGAGTTCCAAATGTATTTTTTTCATATGCAGTTATCAGAAATTTATCTGGGTACATTTAAATTTTTAAAAAATTAAAATTAATCAAATAAATAAATGAATGAATGAATGAATAAATAAATAATATTGTGGGGATGCCACTTATGTAAACTTACGCATTAGTGTTTTTAAAATATTGTTTTCTTAACTGAATGTGACCTGACGCGGGTGTCTGGGTTTTCTTATTTCCGCCATAGCAATATTGCTATCTGCCCAAGGCGGACATCTTTGCTCTTGCCTTAACTATTGCCGTGGCAGCAGGGGCTGGTCCATTGCCTGCCAATGACAGCCCGTGGCACCACATCCGCAGCGGCAACCTTCCACGCATCCCTCAGCAACTGTCATGTAACTTCATAGAACTGCTTAAGGTGAGTTCTTTTGGGGGAGGGAGCCACGGAGAATGGTGGCCTTGGACGTTTGGTGGTGAAAGACCTTTCTCCTTTGTTTTGTGGAAAAACAGCTTATGATTAATCCTGACCCAGTATTGAGGCCATCAGCTGCTGCACTAACCAAGCACCCTCTCCTCCGACCATCCTTTGGCAAGGCTGCCCAGCTTCAGGAACAGCTCAATGTGGAGAAATTCAAAACTGCTATGTTGGAAAGGTGAAGTCCTGTGCTTTCTAATAGCAAAGATGTGTAAATTGTATACAATGTGGCTTGGACACTAACTCCTACCTCGGAGAACTTATTCTAGCTGCTACTTACACTTGTATTTAAATTTTTTACTCTTTATCACCCTCAACCATTATAAAATATAAACACGTTGTTTTGTAGTCTTTAAACAAAACATTACAAAGGCAGTTTTTCTTGAAAGGTTAAAATTCTACTGTTTTGAAAGGATAGAAGTTGTTTATTGTTTAATTCTGATTGTTTTCTTTGTATACCAAATTGTTTTCTATTTTCATTTAATCTTGACTTAATTTGAAAGTATGGCCACCAATCAATCTTAATTTCTTGTTCCAATTTTTGAATTTTTCTGATTTTAACTATCCTCTTTTGTCTAAGATTTCTGAATACCTAACCATTTTGTGGAGGTCTATTGTGTTTGGGTGTGTCATTGCTTCCCTATTTAATAACCATCTCGGGATTTTTCATATACAGTACTGTAGTGCTGGGATTTTTTTGTTTATATCTGAATCCCATGTAATGAGTCCCTAATCATATTTCTTTGAAAATATGAACGTGTCTTGTTTTTTCCATCCCAGAGATATCCATGCCAGCCTGCTTGTAGATCCTATCCTTTGAGCGTCAATACTTTTTTATTTTTAAGTTGGATTCAGTCTTTTATCCATATTAAGGCAGATGCTTTATAGTAGAGATCCCATTTTGGAAAGCCAAATCCCCCTTTATTCTTGTTATCTTGCATATGTTTCAATTTAAATGTTGAGTTTTTTCCCTGCCCAAATGAATTTGGATATTATTCTACTTAAATGCTCAATTTTTAAAAAAATCTATGCTAATTTGACCGGTGCTGTTTGGAATAGATATATCAGTTTAGGTAATACATTCATGATTTTTCAGGATGCTCATAATATGTATATATATATCCTCACAAACTCTAACATTAAGAGAATACATCTTCTATCTGTGATGCAGATTCATCAACAACCAATATACAAATGAAAATAGTTCTCACTTCCAACTGCCAAAACTGACTATATACCAGTATGCAATTAGCCCTCATGTACCATTCTATTCCCCTTTTTCCATGCTGCATGCTAACACATATTTCCACGAAAATAAGATCTAACCAGAAAATAAGCCCTAATGTGTCTTTTGGAGCAAAAATGAATATAAGACTGTCTTATTTTGGAGGAAACACGGGTAGCAAGCAAATCAGACAATAATAGGACAATATATTGAATGTAAATGCTAAATTTTGAATAAGGATAAACTTTCTGATAGTGAGAGTGATCAACCAATAGAATAGCTTGCCTATGGAGGTTGTGAGAGCTCCAACACTCGAGACCTTCAAAAGGAAATTGGACTGCCATCTCTTTGAAGCGGTGTAGGGAGTCCTGCTTGAGTAGGGGGTTGGACTGGATGACCTACAAGGTCCCTTCCAACTCTAGTAATCTGCAATCTGTAATTAATAATGTACAATTTTTTTAAATGTAAAATGATTTCTTAGAGGAAGTGTTAAGAGGAGGTCTTGTGATTCCCTCAAGGGCTTCTCTGGCATCATGACTCTATGCCTGTTACATAGGATGAATTGGCACGTAGTTCACAAGCCAAAGACCATACACTGTTCTCCATTGCAAAGCACTCTCCATCACAAGGAATCATATGGCATTTGAATTCAGCGGCCCTAGTTTGGTTTAAGAGATCTCCTTATTCCAAGATGAGGACGCATCTGTTGAATTAAGAAAATTGAGCATACTGCATCCTGAGTTTGGGGAAACATTATTTTCTTAGTGCACTGGATTGTTTATTAATCATATTGTCTTATTTTTGTGTAGGGAGCTGAGAGCAGCCCGGGTTGCCCAGGCCTTTCAAAAGGATCCATCTTTAGAACGGACCAGAGCACAAGAATCTGGAATCGGTTTAAGGCATCAGAACACCAAGAAGCGACTGGTTGGAGGAAAAAATCCTCGATCTTTTAGTTTTACTGCTACTGGCTATCGAGGATCGGGTTGTGCTAGTCATTCAAGTAACTGAAATGCATCTCATTATGAAAAGTGCCCATTTAGTTTACCTAATATATATATACCTAAGTCATACGTTTATCTAATATGTATATCATGACTCCAAGGAATCATGGTGCTGGTTTGGATTTTTCCCTCTATGAGAACCTTAATCCTCTATGAACCCTACAGCTATAAATCATTAACCCAATCAGATGTATACTTCAGAAGAGGCTCATGACAAAACTTTAAGGAGATTAAATCTTCAAAATGAACTTCCTTAACTTTAATACTTTGATGCATGCTACTAATACATAGTTCCATAATCCTGGGGGTTATATTCCAATGCATCAGGAGGGTGTCAAACCTTATATAAATTTATTGACATATTTTTTTCCTTGGATTTCTTGAATATCGATAGCTTACTTTGTTCAATTTTTATATTCATTCAGTTTTAAAGACCTCTGTATCCCACTGTTTATATTTTTTTTAAAGTCAGAAATTACCAGTGTTTAAAGGGCTGACTTTGTAGGCAGTAGTGGGTAACTGATATTCTTGTAGTTCAAAGATTGTAAGAAGCTGGGTCCTACCTTGGGATTTTGTTTCCTCCCCAAAAAATACAACTTGATCAAACCATATTGTATTAAACAGGCTGAGCAGATATTTAATAAAGTACAGAAGTTGAGGAAAATATGCTTTCAAATCAGACTATATCTCTTTCCAATGCAATAGAAGAGAGGCTAAACATTTATTCAAAAAGGGTGTGCCTGCTTTATTTTTTATGAGTGACATACACATAGACTATCTTTTTAAAGAGTCCTACAATTATATTTTGTAAAAAAAAAATAAAGCAAATCTAATAAAGCAAATCTTATATTCCAGTCAAAATGTTAACTACAGATAGTATTGCATGTCCAAAACTCACTCTTCTATTTATACATTTAGTTGCAAACTTACTATATGAGCTCCCTAGACAATCCTGAATATAATTTCATGTCTAGCTGCTAGACAGCCAACAGTCTATTGAGTCCTTCTTTTAGTGAATAAAACTTTTGACGTTTTATAAAGGATTGCATATCCGGTTTAACACTTGGCCTATTCTGTAGACACATAACCTTACCGAGTAGCTGCCTGATGCAAGCGGACAATCTAATTCTGTCATTGGGTGAACTGTTAGGATTGCATTAAAATATTCCTCTGGGGAGATCAAAGTAGGTACCAATAAGTCTAGGTGTGGCAAAGAATTGTCATTGGTAAATTAAAGTCCAGCATTAGTAAACTTTTACTTTTTTTCAAACCAGTAAAAATGGAATAAACGCAAATAGTATTTGATAATAATGCTTTTGTTTGAAGGCACCCCCACTTGTTGTTTAGTAACTAAGTTCTATCCCATTGACCAAGTTGTTAAGTGACATGGTTGCTACTGTTAACTGAACAGTGTGGGTGAGAGAGGGAGGGAGGGAGAAATGAAAAGGTTACTGGTTATTACCATCCCATTCAGAAAAGGTTCTCATACTACTACACCAATATTACTTCAGAGTGCTTTCCCAGGTGCATGAAATTTGGTCATAAATGGATGCATTGGTCAGAAAATGACTTCATTATTGTATTTGTGAATGGTCGTAAGGTAGTCACTAAATGCAGAGTGGGTATAGTGATTCCACTCATGTAAACATGTATCTTTCTGCCTGTGTGATAATCACTTGTTGATGTTGGTAAACAGCCAGCTAGGCTGGAAGGAAGGGTCAAGCAGGGATACAGCTTGAAATTGTGCAACTGCAAATGACATAATTTTGACCTCTCCCAAGACCCATGAAACCTTAGTTGGTAATTCTCAGGGAAAGGCAAACAATCTAGGGAGATTCTTGAAATATGGATAGAAGTTAATAAAGTTGTTTACTGTACAATTTATCTATTTATCAGTAGCTCTGGTTGCTTATGACTGACAGTATATCACTATCACTATCAATATGGGATAGAGCTTTCAAATGATTGAAATGATTTTTTTTTTAATGTGCATATTTGGAGAAATAAGATGTTCGCCTTTTATGACTGATTCAATGTTAGGGTGGATTGCTCTATGCCTAAGTAGGATGAAAAATGCTCCCCATTTGTAGAAGTAGTTATAAACAGTCCCAGAAATAAATAGATCTGTATAATTATAGAAAATTTCTATTTCTTAGGTGATCTAGAATGTAATAACCTTGCAACTTTAGAGACATCTGGATTATACTGATTATATGGACTTTTAAAAACCGGGCTTTAGAATATAGTACTGAAATTGTTTTGGTAGTGGAACTATGGCAAAATCTGAATTATAGCCATACAAATTCTGATAGAACTTGATTAGAAAGCAATCTTACCACTCTGGAGCAATCAAGAACTGGATATAATTAACTTTGAAGAGGTTAAATTCAAAAGCCCTTTCTATATAAAGATGTTAGAAAAAGTTCTATGTTTGGTTTGTGTTTTCTGAACACATCTGCCAAAACATGTTTCATCTTGGCTTCTTGTTCAATGCAATTTACAGCCAGCCTATGAATAGTGCTAATGTGTGAAGGCGCTGGTGTTTTAAATAAAGCCAAAGGAACTACATACAAATGGAAATACCTATGACCCTCATTCTCAATTACTGTACTATTATTGTTGTTAGTCACAAAGTTGCGTCCGACCCATCACAACCCCATGGACAACATTCTGCCAGGGTTTCCTGTCCTCTACCATCCCCTGGAGTCCATTTAATCTCATGCCGACTGCTTCAGTGACTCCATCCAACCACCTGATTCTCTGTCGTGTTCTTTTGCCTTCAATCTTTCCCAGCATTAGGCTCTTCTCCAGTGAGTCCTTCCTTCTCATTTGAGTTTCACCTTCAGGATCTGCCCTTCTAAAGAGCAATCAAGGGACTTGCAGGAGTCTTCCCTAGCACCATAATTCAAGGGCCTCAATTCTTTGGCACTCAGCCTTTCTTAGGGTCCAACTTTCACAGCTGTGCATTCCAACTGGAAAACCATAGTCTTGACTATACACACTTTTGTTGGTGATATCTCTGCTTTTTAGTATGCTGCCTAGCTTTGCCATAGCTTTCCTCCCCAAGAACAAGTATCTTTTAATTTCTTGGCTGTAGTCTTCATCTGCTATTATCTTGGAATCCAGGAAAATAAAATCTCTCATTACCTCCATTTCTTTCTCATTTATTTGCCAGGAGTTGAGAGGGCCGGATGCCATGATCTTAGTTTTCTTAATGTTTTCTCAATTATAGGGGAAATAAAGCTGAAGAAACCAAAACTTCACAAAGAAAATAGGGAGGGAGGGAAGGAGAGGAGAGGGAAAGAAAGGGAAAGGAAGGGAGAGAAGAAAGAGAAAAAGAAAGAAAAAAGAGAAAAAGAAAGAAAAAAGAAAGAAAAGGAGGGAAAAAGGAAAGAGAGAGAAAGGGGAAGAAAGATAGATAGATAGATAGATAGATAGATAGATAGATAGATAGATAGATAGATAGATAGATAGATAGATAGATAGATAGATCTCTCAACACCACCGGTACTTCCCCTCTCAAGGTGCGCGGCTGAATAAGAGAGCTAAACTCTACAACGGTTAAAAAAGGCGGGGTGGTTTACAGCTCGAACTTCCGGAGGAAACGGAAATCGCCGGCGATCTCGCTTTTCCACGGGCCCTTCTATGCTACCACATCTCTATGGCGAGCCGCCTTCCCGTTGGGTAAATGCCATACAGGAAATGCCTGGGAGTCACGTGAGGCTTTCGGAGTCGAGACTTTCCCGTGTGCGGGATCTGCGCGCCCCAGGAAGCAAACAAGTGAGTAACATCCGAGCGAGACAACCGGCGCCCGTTTCTAAGTTGAACGGCGGGAGGGAACGGGATGACTTCTTTAAATAATATTGCTTTGCATTTTCCTATGCAAGGCATCCCGGTTATATTATACGACTCGTCTAATTTATACCGACCGGGTGCAAATATAACACACAGAGGGACACACACTGGGTCTCGTCTTGATGAGTCGGAATACAAAGCCTATGGTGCACAGCCGCCAAGCATGCTGGCTGAAGGCGTCCGGAGGGAACGAGGGCATATAGAGGGTACAGACCACGTGCTTGTTCATGAGGGAAAAGAATCCACCGCCGGGAGGCTTCGCTTCCCCCCCCCCTCCTCTCTTGCAAACACGTGGGGCATTAATTCCACCGAAGTGCAGCAGGTAACAAGGGTTAATTCCCTGAGTGAGTACGTACTCTCCTGGGCCCACCACAGCTGACCAGCGGATCATGAGAAGGAGGGGGAGGAAGGAAGCCTCATGCCTCAATTTCCAAAAGAGAGAAAGAAAAACAGGATAGCTAAGAGCCTGAAAACACATAGAGAGTGAGAAGAGACATAGAGACAGGGAGAGAGAGATCATAGAGAGAGAGAAAGAGAGGGAGACTGGCTGATGGGTGAGCATCTTTGGCTAGGGCAGTATTGAACAGATTCAATCTCCCCCCCCCCTTTTCTTATTTATTTATTTTATTTATTTATTTTGTCCAATGCACAATGAGGGTATTACACACACACATAGTAAAATACAGGATGAAGGTTATAGAGGAGATACTCATAGTAAAATATAGCTATGAAAGAATAGAAAAGAAAATATAGTAATAGAACATAGCAATGGAAGAAGAGATATAGGAATAGAAGAAAAGTATAGGAGATATAGGAGAGCAATAGGACAGGGGACGGAAGGCACTCTAGTGCACTTGCCCCTTACTGACCTCTTAGGAATCTGGATAGGTCAACCATAGATAATCTAAGGTAATCTAAAATAATCTAATCTTCCTGGCAGGAAATGGCAGACAACTATTTATTTATTTATTTATTTATTCAACTTCTCTCCGCTGAGAGAGGTGAGGAGAGAGAGAGAATGTTGCCAGGGGTGAGTGGGGCAGGGATTGGGCTCCAGGAGCGGGAGGGGACCCAGTTCCCCCCCCCCCTTGTGAAGCACGCTAGCTTTCACTATGTTGCATGCTCTCCCCCCCACTCCACACCAAATGAAAGCCAGCTGGGCTTCTCGTTGCCGCCTGTCCTTCCCCCTGCTCCCTTCTCCCCACTTAATTCTACTTCGGGACAGAGATGTGCACGCTGGAAATGTGTGTTGGAGCCACGTCGGAATGCATCTTTTGACCCTCTGGCACTCATCCTCCAGCCCTGGCTTGCTGAATGGGGGAAAGTAACCCTGATGCCTCTGCTCACACACAAATAACCACAGCCATCGCTACCCAGGGAAAGAACAGGTAAAAGAAAGCAGTGCATTTCAAAGATGGTGAACAGCGTTCCACTGCGAGAACCAGGCCTGTTCTCTCTGCCATCCATCTGGCCAATGCAGCTGCTTCTGCCAGACCATCTTGGTCTCTTGGTCCCGCCAAAGAGTAAGGCCAGGCTTGGGGGTTGACCTCCCACCATCACAAAATATGTCCCTGCTGTTCTCTCCCAGCCCTCTGGCAACAGCAAAGGTACCGCAACAAAGACGGGATTGTTCTTGCCGCACAAAGGCAAGTAGAGGGCGCTTCACTCCCGCACTGAGGCTCCGGCCATGCCACTGCTGTGACTGGATGATGGGACTCTCATCCTTCTGGCGCGACAGGGAGCCCCAGCAGAATGGT
The DNA here is from genome assembly GCF_031021105.1 of Erythrolamprus reginae. Lineage (NCBI taxonomy): Eukaryota > Metazoa > Chordata > Lepidosauria > Squamata > Dipsadidae > Erythrolamprus > Erythrolamprus reginae. Next base: position 78,246,402 of record NC_091955.1, read on the forward strand.
CCAAAGAGCCACGTGCAGCTCTGGAGCCACAAGCTGCAGACCCTCGGTATAATGCAGCACGATTTGTAGGTTGTGGAGTAATGAATGACTGATCCATTGTCAATCTTCGCTTACTACCAACATTAAACTCTTAATTGGAGATGGGCTGTTTTAATATTTACTTTGCCTTTCAGAACATCTCCAAAAGTAATCAACAAATGAAAGAGCGACCATGTTCCGCAGGCCCTTATTTCAGGTATGTGACTTGGGAGGCATGCTTTTATGAAAACCATTGTTTATATTTTATGAACATTGGGGTTTATGTGTTGGAGTGCCTGTCCCATCATCTTTAAACAGTATGTCTACTAACTGAATGGATTTGGAGTTACAAAGGTTATAGTACATTTAGCATTTCGACTTATATACCGCTTCACAGTGCTTTACAGCCCTCTCTAAGCAGTTTAACAGAGAGTAAAAGGTTATAGTACATTTAGCATTTAGACTTATATACTGCTTCACAGTGCTTTACAGCCCTCTCTAAGCAGTTTACAGAGAGTAAGAGGTTATAGTATATTTAGCATTTAGACTTATATACCACTTCAGAATGCTTTACAGCCCTCTCTAAGCAGTTTACAGAGAGTAAGAGGTTATAGTACATTTAGCATTTAGACTTATATACTGCTTCACAGTGCTTTACAGCCCTCTCTAAGCAGTTTACAGAGAGTAAGAGGTTATAGTACATTTAGCATTTCGACTTATATACTGCTTCACAGTGCTTTACAGCCCTCTCTAAGCAGTTTAACAGAGTAAGAGGTTATAGTATATTTAGCATTTAGACTTATATACCACTTCACAGTGCTTTACAGCCCTCTCCAAGCAGTTTAACAGAGAGTAAGCATATTGCCCCCAACAATCTGGGTCCTCATTTTACCCACCTCGGAAGGATGGAAGGCTGAGTCAACCTTGAGCCTACTGAGATTCGATCTGCCAAACAGCTGGCATCTGGTGATCAGCAGAAGTAGCTTGCAGTAATGCACTCTTAACTACTGGCCTGATTCCCAACTTCTGGTGAGCTCACTAGGCTCATGTCTCTCCCGCCCCAGGCTCCAAAGGCTTCCCTGGAGTCAGGAGAGGTTAAAAACACCCTCCCACATCCCCCAGAAACTCTCTGGAAGCCAAAAACACCCTGCCAGAGCCCCTATGGGAGTCAAAAATTAGCTAGCCAGCACATGCATGCATATTGGAGCTCACATAGGGCAATGGCTCGCGTGCCAGCAGATATGGCTCCGTGCCATTGGTTCGCCATCACTGACCTATATAAAAGAGCAACATGATTGTGTGTTTCCCCCTTCACCTACCCATTTCCCCCAGTTATGTCAGGTTCCCTCCAGGAGCATTCTTTTGCAGCTTTCCCCCCTGCAGTGGCATGGCGCTGCATGGGAACTTCGGTCTAAATGTAGTTTAGATGCCTGCAATCGGAATGGCTGCCTTTTCTCTCTCCAGGTGATGCGCCAGTTTGTAAGACATGAATCTGAGGTCTCAACAACAACAACCCTAGAAAGATGTAAGTAGCTTCTCAAGGGGCAAAGAATGGGAGGGGTGGGGGCTGGCTCCTTAGGGGTCATGTGGTCACAATGCATCCTTTATGCATTCTTTCTTTACCATCTGCTGTTGATCTTTTGTTTAGCTTTAAATCGTATCCAACTGCTTGGTCGAGTAGGACAGGATCCGGTCATGAGACAAATGGAAGGAAAAAACCCTGTCACAATTTTCAGCCTAGCCACCAATGAAATGTGGCGATCGGGAGAGAGTGAAGTGGTGGAAGGAGGTAAGCGTGAGTATCAATAACTTGTTGGCCATTTTGGCATTAAACTGAATTGTGTATGGGCTCAATCTCCTTTGAAACATCATGACTAACTTGTTGGTTGTACCCTTACAGTTTACCATATTTTTTGGAGTTTAAGACACACCAGAATATAAGATTCACTTTAGTGTTTGGGGGAGGAATATAGGAAAAAGAATCTGCTTACCAGGTGGCTAGCGGCCTTAGTCTGGTCAGCTTCAGCACATTATTTTATCCCCTGGTTAAGGGCTTAAAAAAATTTATTCTGAGAGAGTAACAGTGAAAGAGCTTGTAAGCTCTACGGAGAGGGGCAGCATACAAATCTAATTAATTAAGAAAGAGAGAGAGAGAAAGAAAGAAAGAGAAAGAAGGAAGAAAGAGAGAGAGAGAAAGAAAGAAAGACAGTAAGAGTTGGGAACATCATTAGCACCTGGAAAGAAACAGTCCGGGCAAGTAGAGCAATGACCCTGCAAAGACTTAGGGCTTGGAAAACATTCTTCTTTGCAGAGAGTAACAAAGAGCTTGCAAGCTGTAAGAGCTGGGAACATTGTTAGCACCTGGTTAGGGCTGGAAAGAAACTTACTCAGAGCTAATTAGAATAATGAAAAAAAATCCTGCAAAGACTTAGGGCTTGGAAAACATTCTTTGCAGAGAGAAACAGTGAAGGAGCCTGCAAGATAAGAGCTGGGAAGATCATTAGCAGCTAGTTAGGGCTAGGGGGGGGGAAGCTACATTCAGAGTATAAGATGCACCCTATTATCAGCCTCTTTTAGGGAGGAAAAAGGTATGTATCATACACCGAAAAATACTATCTTAATATTGATTGTTTCCTGATTGCTTATTTGAACCCTATGACAATCATTGTGTTGCACCTTATGATTCTTGACAAATGCATATTTTCTTTTATATACACTGAAGACAAATTCCTTGTGTGTCCATCACACTTTGCCAATAAAGAATTCTATTCTATTCAATTCTATGCTGGCTGTATTGTGATGTCAGTAATATGTATGCATCTATGCTCTCTTTTCCCATGTCCACATATACAGACATATATACATTAATCTAAATGAGTGTCCCTGGGGCCATTGGAGCAGGGAAATAAGGAAAGTATCTTCTTTTCTTCCACTAGGGATAATTAAATATCTTGCCATTTTGGAAAGTTCTCCAAATGGAATTTCTCCTAGATTCTTGGGCTCAAAATTATAACCACAAGCTCTCAACTCTTTATTTATTGGATTTGTATGCTGCCCCTCTCCGTAGACTCTTAATTCTTAACTTTTAAAGTTCATTTTAACACCTCCTTCCATAGTGGGTGGAATTATCATCCAGAACGGGTTGACTTTATCCAATCAGCTAAGGACTGAGTCTGTTGATTTGAATTTAGGGGCTCCACCTTGCTTGGAATCCCCAGTTCTGACTCAGTCCTCGGTCTGGATGGATGTGATCATCTCATTCTGGATACTGACTTTCTAGATCTACTTAATTGAATTTCTTAAAGGGTGAGTTGCATTTCCCCGGCTTCTAAATTTGACAGCTGATAGGCAGGAAGATTGTGGCCACGAGCCTTGGGTCCTTTTGTTGCAGTGACTACTGGTGGCATCAAGCTGCACAGAATCTGGCCCTTGGCTCTTCCACAGGCGACTTAGCCCCCTCACCAGGTCCCATAATTGACGCCTATGGATAGGGGCTCCAGCTCCATTGATTAGGCAGACAATGGTCTGGGGAGTTTTCAGCCCGCCCCCTCCCCCCACCCCCCCAGCAACCAATGAGCTAACAGAGAGGCTACAAGCGCTGAGAAGAGGCAGAGTCCGAACTTTACCTCCTTGGCTTGCCCAGCGCCATCGCAACTGTTGACTACCAGTGTGACCAGACCATCTCAATATCTCCTCTGCCTATTGTTGCCTTCCCAGGAGGAGGGACCCTCACCGCTGGCTCTGGCCGCCACCATGGAAAAAGGGCACAGTTTAATAATCTGCCACTTATTGCCCCAGCAGGAAACACCCTTAGCCATTTTGACTACCAGTCCGGCCAGCTCCAGGGCCCCAATGCCTCAGGGGGTGTTAGGCTATCTTCACTGGCCATTTTTAGTGGCCTGGAACAGTGCGAAAAAATTCCAGCAGCCATTTTACCAGCCAGAAATGGGGCGAAAAGCTCCAGCGGCCATTTTGTTGACCTGGAACGGAACGGATAGAGTTTCGGTGGCCATTTTAACTGCCCGAAACAGGGCGAAAAACTCTGATGGCCATTTTATTGATTGCCTTTTTGTTGGGCTCATATCTAATCTAGCCGGCATAACTAAATGGGCAGCAGGCCCATCTCCTTAATTACCCTGTAAGTAAGGAACACCCCTTCCCCCCCATAAGATAATGAATGCCTGGGCAAATGTAACCTCATCCAGGATGATAAAACTTCTGGATACAAAGGGCCCCACTCACAGCTCCTCCATGATGCCACTTTTTGATGTTATAGTGATGCCACTGGTTGTGCAAGACCAAATGTGCCATTCTTGAGGTGGACCAGATTGCAGGGGAGGCTTAATAGAATAGAATTCTTTATTGGCTAAGTGTGATTGGACACACAAGGAATTTGTCTTTGGTGCATATGCTCTCAGTGTACATGAAAGAAACAGATACATTTGTCAAGAGGTACAACACTTAATGATTGTCATAGGGGTCAAATATGAAATGAGGAAACTATTAATAAAAATCTTAAGGATACAAGCAACAAGTTACAGTCATAAGTGGGAGGAAATGAGTGATCGGAATGATGAGAAAAAAATAGTAGTAATAGTAGTGCAGACTTAGTAAGTAGTTTGACAGTGTTGAGGAAATTATTTGTTTTGTAGAGTGATGGCGTTCGGGGGAAAACTGTTCTTGTGTCTAGTTGTCTTGGTGTGCAGTGCTTTGTTGTGACGTTTTGAGGGTAGGAGTTGAAACAGTTTATGTCCAGGATGCGAGGGGTCAGTAAATATTTTCCCCGCCCTCTTTGACTCTTGCATTATACAGGTCCTCAATGGAAGGCAGGTTGGCAGCAATTGCTTTTTCTGCAGTTCTGATTCTCCTCTGAAGTCTGTGTCGGTCCTGTTGGGTTACAGAACCAAACCAGACAGTTATAGAGGTGCAGATGACGGACTCAATGATTCCTCTGTAGAACTGGATCAGCAGCTCCGTGCCACCAAATCTCTGATACTCCGGAGCTGCGAACTGGGTTGCCTGTTGCTGGTATAGCCAACATTCGGGTGATATGTAGGATCTCTGGTGGTTGCTAAAAATCTTTCCTATGTTTTCTATGACCTAGATGATCTTACGCAGAAGACTACATGGCACAGAATCTCCGTGTTCAGACCGGGGCTGAGAGACTTAGCTTATCGGTTTGTGAAGAAGGGGTAAGTTGATCTGAGATGCAGAGGTTGGATAAGCTTACTTCATTCTAATAAAAGTTTATTTCTAACATCCAAGGGCATGGGGTGAGGTATCATCAATACGCCGATGATACCCAGCTATACATCTCCACCCCATGTCCAGTCAACAAAGCAGTGGAAGTGATGGGCCGGTGCCTGGAGGCTGTTGAGGCCTGGATGGGTGTCAACAGACTCAAACTCAACCCAGACAAGACGGAGTGGCTGTGGGTCCTGCCTCCCAAGAAGGACAATTCCATCTGTCCGTCCATTACCCTGGGAGGAGAACTATTGACCCCCTCAGAGAGAGGGTCCGCAACTTGGGCGTCCTCGATCCACAGCTGACATTGGCACATCATCTTTCGGCTGTGGCGAGGAGGGCGTTTGCCCAGGTTCGCCTGGTGCACCAGTTGCGGCCCTATTTGGACAGGGAGTCATTGCTCACAGTCACTCATGCCCTCATCACCTCGAGGTTCGATTACTGCAACGCTCTCTACATGGGGCTACCTTTGAAAAGTGTTTGGAAACTTCAGATCGTGCAGAATGCGGCCGCGAGAGCCATCGTGGGGCTTCCTAGATTCGCCCACATTTCTACAACACTCCGTGGCCTGCACTGGCTGCCGATCGGTTTCCGGTCACAATTCAAAGGTAATGACCTTTAAAGCCCTACATGGCATTGGGCCAGAATACATCCGGAACCACCTTCTACCGCACGAATCCCAGCGGCCGATAAGGTCCCACAGAGTTGGCCTTCTCCGGGTCCCGTCGACCAAACAATGTCGTTTGGCGGGCCCCAGGGGAAGAGCCTTCTCTGTGGCGGCCCCGGCCCTCTGGAATCAACTCCCCCCAGAGATTACAACGACCCCCACCCTCCTAGTCTTTCGCAAATTACTCAAGACCCACCTTTGCCGCCAGGCATGGGGGAGTTAGGATATTCCTTCCCCTAGGCCATTACAAGTTATGTATGGTATGTTTGTGTGTATGTTTGGTTTTTATAATAAGGGATTTTAGTTGTTTTATTAAATTGGATTGTTACATGTTTTTTATCATTGTTGTTAGCCGCCCCGAGTCTGCGGAGAGGGGCGGCATACAAATCCAATAAATAAAATAATAAATAAAATAAATTCCAGGTTCATAATTCATGTCTTGCCTAATGCTGTCTGGGAGGAGCTGGGCTTTCCTGAAATCCTAATCCTCTTCCCAGTGATAGACTCAAAGCGTGGCTATATCTTATTTATTTTGGATTTGCTGTTTTATATGGTACTCTGGTCCTTGATACTGCTCTGTGTGCTGGAGCCAGACTTTTTTATTATTATTATTATTATTATTATTATTATTATTATTATTATTATTATTATTAATTTATTAGATTTGTATGCCGCCCCTCTCCGTAGACTCATGTTGTCTGGGCAAAAATTAACAGATGGGGGATGCATTTGTTTTAGCTTAGCAGGATGTCTAGCAAACCTGGAAAACAGGAAAATCAGGGAATTATCAAGGAAATCGTGAAAAAAACGCAATAAATCAGGGGGGGAAATAAATTGTATTATAATGTTTAAAAGTCAAGGACAAATCATGTTTTTAAAAAATGGATCGCGCTGAAAAGATGAGCATAACTGGCAATAACTTACTTCTTCAGCTATCGATATGTCTCGACGGCTTAGCCGTTTGTTATGACATCATCTATGACTGTGCCTTAACTAGATCGCAAGTTACAGAGAAATGTCAGGGAAATATTAGGGAATTTCAAAATGCTTTCCCCTGGACACCCTGGCTGGGGAATTCTGGAAGTTGAAGTCGTGCCTTAAAGATGACATTGTTGAGAAACAATGCCATAGAGCCGGGGTAGGCAAAGTTGGCTCTTCTATGACTTGTGGACTTCAACTCCCAGAATTCCTGAGCCAATCATGCTAGCTCAGCAATTCTGGGAGTTGAAGTCCACATGTCATAGAAGAGCCAGCTTTGCCTACCCCTTCCATAGAGCGAAAGTGTTTTTTATTTTCTTATTGGGGCTGGTGGTAAAAGGAAAAATTAGGTTATATCTCTCTACCATTTCATTTTTTAAAAACTGCCCCTGGGGAAAAAAGGAAATTAGGTGAATACATATAATTTATTGTGGGTCTTATTTTGGCAGTCCCTTGGGCCAAACACAGCCTTGGCAATATTAATTAAAATTGCCTTCTTTGATCTTCTGTAATTCACATAATTAATATATAAGCAGTGTGCACTGGTTGCAGCAGTTAATACTGATTTGATTACAAGGAAGTAATTTCCAATTAAAGATGAAGGCAAAAGTTTTACAAGATTTGAATCTTAGTTCAGGAAGAGATTTTAAAGCAAATATCCTCAAATTTAAAGAGCGCCCAAACCTAGCATATTTCAGAATACACTCAGCTACTGACCTTGAAGAAAAATTGCTTATTCTTTTATTAGGAGTAGTTGAAAATACAAGTTATGCATAGTTGCACAGCCCATTTTATAAAAATCCGCAGATACATTTTATTTCTCTAATTAATTACATTTAATTCCCTCAACACTATCAAACTATTTACTAAGTCTGCACTATTAGTTTTTTCTCATCATTCCTATCAACCACTTCCTCCCACTTATGACTCTATGACTGTATCCTTAAGATTTTTATTAATATTGATTGTTTCCTGATTGCTTATTTGTTGACAAATCTATATTTTCTTTTATGTACACTGAGAGCATATGCACCAAGACAAATTCTTTGCGTGACAAATCACACTTGGCCAATAAAGAATTTTATTTTATTTTATTCTATTCTAAGTCATTTAAATTTATATTAAATACCATTGCCGGAAGCCAACCAGTATAATTGAATTTCTTTGAATTAGCCAAATTTTGTAAAACCTGTCCTAACCAATTGTTTATATTCTTTTATTTTGTAAAATTTTAATGTTTACCTTCAAGTAAAATTCTGGTCCTTAACTATAATAAAAGGTTGGGGGCCAGTTTGGTCTGGTATCTAAGGCATCAGACTAGATCAGGGGTCGGCAAACTTAAATGGCGACAGGCTTCTGCAGAAGAGCCACACTCAAGCGTCCAAAGAGCGACATGTGGCTCACGAGCCACCGTTTGCAGACCCCTGGGCTAGGCAGTGGGAGACTGAGTTCAAGTCACACTCTCAACCTCTTACAATGTTGTTACGAAGAAAATAGGAGGGAGGGATATTGTGTATCCTTATTTTATTTGTAAAAATAATAAAGGCAGACTATGAATAAATACAGGAAAATTCCGGAAAAAAAGAAGACTGCTATTAATATGCTGTTTGTATGTTTGGTTCTTCACAGTGCTCGGCTCTACATAGAAGGGAAGATAGATTATGGTGAATATACAGATAAAAACAATGTGAGGCGGCAAGCCACCACTGTGATTGCAGGTAAAAAAATTTGAAATGCAAGTGGTAGGAGTGCAGATGGATGTTGCTGCATAGATTCCTGCATTGCGCTTAAATTTACAGAGGATTGGGGCATACAGTGGTACCTCTACCTACAAACGCCTCTACTTACGAAGTTTTCTGGATAAGAATCCGGATGTTCAAGATTTTTTTTGCCTCTTTTCAATAATTATTTTCCACTTTCAAACCTGTGTGGGGCCTCTCTAGGAATCTCCTGGGAGAAAACAGGGTCAGAATAGGCAAGGAGAAACATCTGTGGGCCTCGCTAGGAATCTCCTGGGAGGAAACAGGGCCAGAAAAAGTGGGGAGAAGCCTCCATGGGGCCTCTCTAGGAATCTCCTGGGAGGAAACAGGGTCAGAATCTGTGGGCCTCGCTAGGAATCTCCTGGGAGGAAACAGGGCCGGAAAAAGTGGGGAGAAGCCTCCATGGGGCCTCTCTAGGAATCTCCTGGGAGGAAACAGGGTCAGAATAGGCAAGGAGAAACATCTGTGGGCCTCGCTAGGAATCTCCTGGGAGGAAACAGGGCTGGAAAAAGTGGGGAGAAGCCTCCATGGGGCCTCTCTAAGTATCTCCTGGGAGGAAACAGGGCCGGAAAAGGTGGGGAGACGCCTCTGTGGGGCCTCTCTAGGAATCTCCTGGGAAGAAACAGGGTTGGAAAAGGTGGGGAGAAGCCTCCATGGGGCCTCTCTAGGAATCTCCTGGGAGGAAATAGGGCCGGAAAAGGCGGAGAGAAGCCTCCATGTGGCCTGTCTAGGAATCTCCTGGGAGGAAACAGGGCCGGAAAAGGTGGGGAGAAGCCTCCATGGGACCTCTCTAGGAATTTCCTGGGAGGGAACAGGCCTTCACCCTCCCTGTGGTTTTCCCAATCGCATACATCATTTGCTTTTACGTTGATTCCTATGGGAAAAAATTGCTTCTTTTTACAAACTTTTCTGGTAATGGAACAAATTAAGTTCGTAAGTAGAGGTACCACTCTACTTGAATTCCCATTTCTTCCACTAGGTGTCTCTCTTGGATGCTTTTCTTTAAAACGTCTACAGGAGCACAAAGTCCTTAACGCAATGGTCCCATCTTAGATTACAGCCCTCATCCTCCCCTACCATGCTGGGTTGGAGGCTATGGAGGTGGAAGCCAAACGTATCTGATAGATACAAGACAGGCAAGATTGTTTGTCTGGGAACGGACAACCTTGTCACTTTCCATCTTGCAAAGAATGAAGGTGTTGTCTTTGCTTTGTAAGGGAAAGTAAGCCGTGGCTAAAAGTTCAGATACATACATGTAACAGGAAATACTTGAATGTCTGCCTAGGGCTAGGCCATTGATTCCTCTTCCTGCATTTTCTCTCTGCTGGGCTTAGCGTTTGCAAGAGAGAGACTTTAAAAGCAGGAGAAGGAAGGAAAGAAATGTTTTAAAAAAAAATAATGAATTTTTTTACAAAGTTAAAAGGGTCATTCTTTGTCAAGTGGACCAGGTGTCCACTTGACTGATTTTTGCAGCCTTATTTGAAAAGAAACCATCACAAAAACAACATATATGATCAGAAAAAACATGTTCTTTCTAATGAAATAAAAATGAAGATGATTGAAGGTGAGAAAACAGAGAGCTCTGTTTCATCACCTTCAATCACCTTCATTAGAAAGAGAAAGTTTTTTTCTATCCCTCTCTATTTTCTCACCTTTTTCTATCCCTCTCTATTTTCTCACCTTCAATCATCTTCATTTCATTAGAAAGCATGTTTTTTTCCTATCATATATGTTGCTTTTGTGATGGTTTCTTTTCAAATAAGGCTTCAAGTCCACTTGAAAAGAATGACCAAAAGTTTTTTTTTAAAATGTTAATAGTAAAACAAAAAGAATATGAGAAGAAAATAGAAATGTCGAAGAGAAAGTGAACCAAGAAAAATATTTTTAAAAGTGACATCCAACTTTCTTTGCAGCAATGACAAAATTAACCCTATTTCTACCCTACCAAATTATGTAACGCAACTCCCTTCTTCTCATATAGAACCCTTTTTAATCAAGAAATCCAGAAATCAGTTCATCTTTATCCGTTCTCAGGGATGGATGGATGGATGGATGGATAGATACATAGATAGATAGATAGATAGATAGATAGATACATACATACATACATACATACATACATACATACATACATACATACATACATACATACATAGATAAATACATGTGTCTTTCTTTCTGTCTATCTATCTACACACACAAATGTATATATGTTCCCTCCCATATTTGGATATACCAGATGACCAAAAAAATGTAATCTTTCCCTAGCTCAGCTGATAAGGGAGGAGAACCTGTGGCTTATTGAGTAAAAACACTGCCTAGCAAGGCAAGCAGCCCAGGTTTGAATTTTAGAAGGGTATGGCTAGCTGATGAGAGCCAAATAGCTCGAAATAGATCTATACCAGTCTCCCTTCATGTATCCCTGGTATACTCAAATAATGGGAGAGAGCATACTGCTTCCTTTTTTGCCTCTCGGCCGTTCCAGGGGCCATCCAGGCAGTTTCTTACAAGCTATTTTCTATATGTGTAACACATTTTTGCTGATAATGAAAATGAAGGGAGACTAGTATAGATCTATTTCAAGCTATTTAGCTCTCATCAGCTAGCCATACCCCCACTGGGATTTGAACCTGGGCAGCCTGCTTATAAGGCAGTAGCTTTAACCTCTAAGCTGCAGGTTCTCCTCCTGTATCAGCTTGTATCATGGAAGAGTTATGTATGTTTTTTATGTCGAATATAAGTCTTCGCTTCTTTTGTTGATACATTTTCCAATATGTGATGGCATTTCTTATTGTTTGTGCTTTCAGATAACATTATTTTCCTGACTGATGCCAAGGAAGTATTTCCTGAGTCGACTTAGAAGAAAAGGAATGAAGCAAATGGGATTTGGACTGAGGGTTGAGCTGTCCTTTTTTTCCTTTTCCTTTTTTATTGTTAGCTTTTCCTAATACCATAATCATGTCTTTGTTGTCTAGCCCGATAAAAAAAAAATTTTTTTTTGTACAAAAAGAGCATGTATTCAATTTCTTACTCCCTGCAATGAAGAAATTCTTAGCAAATCATCGTAAGAAATCACCCAGAGAACAATTACATAACAGCAAGCAGTTCTACCACTTTCAAAATACAGTAAACCTAGATGATATCTATCAATCAAAGGCTCCTTAAACAATTCTGCTTTTCATAATTTCCTGAACCTGAATACAGTTTTTGCTTTGTTCAGACTTTTGACACATGTATGTCTCACTTCCCAGAAAATCCCTTTTAATGGAGGTGAGAAAAAGAAAGGTGCATTATTGTTCATTTTTCTTTGTTTTGGCTGCTTTGCCAATTGTGATGCAACAAAAGTGAAATGAGAGGTGCAGCTTTTCTGATTGGCCAGGCCCAGAGCCAAATTATTTAGCAGCGTTGATGTGCCTCCCAGTGGTGACATAACATCTCTCTAGAGCTCTTGTGCTCTCCAAGTTATATTTTTTGTTGCAGACATTCAGTCACCCAACTAGGTAACTTCCATGCAATAACCAAACCTGAAGCAGCAAAAATTTCACACTTTGACCCTGAGCTATAGGTATGCTCTTTGGTGGGTACGATTTCTATATTCGAAGCGGGCTCCTCACACAGGTCAGTTGAGAAGAGATGCGATTTCGTAAGGGTGCTAAACTTCTCCAGCAAGTGTTTCCTGAACAAAACCCTTTGCAAACCTCTACCCTGCAGTTAAAAGTAAAGCAACAGTACCATCGGGTAAACTAGAGTTCGAGATATAAGTCGAGACTGGATGCCAGGATTGGAAATGGCTCTCTCAACAGGCTACTTACTACCTGGCCTCCATCCTTTCAACTCTTGAGCACAATTTATGGGGCTCCCAGATCCTACATTGTCATATACAGTAATACCTCGTCTTACGAACCGAATTGGTTCCCGGGGGAGGTTCGTAAGGCGAAAAGTTCGTAAGATGAAACATTGTTTCCCATAGGAAACAATGTAAAATTAATTAATGCGTGCAATGGGAAAAAAACGCCGCCGCCCGGCTGTCATCTTTTGAAACAGCCGGGCGCTTCTCAGCATTCTCCCAATGCCGAACCCGGCAGTTCGGCAAAAGTTCGGGTTCGGGTGGCCGCCGAGAAGCCCTGCCGCCCAGCTGTCACCTTTTGAAACAGCCGGGGGGCTTCTCAGCGGCCTGAACGCCGAACCCGGAAGTTTGGGTTTGGCGTTCGGGTTCAGGAGGACGCTGAGAAGCCCCCCGGCTGTTTCAAAAAGCAACAGCCGGCGGCATGGCTTCTCGGCGGCGGCGGGTTCATAAGACAGAAAAAGTTCGTAAGAAGAGGCAAAAAATTTCCGAACCCCGGGTTCGTATCTCGAGTTGTTCGTATGGCGAGGGGTTCGTATCATGAGGTACCACTGTATACTACCCTAATTCTTCGAAAATAAGACCCTGTCATATGTTTTGAGCCCCGAAATAAGCACTCGGACTTATTTTCGTGGAGGTCTTATTATTTTGGGGCGCATGGAGCAAGACCATCTTACCTGATTTCCAGCTCTGTCTGTTTAATCCTAACCAGAGGAAATGGCAGGAACCAAATGCAGAAATGTTTAAATATTTTCAGGGGGGCTTATTACAAGGGGATGTCTTGATTTTGGGGGAAGACAATATGGCAATTCAGCCTGTTTTCCTTTCCTCGTAATAAGCACACCCAAAAGACATGCTAAATATCTAGTAGGCTTAATATATTTATTTTGCAAAAAAAAATTGCATATTTGTAAAAATTGGTGCACATCATCACCACAAAGTGCTTTACTTGTGGTCTTCTCAAAAGAACAGAAGAAAAACCACCAGCACAAAAACTACTGTAAAAAGCTTGTTCAATGCACTTTCTTTTTTTTTAATGTGAATGTGATATGGACTAGAAGAGTTTCCCTCTGCAATGGGCTAGCCTTTTCCCAACAGAAACGGGGTGGGTTTTTTACACCTATACTACATTGTGGAGTAAAGGAGAGGGCTTCGTTTGGAAAACAGCCAATTCACCATATTGGATTGGGGAGATTCCGGTTCAAATCCTCGTTCAATTCAGCAGCTTACTGGTGGATAATTTTAGACCAGTCAGCCTCCCATTGATCCATTTGGCTTCTTGGGTGAAATGAAGGTAGTTCTTGGACTTAACAACCGTTCATTTAGTGCAGTGATAACGAACATTTTTTTCCTTAGGTGCCAAAAGAGCCTGCGTGTGCACTATTGTGCATGTGTGAGTGCCCACACCTGTAATTCAATGCCTGGGGAGGGCAAAAACAGCTTCCCCCACCCCCTGGAGGCTTTCTGGAGACCGGAAACGGCCTGTTTCCCAACTTCTGGTGAGCTCAATAGGCTCGTGTTTCACCCTCCCCAGGCTCCAAAGGCTTCCGTGGAGTTGGGGGAGGGTAAAAACGCCCTCCCCCATCCCCCTGGAGGCTCTCTGAAAGCCAAAAACGCCCTCCCCCATCCCCCTGGAGTCTCTCTGGAAGCCAAAAACGCCCTCCCCCATCCCCCTGGAGGCTCTCTGAAAGCCAAAAACGCCCTCCCAGAGAATGTGTGAGCCAAAAATCAGCTGGCTGGCACACACATGCACACGAGCTGAGCTAAGGCAACAGCTCGTGTGCCAGCAGATATGGCTCCGCGTGGCACCTGTGCCATTTATTATTTATTTATTTATTGGATTTGTATGCCGCCCCTCTCCATGGACTCGGGGCGGCTAACAACAGTGATAAAAACAGCATGTAACAATCCAATACTAAAAGAACTAAAAAACCCTTATTATAAAACCAGACATACTATGCATAAATTGTAGAGGCCTAGGGGGAAAGAATATCTCAGTTCCCCCATGCCTGACGGCAGAGGTGGGTCTTAAGGAGCTGACGAAAGGCGAAGAGGGTAGGGGCAATTCTAATCTCGGGGGAGTTGGTTCCAGAGGGCCGGGGCCGCCACAGAGAAGGCTCTTCCCCTGGGTCCCGCCAAACTTCCCCATAGGTTCGCCATCACTGATTTAGTGACTTCAAAATTAGAACGGCACTGAAAGAAGTGAGCTAGGATTGATTCTCATACTTATGGCCATTGCAACATCCTCATGGGTCACATGATTAAAATTTGGGCGCTTGGCAGTGGGCATGTACTATTTCTCATAAAGGCTGCACTGTCCCAGTGTCATGGGATCCACATTTGTGACATTCCCATCTGGCTTCTGACCAGCCAGGTCAATGCGGGAAGCCAGTTGTTAAGTCACTTAACAACAGCAGTGATTTCTTTAACCATGGCAAAATAAATGTAAAAATGGGGCACATCTCAATAATCGCCTTGCTTAGCAAGGCTCCATTATGAGCCAAGGTGGTGCAGCAGGTAGAGTGCTGTACAGCAGGCCACTGAAGCTGACTTGTAGATCTGCAGTTCAGCGGTTCAAATCTCACCGGCTCAAGGTTGACTCAGCCTTCCATCCTTCTGAGGTGGTTAAAATGAAGACCCGGATGGTGGGGGCAATAGGCTGGCTCTGTTAAAAAGCGCTATTGCTAACATGTTGACCTATAAAGCCCTTCATGGCACCGGACCAGATTACCTCAGGGACCGCCTTCTGCTGCACAAATCCCAGCGACCAGTTAGGTCCCACAGAGTGGGTCTTCTCCGGGTCCCGTCAACCAAACAATGTCGCTTGGCGGGACCCAGAGGAAGAGCCTTCTCTGCGGTGGCCCCGGCCCTCTGGAACCAACTCCCCCCAGAGATTAGAATTGCCCCCCACCCTCCTTGCCTTTCGAAAGCTGCTTAAAACCCACCTCTGCTGCCAGGCATGGGGGAACTGAGATACACTTCCCCCTAGGCCTTTACAATTGTATGCATGGTATGCCTGTATGTAGGGTTGGTTTTTATATAATGGGTTTTAAACTGTTTTTAGTATTGGATTTTGTTATATACTGTTTTATTGCTGTTGTTAGCTGCCCCAAGTCTGCGGAGAGGGGGGGGGTATACAAATCCAATAAATAAATAAATAAATAAATAAATGTTGTAAACCACCCTGGATCTAGGGAGAAGGGCGGCATAAAAAACCCCGAATAAATAAATAAATGGCCACAAACCGAAAGACTACCTGTGCATTGCTGCTAAAGGACGGATAGAAATTTACAGGCCCTATTTTGACCCAAACAGGCTTTAAAATGGTGTTTTTAAAAACAGGACGTCAAAGAAGGACGTGACTGGAGGAGCCAGTCGAACCCGTATGTCAGCTACGAAGGTTGCGGCCACAACTTGTCCCCAACCCGCATTCTTCCAAAGCCAGGGCAGTTTCGTGACCTTTCAATCTTCCTGTCAGCTTCCCTGTTCTTTCCTTTCTCCATTACCTCCGTGAACGCCTTTCTCGCCTCCGGGCCCTGGTGATAGAAGCCTTTGACGGCAGCTAGGAAACATTTGAAGCTTCGTTGATAATCTGCAGATGAGTCATGCAGGTGAAGAGCTGGCTATTTCTCAACCTGACGGCCGCTGAAGAAAATAGAAAGTGGGGAGGGGGGAGACAACCCATGAGAGTCTTTGAGCATGACTCAAAGCAGGCCGGCCAGTGTTTGCAAAGTGCTGTTAGGAAGATCAGATCATATTTTCCTAAAATGAGATTTCCACACCTCTCTAAGCAAAAGGGAGAATCCTCCTGACAGCTTCCGCAGGACGAAAAGAACAGACGTGCTTCAGAAGCAAAGCAGAGCAGAGCACTTTTCAACAGAAAGAAATGTAGGGAAATTCATAAAATGTGCAGGTAATAGCTGCCTTTTATTTTTCTCTCAAGCTAATGTGATATCGTTGCTGTCAGTGCTTCTCAATTATTTTCTGTTACGCCCACCCCTAAGAAGAAGTAAACATTTCACGCCCTCCCCCAATTCTCCGCCGGGACAATTGTTTGCAATATTTTTATTTTTATTATTATTATTATTATTATTATTATTATTATTATTATTATTATTAATTACATTTGTATGCCGCCCCTCTCCGAAGACTCGGGGCGGCTAACAACATTATAAAAAGACAATGTAAACAAATCTAATATTAAAAACAATCTAAAAAACCCCAATTTAAAAAAACACTCCATACATACAAGCATACCATGTATAAATTCTATAAGCCTAGGGGGAAGAGAAATTTCAATTCCCCCATGCCTGATGACAGAGGTGGGTTTTAAGGAGCTTGCGAAAGGCAAGGAGGGTGGGGGCAACTCTGATATCTGGGGGGAGCTGGTTCCAGAGGGTCGGGGCTGCCATAGAGAAGGCTCTTCTCCTGGGACCCGCCAAACGACATTGCTTAGTCGGCGGGACCCGGAGAAAGCCAACTCTGTGGGACCTAACTGGTCGCTGGGATTTGGCACGTTTTTGCTGAAAAAACTCAAGTTTTTCACAAACACAACTGTAATGTGTTTAAGAGATGCCTTAATTTATTTGGCTTCATGCTGTCCACTGCCAACATTTTTAGACACAGTAAACATACCGGTCTTTCCTCATCTCCCACCATAGTCATGGTGTCTTCACTGTGCATGGAGCTTGTTCTTTTCAAGAAATAAGCTAGAGCTTCAGGCTACAAGGACCTGACAGTTACTGGCTTAAAAAGCAACTACATGGTTTAGCTGATTTTTTTATAGAGTCTGTCATTTGTAATCACATATTTCAATTCTATTTATGTGGTGGCCACTTGGAGACCAATAGATGAAACCCCTGCTTATAAAGGAGGAATCTTCCCGGATTTTGGGATTGGTGGCATGACAGAGCATATTTCAGGATAGTAGTACTGTATTTTTGTCTGTCTTTGAGTTACTTGTAAAGCTAAAATTAGAAATCATGTGCTACAAGACATGGGTTAAACTGAGCCTTTTTCTGGGCACCCTGTAGCTGCCGCAGTGCAATAGCTGCAATTGGAACACCACAATTATTTCTACAATTTGCACAGTTTAGTATGTGGTGCCAGAAGCATGTCGTTTGGTTATGTTTCTGATCCTTCCATAGCCAAAATTCCCAGGACAAAGAAGGTTGTTTGTTTTTAAATAAAATAATAATAAAATGCAATGGGTGCATATAGAAACATAGAAACATAGAAGACTGATGGCAGAAAAAGACCTCATGGTCCATCTAGTCTGCCCTTATACTATTTCCTGTATTTTATCTTACAATGGATATATGTTTATCCCAGGCATGTTTAAATTCAGTTACTGTGGATTTACCAACCACGTCTGCTGGAAGTTTGTTCCAAGGATCTACTACTCTTTCAGTGAAATAATATTTTCTCACGTTGCTTTTGATCTTTCCCCCAACTAACTTCAGATTGTGTCCCCTTGTTCTTGTGTTCACTTTCCTATTAAAAACACTTCCCTCCTGAACCTTATTTAACCCTTTAACATATTTAAATGTTTCGGTCATGTCCCCCCTTTTCCTTCTGTCCTCCAGACTATACAGATTGAGTTCATTAAGTCTTTCCTGATAAGGTTTTATGCTTAAGACCTTCCACCATTCTTGTAGCCCGTCTTTAGACCCGTTCAATTTTGTCAATATCTTTTTGTAGGTGAGGTCTCCAGAACTGAACACAGTATTCCAAATGTGGTCTCACCAGCGCTCTATATAAGGGGATCACAATCTCCCTCTTTCTGCTTGTTATACCTCTAGCTATGCAGCCAAGCATCCTACTTGCTTTTCCTACTGCCCGACCACACTGCTCACCCATTTTGAGACTGTCAGAAATCACTACCCCTAAATCCTTCTCTTCTGAAGTTTTTGCTAAATATCAAACACGTCAGGATTATGTCTTTCTAAGAATATAAGAGTGGGTCTTCTCCGGGTCCCGTCAACTAAACAGTGTCGTTTGGTGGGACCCAGTGGAAGAGCCTTCTCTGTGGCGGCCCCGGCCCTTTGGAACCAACTCCGCCCAGAGAATAGAATTGCCCTCACCCTCCTTGCCTTTCGTAAGCTTCTTAAAACCCACCTCTGCCGTCAGGCATGGGGGAATTTAGATATTCTTTCCCCCTAGGCCTTACAATTTACGCATGGTATGTTTGTATGTATGTTTGGTTTTATAATAAGGTTTTTTTTAGTTGTTTAGTATTGGATTGTTACATGCTGTTTTTTATCACTGTTGTTAGCCGCCCCGAGTCTGCGGAGAGGGGCGGCATACAAATCCAATAAATAATAATAATAATAATGATAATAATAATAATAATAATAATAATAATAATAATAATAATAATCTTAAATCAATATAACTCAGCAAAATGAAACCATCGTCCATAGTCAAGATGAGTAAATTGACTGGGCTTTGGTTTTTTTGCTTTGCTTTGTTAGAAATGTGAGATTATTTTTCTCTTATCTGATTTTTGGGGTGGACAATGATAATATTTAAAGTTCATGAGTCAACACATCTTGCATGCAATCTCCAGCTGATAATATCTCTTATCTGAAACACCCAACTGTTCTTGATGGCTGTACCAGCTTATGTTAAATGCTTGTTCCTGCTTAATTTTGTAAACCAGTATTCTTGACTTGCACTATGATTTTAAGATCATCATCTAAACTGGGTTTATGCTTTATCTGTAATTATCTAATATGAACTTCCCTCTTAAGCAGAGTTTGGAGAGGGATGAGTTAAGTAGGGCTAGCTCATTAGTCACCTAATTTGTATCTCATTTTTTTCTGAACTACAGTCAGCATAATAAGACTCAATTGGCGGTGTTCCTACATTGCTGTATACAACAAGCCATAAACTGATTTTGTTAGGTTAAGTCAGAGCGGTTAAATACTCCCACTTTGCTAGTGCCTGTCAGTCGTCAGAGCGCTGGTCGCAAAGGCAGCGTGAGGCTCTCCCCACATGTCTGGATGCCGCCATTTGGATTATTTTATCTTTTGCACATGCACAGAACTCTTTGTGCATGCGCAGAGGGTAAAAGAACCCAAATGGTGACATCTGGGTGTGTGGGCGGAGCCTCTCGCTCCCTTCGCGACCGGCTCTCCGACAACTGACAGGCACGAGCGAACTGGAAGCATTTCACTCCTGGGTTAAGCCGTAGTATGCTTTTGTCTAAAAATGTTGTGACCAGAAACTGATCGGCAACCAATGCAGACTGCGGAGTGTTCGTGTGACATGGGCATATTTAGGAAGGCCCATGATAGCTCTCGCAGCTGCATTCTGCACAATCTGAAGTTTCCGAACACTTTTCAAAGGCAACCCCATGTAGAGAGCGTTACAGTAGTCGAGCCTCGAGGTGATGAGGGCATGAGTGACTGTGAGCAGTGAGTCCCGGTCCAAATAGGGCTGCAACTGGTGCACCAGGCGAACCTGGGCGAACGCCCCCCTCGCCACAGCTGAAAGATGGTTCTCTAATGTGAGCTGTGGATCGAGGAGGACGCCCAAGTTGTGGACCCTCTCTGAGGGGGTTAATGATTTCCCCCCCCCAGGGTAATGGACGGACAGATGGAGTTGTCCTTGGGAGGCAAAACCCACAGCCACTCCGTCTTATCCGGTTGAGTTTGAGTCTGTTGGCACCCATTTGTTGCCGCTAGTATATCTTTCCCTCTCATACAACCACCCCTCCCCAATTAGTACTACTGTATTCTACTTGGGGTAAGCCAAAGTCTCTAACTCAAAATGATGGCTTCAGCCTGGCACATTCCATAATGCTGATGTTGTCAGTGCTCACATGTAGCTTTAAAAAAAAAAAAAAAGTTAATTGCTTATTCACAGCTAGCATCTTGCCAGATTTTGGAAATGTATCTTAGGAGACTGAGTTTAAGTAGTTTATAAGTAGTGCCTGCAGAACTGAGCATCAGAAAACAAGCTGCTGAATTTTGCAATGTTTTCACTGGAGCTTGAAGCAGGCAGCCTCCATGGCTCCTCTCCAGATACTCTTGGTAGTATGACTAATATGACAGCCCCACCTTTTTGTTCTTCTGGGCCAGACTGAGAAACTTTAGCTGAAAATCAACTGCGGGGTTAACCTTTTCAACAATTCAGATTATACTTCTGGTCTTGGAGGTTGAAGTGTTGGGCTTTCAGAGATAATAGCGGTGGATCTGGCCAAAACCAGGATAGTTGTTGCTTTCGGACATCTCATTCCAAGAATAGCGATTTCCAACTCACGTGACTCCAATTTTGAGTTGGAATTCTTAGATCTGCAGTCCATTCTTTCTGAAGGAGGTACCAAGGGAGACATTGGGCAGCTCTGAGTGAACCCTTTCTACAGAACCTTTTAAGATCAGCTTCTTTTGCTTCTCCAATTCTTTTCTAATGATAACCCTGAAGAGTTGAGAACCTATCATCTTCATTAGCTTTTTAAAGGACCATCAAAATATATATTTCTCAAAGACGAGAGACAGAGCCATTCACTATTAGTTCTTATTAACTGTTGTGGTTAGCTCTGGCCCAGTTCCTGCCCCAAGGACTTTGGATGTGGGGGAGACATCCACATGCTGCAGGCCTGTTTTGCCCCCGGTGGAATCTGCTGATGAAGGCTCCTCTGATCAAGAAGACATGAGTGACAGGGAGGAGGAGAGTGTGGCAGGCAGCTCAGAAGGAGATCAATTATCTAGCTCCTCCTTGGATTCAGAACAAGAGTTAATGATACAGCCACGCATGCGGATAGCAATGCATAGGCAACAACAACTGAGAGATTATTATCAAAGAAAATGAGGCCACCTGTGGTTGGGTGGGGCTGTGGTAATTAGTGAGGCTGCTATAAATAGCAGCCTGTGGGTTTGGCCATTGTGGAGGATTATCTGATCGTTGTGTTTCGTGACTGCTTTACTGACTTTGACCTTTTGTGTGCTGATTTTCCCCCGCTTTGAAACTAAACCAGAGCAAAGTGTGTTTCACTTTGTGAAAGGACTGTGAATTGCCTCACAGCTGCAAGCTAGGTATCACAGAACTGATAAGGGACTTGTACAAATTACCAGTTTGTTTGGAGACGAGTGCTTTTTGCTATACCAAAAGAGGGCTTGGTTTAAGTGAATTTTCATGATAAAGAACATTGTTTTGAATTTTCAAACGTACAGAACATTAACTATTAAGGCAGCCCATTTGGCTGAGTTCACACAATGCTGTAGTCATTGTATTTACCATACTGGCTTTAAACTTACCTGCAATAACATTCAAAGAAAATAGGACTTAAAACTGCTGATGTTGGTACAATAATAATAATTTATTAGATTTGTATGCTGCCCCGAGTTTTTGGAGAGGGGCGGCAACCAAATCTAATAAATTATTGTATTAATTATTAACATAACCAATATCGGGTTTACCAACCAAATCTGCTGCAAGCATCTACTACTCTTTCAGTAAAATAATATTTTCTCATGTCGCTTCTGATCTTTCCCCCAACTAACCTCAGATTATGCCCCCTTGTTCTTGTGTTCACTTTCCTATTAAAAACACTTATCTCCTGAACCTTATTTGACCCTTTAACATATTTAAATGTTTTGATCATGTCTCCCCTTTTCCTTCTGTCCTCCAGAATATACAGATTAAGTTCATGAAGTCTTTCCTGATAAGTTTTATGCTTAAAACCTTCCACCATTTTTGTAGCCCGTCTTTGGACCCGTTCAATTTTATCAATCTCTTTTTGTAGATGAGGTCTCCAGAACTGAACACAGTATTCCAAATGTGGTCTCACCAGCACTCTATACAGCGGGGTCACAAGCTCCCTCCCTACCTTTAACATTTCTAAGCTGGACAAAACAGTACCCCAATTAGAACATATTACAAAACAAATATGGAGATAATTGTGTGTGCACCATAGTTGTTTCAGAATTGAATACAGTTAGCATATAAAGTGGTCAAAACATCTAATCTAATTAATAATAATAATAATAATAATAATAATAATTAATTAATTAATAATAATAATAATAATAATGATCCTTTCCATTTTTTTCAGTCTTTAAAATGTGCATTCTGCTTCTTCTGAGAGATTTTCATCCCATAATCTTCGGAGAGGGCGGCATACAAATCTAATAAATTATATTATTATTATTAAATTATTATTATAATTTCAGAATAGCCATGTCTCTTCCTAAAAAGGATCTAGAAACATAGAAGACTGACGGCAGAAAAAGACCTCATGATCCATCTAGTCTGCCCTTATACTGTTTCCTGTATTTTATCTTACAATGGATGTATGTTTATCCCAGGCATGTTTAAATTCAGTTACTGTGGATTTATCTACCACGTCTGCTGGAAGTTTGTTCCAAGGATCCACTACTCTTTCAGTAAAATAATATTTTCTCACGTTGCTTTTGATGTCTGGAATCTGTTTCAAATTATCCCATACTGAATACAGGCAGACTTTCAGGCAAGTTGTATCATTTCCTAAAGAGGTTGCAGAGAAATAAATCTAAGCGACAACAGGATACTTGACAGTAACCACTTCACGAATGAAGCCCCAAGACAGAATAAAACCCCAAGGGATGGTATGTAATAGCTTAAAGTCTGAGGCACAACTGTCTTCAAATAACACCATCTGAATTTTGTTTCCTCCATTCAGTCATGTCTGATTCTCAGGGACTGCCTGGACAACTCCCTGTGGTTTTCTTTGCAAAGTTTTTCAGAAGTGATTTGCCACTGCTTACTTCCTAGAGCAGAGAGAAAGTGACTAGCCCAAGGACTAGCCTGCTGCCTTTGTGCCTAAGGCAGTGCTTCTCAATTATTTTCTTTGAAATTTAAAGATAAACAAGACTCGGATTATTATGAAAATTTGGGGGAGGTTTTATGATTGGATAGAAAACTAAGAGATATGTATATACAGCGAAACCTTGTCTTACGAACTTAATTGGTTCCGGGACGAGGTTTGTACAGTGAAAAGTTTGTAAGACAAAACAATATTTCCCATAGGAATCAATGGAAAAGCGATTAATGCGTGCAAGCTCAAAACTCACCCCTTTTGCCAGCCGAAGCGCCCGTTTTTGCACTGCTGGGAATTCCCCTGAGGCTCCCCTCCATGGGAAACACCACCTCCGGACTTCCATGTTTTTGAGATGCTGCAGGGGAATCCCAGCAGGGGAATCCCACCAGCACAAAAACGGGTGCTTCGCTGGCAACGGAAGTCCGGAGTTAGGATTTCCCAGCGAGGGGAGCCTCAGCGAAATCGTAGCATCTCAAAAACACGGAAATCCAGAGGTGGGGTTTTGAGGACTTCCGTATTTTTCGCTGCTGCAATTTTGCTGAGGCTCCCCTCGCTGGGAAACCCTACCTCCGGACTTCTGTTGCCAGCGAAGTGCCTGTTTTTGCGCTGCTGGGATTCCCCTGCAACATTGCAAAAACACGGAAGTCCGGAGGTGGGGTTTCCCAACGAGGGGAGCCTGAGGGGAATCCCAGCAGTGCAAAAACGGACGCTTTGCTGGCAACAGAAGTCCAGAGCGGGGCATCCCAGTGGCAGTGGCTTGGGTTTGTAAGGTGAAAATAGTTTGGAAGAAGAGGCAAAAAAATCTTAAACCCCGGGTTTGTATCTCGAAAAGTTTGTATGATGAGGCGTTTGTAAGACGAGGTATCACTGTATTTCATGTCCCTCCAACTCTCCGATCTGGGCCACAATGGAATTTTAGTGTTAATAGTTATTATTTTACTTATTATAAGCTGCAAGCAAACTACATGAGCATGAGAGATTTATATCCTGTCTTGGGCCCTGTCTTGGAGCTTACTGTGCCTGTGTAAGAAATGTATTCTGATTGACTGTCAGACTCTCATGGGGCCAGGTTGAATCTTGCTGGGTGATGATGTAATGAAGGGGTTTTTCGGCAATTCCTATTAGTGCTGAGGGCTAATCCTACCTTTGTTGGATCTTGGATGAGGGCATTAGCTTATGAATACAGACCTAGCTATCTTTTTATCGTTTAAGTGCTGACATCTGTTGTGGGCTATTGAGAAGGGTAGTGGCTATTGAGTCTGCTTCCTGTCTAAAAACATGTTTCTCCATTTCTCATCTGATAGAATTAGAGACCAGTCATTGCAGGATGCTAAGATATCTGACTGCCTTTGCAGAGTTTATTGCTTTTATATTGTTTTCCAAGCAGCAAAAGGTAACAAAGAGCAACAGCATTTTTATTGGTGAATTCTCCTCGTCAATCCTTATGAATTCTCCTCGCCAATCTTTAAGAACATCCTGTTCATACAATCTAGATGAGATCACATACCAGCCAGTGATAGTGTTCCTACATCATCTGGCAATGTGAACTAGGTGAGATCATGTAGGTAGGCAAGGCCTGCTTGAGGTAGGCAGTGTGCTGCACGCAACCGCTACATGACCTTTATCTCTACACTCATCCAGGAAAATATAATATTCTGCCTTTTTAATATTTCCTAGAATATTTCTTGTCTTGACTTTATGCATGGTGTGCTTGGGTTGTATGATTATTTTTTAATATGAGTTTTTAAAACTGTTTTAACATTGGATTTGTATATGATGTTTTTACTTGTGAGCCGCTCCGAGTCCTCGGAGAGGGGCGGCATACAAATCTAATTAATAATAATAATAATTATATTTATTTATTTATTTATTTATTTATTTATTAGATTTGTATGCCGCCCCTTTCTGTAGACTTGGGGCGGCTCACAACATACAATAAAACAATTCACAACAAATCGAATAAATTTTTAAAAATTTAAAAAACCCATTATTAAACCAGACATACACACAGACATACCATTGTTGGATCTAGAGGGTCCTTGCCTTAGCAAGGTGTTCAACCCGCTAGGACTGAACCAGGACCTTCCGGAGGAGATGGATATTAAAGTACAGACAGAGCATGTTCGAATGAACTAAACTTTTATTAGAAAAAGTAGAAAAATAAAGTTTGTCTGAAGAGACATAAAATGGACATCTACATTGCTAATGAATGTAAAAGCGTAATGGAGATTCTCTGAAGCTAGAGACCTTCTTCTTCCTGCAAGGAGGAGGATGTGAGCAAACAGTTACATCACAAAGGAGGAGCTACATTAATAAACAGAGTTAACTATCTAACTACTGGATGTTTCTCAATGTCTTTGGAGGCTGTCAACCACAGCGTGACAACCATACATAAATTGTATAGGCCCGAGGGAGGGGGAATGCCTCAATTCCCCCATGCCTGATGGCAGAGGTGAGTTTTAAGAAGTTTACGGAAGGCAAGGAGGGTGGGGGCAGTTCTAATCTCCGGGGGGAGCTGGTTCCAGAGAGTCGGGGCCGCCACAGAGAAGGCTCTTCCCCTGGGACCCACCAGACGACATTGTTTAGTCGACGGGACCTGGAGAAGGCCAACTCTGTGGGACCTAATCAGTCACTGGGATTCGTGCGGCAGAAGGCGGTCCCGGAGACATTCTGGTCCGATATTTCATTTTTCTAGGAGCGGGGTGCAAACTTCCTACACAACCTTGCTCCAAATATCCTGTTTTCACAGGATGTCGGTGCAGTTATTTAAATAGTGTTGTGTTCATAGGGCTTACTCCTAAATATGTGCGCATAAGATTTGAGATACTATTAATATCTAAGATAATAATTTATTATTAGATATACAGGCTTTGCAGAATGATCTACTTTGAGTGCAAACCTGAGCAAAGAGTCCCTAAATGAGGCTGTCGCTAAACTAGTAGTACCTATATACTGTATATAGAGAAACCTGTCTAGTTTTCTGTAGGATTCTGCATCTTTTGCAAACCAAATCTTGCAGCCCTGCAATTTGCACATATCCCAGCGTTTCCCCCCCCCCCCCCAATTGTCGTATCCTCCAAATGTCTTGGACATTGCAATCCCATTTTTGGAAGAAATATCCATCTGGTTCAGTTCCAAGCTGGGAGAAAGACGCTGAAATCATGGAGGCTGATTGGAAAGATGGTTTAATGATGAACAGGACCACCACAAATCCTGACTCTGAGTCAGATGAACAATTGGTTTGATGAGTGCATGGATTTTTACAGAGTTTGTTCAACAGCATTTTGTAATTTCAAAGCTTGTTTTGCGTATCTTGTTATTTGATTTTAATTAGTTTGTCTCACAAAGGTTGGCAAAGAGTTTAAAGTGCTGGCTTTCTTGGATTTTTAATCTTGTTTAACAAATATAATTAATCCTAGATGCTAGCTTGCTTGGGGTTTTAATCCTGTCTTAAATAGATTATCACAACTGCATTTTTAAAAGCTGGCCTCCTCAGTTTCTTGGAAAACTGAGTTGGCTTTCTGTCTTTCAAGAGCATGTTTCTCCATTTCTCTCTGTGGGAAATATAATATTCTGCCTTTTTTACCCAAAGGTTTATTTCCCGAACTATTTCGTTCTTCAAGGAGAGGGGTGGGTGTTAACATTCTACACCAACCAAAAGCCTGTGGAGTCCGCTTCCAGCATCTTGGGAAGGCATCAGACGGAAAACCACTAATGTTTGGGTTGGTTGGCTGGGAATGATGGAAATCATCTTGTCATGGCCGTATGTGTGTTTGCTGGATAGTTCGTTAGTTTAAAAAAAAAATATTTTTATTGATTTTATAATATAAAACACACATACAACATATAACAAGTGCATAGTGATTGTGCCCACTACCAGACAATCATTCATACCTCACCACCAATCGAGGGTGTTTCTTGAATAAACCATTTTAACCCAAGAGCAAGATATCTTTTTATATATTATAAAGTGGTTCCAATTTGTTTCTTATAGCTTGATCTCGGATTCTACTCGCCATGTATCGTCTAGTTCGTTAAGAGTTTTACAATGAGGTTTTACTTTTTTAAAAGTAATATTTGACTTTTTGTTATATTGTATTGTATTATTTGTTGTTGTAAGCCACCCAGAGTCCCACTGGGATTGGGCAGCATAGAAACCAAATTAAATTAAATTGTTATCCAAGACATCGGCCTTCTCTGTTGCCGCCCATAGAGTTGGTCCTATGGAACCAACTCCCCCTCCCCATGCCCATACTACTCCCATCCTGTTGGCCTTTTGAAAGGCTGTAAAGACCTGGCTTTGCCGGCAGGCCTAGGGGCCATGAATTGTACATCTTTCATGGCCAAATTGTATTGAATGATATGTATGTTTTGATTGGATTGCTGAGTTGTGGGTTTTAATTGGGTTTAATTTATACTTGTCTTCCTTTTCTTGTTAACTGTACTTTTTTCAGGGTGTCCAGGGGGAAAGCATTTTGAAATTGCCTGATATTTCCCTGTAAGTTAAGGCGCGGTGGTAGATGACATCATACCGAACGGCTAAGCCATGGAGAAATATCGGTAGTTGAGGAAGTAAGTTGTTGCCACAGTTAGGCTCATTTTTTCTTGATTCTGCCAGGCAGCACGATCCGTTCCCCCCCCCCCCCATTATTTTTCCCTGACTTTTAAACATTTTAATAGTTTGGGGTTTTTTCCTGATTTATTCTGTTTTTTTCAAAAATTCCCTGATAATTCCCTGATATTTCCCGAACCGCCGATTTCCCTGATAATTCTGTGATTTCCCCTTTTTTCAAGGTTTGCTGGACACCCTGTTTTTATATTGTTGTAAGCTTCCCCGAGTCCTTCAGGAAATAATAACAACAACAACAACAACAAGAATAGAATAGAACAGAATTCTTTATTAGCCAAGTGTGATTGGACACACAATAAATTTGTCTTGGTGCTTGTCTTGTCTTGGTACATCTCAGTGTACATAAAAGAAAATATAGATTTGTCAAGAGTCATGTGGTACAACACTTAATGATTGTCATAGGGGTCAAATAAGAAATGAAGAAACAATCAATATTAATAAAAATCTTAGGATACAAGCAACAAATTACAGTCATACAGTCCTAAGTGGGAGGAAAAGGGTGATAGGAATGATGAGGAAAAACTGGTGGAAATAGTAGTGCAGACTTAGTACATAGTTTGACAGT
Source organism: Erythrolamprus reginae (assembly GCF_031021105.1). Taxonomy (NCBI): domain Eukaryota; kingdom Metazoa; phylum Chordata; class Lepidosauria; order Squamata; family Dipsadidae; genus Erythrolamprus; species Erythrolamprus reginae. The sequence goes on from NC_091955.1 coordinate 78,274,909, forward strand.
GTTGAGGGAATTGTTTAGTAGAGTGATGGCGTTCAGGAAAAAACTGTTCTTGTGTCTAGTTGTCTTGGTGTGCAGTGCTCTATAGCAGCTTTTTGAGGGTAGGAGTTGAAACAGTTTATATCCAGGATGTGAGGGGTCAGTAAATATTTTTGACTCATGCAGTATAGTGGTCCTCAAGCAGCTATTTATTTATTGATTTGATTTGATTTGTATGCCGCCCCTCTCCGCAGACTGGGCGGCTAACAATAATGGTAAAAAACAATATGTAACAATCCAATTTAATAAAACAACTAAAAACCCTAATTATAAAAAACCAAACATACACACAAACATACCATGCATAACTTGTAATGGCCATGTGGAAGAAATATCTTAATTCCCCCATGCCTGGCGACAAAGGTGGGTCTTGAGTAGTTTGCGAAAGACAAGGAGGGTGGGGGCCGTTCTAATCTCTAGGGCAGTGTTTTTCAACCAGTGTGCCGCGAGACATGGTCAGGTGTGCCGCGAAGCTCAGAGAGAAAAAAAGCAAGAGAGAAAAAAAGAGAGAAAGAAAGCAAGAGAGAGAGAAAGCAAGAGAGAGAGAGAGCGTGAGAGAGCTAGAAAGAGAACAAGAGAGAGAGAGAAAACAAGAGAAAGAAAGAGAGAAAGAGAGAGAGAGAGAGAGAAAGAGAGGGAGGAAAAGAGAGAGAGAGAAAGACATAGAGGGAGGGAGGGAGAAGAGAGCAAAAAAGAGAGGAAGGAAGGAAGAGAAAGAAAGAGGGATGGAGAGAGAGAGAAAGAAAGAGGAAGGGAGAGAAAGAGGGAGGGAGAAAGAAATAGAGTGAAGGGGAGGAAGAGAGAGAGAGAGGATTTTTTTGTCCAAACTTTTTTTAGCCGCCCCCCCTTGCTCAATGTGCCCCAGGGTTTCGTAAATGTAAAAAATGTGCCGCGGCTCAAAAAAGGTTGAAAATCACTGCTCTAGGGGAGTTGATTCCAGAGGGCCAGGGCCGCCACAGAGAAGGCTCTTCCCCTGGGCCTCGCCAAACGACATTGTTTGGTCAACGGGACCTGGAGAAGGCCAACTCTGTGGGACCTTATCAGCTGCTGGGATTCGTGCGGTAGAAGGCGGTTCCGGATGTATTCTGGCCCAATGCCATGTAGCAATAGTTTTTTCTGCAGTAATAATAATAATAATAATAATAATAATAATAATAACAACAACAACAACAAATCAGACAGGATTCCATGCAGGTCAATTCAGGGTAATATGTGTGTGTAGCGTCTCTGCGTGTTTTAATGGACATCGTTATCTTTCTGCTCCTGCCACCAGGGTTAAATATATCCCCGTTTCCCCCTGCCCGTGTTTGCTTTCTTAAGAAAGAGCAACCTTTGCTCCCGGTGTCTCTATAGACTGAAGGATGGATCAATCCGGCACTGGCTCGCCCGCCCTGGGCTTTTAATGGAAGGCCTTTTACATAGGACAACTTCCTCTCTCCCTTTCGGTTAAATGTCACCCAGTGCCCCCCCCGCCCCCCCTCCGTTTAAAAGGTTAAACGGCTCCTTTTCCTCCAGGTTTTGCCTTCAGCGTTTTATTTTGACTCCGCCCCTCGCAGCAAAGGCGGGGCTTCTCCCGAAGCTGTATTCTTGTCGCTAAGCCATTGGCTGCGATTCCTTCCCCCCCACCCCTCCGCAGCCGAACAAGTCCAAGGTTATTGGTCAGGCGGGACGAAACGAACGGCCAAGCAGAATAAATCCGAGGTCCTTCAACCCCGCCCCCTTCGACTGACGTAGTTGGGATTTCCCCGCCCACATTCCACACAGCTGGAACGGGAATACGGGGAGGGGGACGTCGGAACCGAGAGGGCGGTTCCCTAAAGCAAGGGAAGCGGACTCTGATTGGGCGGCAGCCTTAGAAGCAGGCTCGGATTGGTCGGGGGGAGCGGAGTCCAGGCTGGGTTTAGTGGGAAGAAAAAAAAACACCCCGGCCTCTGTTGTCAACTGGGAAGCCGAAGGCGGCGCGGGGAGGGCTGGTGTCGCGTTCGGCGCTCCGCGAGACCGTCAAACTTGCCCGTCTGCGTTTGTTTTCTCTCACAAGAAACGGTCGCTCTGCATTCTGAACCCCGTCGTGTTGTTGGCGCTGCTTCCTTGGAAGTTTCGAATCTCCTTTCAAAACGGAGGAGCCATTTCGGGGACATAAGCAGCCGGCTGTGCGCGCTTGTGCGGGGTGGGTGGGTGGGTCGCCTGGGCTTCGAGCTCCAGTGGAGGGTCGCGGCTCCTCAATGACGCGCCACCTTATGGACCGAGGCTACTGCTTCCCCGGACGGTAATTAAAAGAACCGCTGAGCTGGTTCCGACCTCTGCACACACACCTTCCTTTTGGGTCCGTCACGCGTTTTCGGGGTTTATTTGAGGGGGTTCGGTCCCGATTTGACTATGGAGGTGCTGGAAGGCGGGGAGCAGAACCTGTTCCAGTGGGATCGGAAGTTGAGCGAGCTGTCGGAACCGGTGGACTCCGAAGCCCTCCTCTACAGCACGGTGAGAGAAGCGCCTCCTTTGCACGAAGTTGGGGTTGTAGTAGCAAGGCGGGCTGGGGTTAACAAATATTGGAGGGGAGTAATTTCCTTTACATATATATTTATATATATAATCAGCCAAATTAAGCCAAAACGTGTATATAAATTGATTCACACAACACCTAAGTGTCAGTGTTAAGTGCCCACCACCAAACTAGGAAGGAAGAGCAACAGGTTTTCAGCTGCCTTCCAAAAAAGTGAATCCTGGTTCTTTTAAGCCATCTCGGTTTGCTAGCAGGAGCCTGGCTGGCTTTGGTATGGATGAAATCCAACCCCCTTTAAAAGAGAGCATCATGGTGGGGTGCAAGCTGGTTATTTTGGGGGGTTGGGAGAGAAGAATTGAGCTGGACTCAGGGTTTTATTTATTTATTTTTGTTTGTTTTATTTATTTTATTTTGCAAACTACATATTGGAAGCATGCATAGATATACAGTAATGCTGTTTTATATATGTGAGACATGTATATACCTTTATATAAATGTATACATGTAAAACCCATGTATAAATTTATATAGTTGCCCAGAAATCCTTAAGATTTTTATTAATATTCATTGTTTCCTCATTGCTTATTTGACCCCTATGACAATCATTAAGTGTTGTAACTCATGATTCTTGACAAATGTATCTTTTTCTTTTATGTACACTGAGAGCATATGCACCAAGACAAATTCCTTGTGTGTCCAATCACACTTGGCCAATAAAGAATTCTATTCTATTCTATCTATTCTACATACATGGGTTTCTTTATAGTTTATCTTTTGCCTTCTGAGCATAAGTTCAGCATAAGGGAAATAGATCAGAAAAGCTTTTGATATTAAAGGAAGTACTGGAAGGGACTTTCCCAGATGCAAGAAAAGTTTGGCGTTAAATATGGTGGAGAGCCTGGAGTTAGGGAATTTCACTTCGAGAGCCTCTGACGGGAAGAGGAAATCAGTTGAACGTTTTTGCTTCTTCTCCAAAACTGTCTGCACTAGACGAAGAAGTGGAAAACGCTTGTGGCCCAACAATTTTTATTTCTTCAAAAAGCCTGCTTCCTAACTTTTCAGTGTTTTTTTTCTTCCTGTTTTGCAAGTCGAGGAGTTTCCTATAAGTTGCCAGTGAAGAAACAGTAGGCTTGAGGGAGCTATAATAACGGTCTCTTGCTTGGGTAAGATCATGCGGAGTTGAAAAAATGTAGGTCTGGCATTCCACTTTCCCCCCTCTTACAATCCCATCTGTCACTGCTAACATTACATGAGCCAGTTGGGTAGGGAAGGGAGGCCCAGGCATCCAAAAAATACTTATAGTGGTTTTTCAATGGTAATTATGAAAGAAATGGTAGGAGAAACAAGAAGTAGCAATTTATGCCAGATGTTTGCCTTTTTTGACCTTAGTTGAAAAATGTAAATCAGTGGATTTCAAGAACTTTACAGGGCTGTCAGGGAAGGACAGGTTTTTTTTTAAATTAAAAATTTCTAACATTGAGCAAAAGTAGAAGGCTTCACTTTGTCTAAGTCTACTTGAAGAAGTTATTCTTTTTTAAAAAGTAATTTGTTGAAGGGAAGAGTGATTTAAAGTGTTGCAGAATAGATATAATGTATGATGAGCATCAATATCACCTGTCTCTCACCCCCACCCAAATAAAGAATGCTGTCTCCATTCAGGACTGCATGCTGGTAAAAAAACAGACTTATTTTACACATTCCTCTGTCCAATGTTGGCAATTTTTAGACCTGTGGACTTGACACACATCCCCACCCGGGAATTCTGGGTGTTGATATCCACAAGTCATAACACATACGTTTTCAAGGTTGGACACCATTGTCCTAAAATTTGGTTTATTGAACTATCATTATCATTTATTGTCAAAGTTGTCTCACCCAGTAAACTAAAACTCAAACCACGATTTCCAAATCATAATAGATGGATGGGTTTAAATAACCTACTAAATTTAAAAAAATGCTATGCTTTAATGTAAAATGGGAATTTGGCCAAATGTAAAAGAATGGCTATACTTGGAAATATCTCAGGGCTACCACAAAGAAGAGGGAGTCAAACTCTTCTCCAAAGTATCTGAGGGCAGGACAAGAAGCTATGGGTGGAAACTAATCAAGGAAAGAAGCAACTTAGAACTTAGGATACTTTTTCTGATATAACAATTTATCAGTGGAACAACTTGCTTCCAGACATTGTGAATGATCCAACACTGGAAGTTTTTAAAGAAAAGATTGGATAACACCTTGTCTGAAGTGGTGTAGGATTTTCAGCCTAAGCAGGGGGTTGGACTAAAAGACCTCCATAGTCCCTTCCAACTTTGTTATTCTGTTGAATTGCATTAATATTATGGTTTAGTAATCTGTCATCCTTCATGTACATTTGTCTATTAATGTTTGTCATTCTCAGTCAACATGATTGATGGTAAGAGTTGTGGGGGACTCTAGTTCCTATTTATCCTACCCATGTGGATTAATACCTTTTTAAACTTGGGGGTTAAGAATTGGTTGTTGAATGACAGCTCCTAGAGTTACTCCTAGAGTTACTTCCAATGACCATTAAATTTTTAGACTGCTCTGCCTTTCCTATTTACTGCACTACTCACATGCCCTTTTGCCACCTGTTATCATGATCAAAAAAGAAAACACTGGATTCTTCTCCAATTTAAAGGCAATAGATGATGTAAAAACTTTCTGTGGGAACTCTTAAATGGTTTCCTGCCAGACTAATGCCACTAATGTCAATGATCAAACTATCTGACGTGAGATAACCAAGTTATTCCTGATGAGCAAGATTCAAATTTATAAAGCTAAAGTTATTGTTTTAGTCTTATTGGCCATTCAACTCCAGTTTAAATATACTGCTCAAAAAATAAAGGGAACACTTAAACAACAGAATATAACTCCAAGTAAATCAAACTTCTGTGAAATCAAACTGTCCACTTAGGAAGCAATACTGATTGACAATCAATTTCATTTTGTTGCACATTCAACTTTGTACAGAACCAAGTATTCATTGAGAATACAGTATTTCATTCATTCAGATCTAGGATGTGTGATTTGAGTGTTGCCATTATTTTTTTGAGCAGTGTATTTTAAAAACTAGATTTGTGAATAAAGTATTAGAAGAAAATTAAAAGATGCTTATGGGAATAGAGTTATCAGAAATAAGGATGCTAACTTATGCATCTTCCTCTATGCTGAATCTTAAAATCTTATTTTTCATGATGTTTATTTGTCAAGTTTGAGTTGGTACATATGATAATGTAATTAATAATTTGTGGTACAGGTTTTAATAATATAACATGCTGTTCTCTACTTTGGTCACTTTAATTTTCTCATGCTTTTTTTCAATATGTGTCCGGATGATTTGGGGATAGGCGGTTTGGTCTTTTGGTGTGGCTTAGCAAGAACATATTAACAAATTGTGTTTAACCTCACAATTGGCTGGGATGATTTTCAACAAAATGTTAGTAGATATAGTTTTTTCTTGCAATTTGCCTACCGAGCAAATAGATCCACAGATGATGCTGTTAATATGACTCTGCACTACAACATCTTGAATCTCCAAAGACATACACAAGGGTTCTTTGTAGACTTCAACTCATCATTCAGTACCATCGTTCCAGATATTCTTCTAAATCAGCTAACTGTACCTGAACACACTTGTAAATGGATCATCAATGTCATCAATTTTATGAGGTCTGGCCTTGAATGATATGTATGCATGTAATTTTTAAGCTGTTTTTTCTTAACCTTTTATGATGTTTTTAAATGTATTTTGTATCTTGCTGTAAGCCACCTCTTTGGGAGTTGGGCGGCATAGAAATACAATCAATAAAAAACAACCAAACAGTACATTCTTTTCATCCTTCCTAATACCTATCTCTTCCCACTTATAACTATAACCATGTTGCTTGTATCTTTACAATTTATATTGTTTTATTTGTTTGCTAGTATTATTTGATTGCTTATTAGTAACCTATGACTATCACTAAGTGTTGTATCTTATGCTTCTTGATGAATATATTTTATTTTTTCTTTATGTACACTGAGTGCATATGCCCCAAAGACAAATTTCTTGTGTGTCCAGTCACACTTGAGCAATAAAGAATTCTATTCTATTATATTCTGATATTATGATTTTTAGAATACGGTCCCTGGACTTCATCATATTAATTTTCAGTTACAACCTGGAGAGAATGGGGTGAATTCATAAATAATACGAATAGAGTTGCAAAAAACAAACATCCTGGTGATTAGACAGAAGAGTAAAATGGGTGTATTGCTATTTGGTCCCCAGAAATTAAAAACCACAACAATAGACAGATTTTGCCTCAAACTCCTCTCATGTCCATCCAGATATGTATACTGAGATCAAGAGCTTGTTGGAACCCATACCTCTCAACCCCTTTCTTGAAGATCAAATAGTTACATCTTTGAGCTGTTACTTGAAGAATTCCATTTGAATTCAATCCAGACAAATTCTAATTTTGAAATGCGATAGTGTAAGTCTCCTGCTTTCAGGCGCAGATTGTCCTCATTAGATATGGCTTCCAAATGTATTCAAGGGAAGCTGCAATGAAAATGTGTTTTCCACAAGGTTGTAGAATTTCTGCCTTAAAAGGGACATAGTACAAAATGGATTCATTGAAAATCTCCCTCATAATTGGAAAGAGTACCTTAAATTATACATTTGCTTTGCATGTATAAGATTTTCAGCTCTGTCCCTGGAATCCAAGGAAAGAAGATTTATTTCTTCTTTGCTGGGAATGTGAACAGTTGAAGGTCATTATAAGTTGGAAGACGTTGCACTATAAACCCGTCTTAAAGACCTTGCAATCTAATATGGAGCCCAGAGAAAGGAGATGAAGAGTTAAACTATAAAGGAATAAGTTTTGATTTGAAATCCATGTGTTTGGGCTATATTACAGGATGTATGAAGACCTACTGTGTGTGATTTTTGAAAATGATGACTTCTCAGAATGAATTTGAAGGAAGTAAGAGCTGGGGGGAGAATGAAGGAAGTGTTGAGTCTCTTGAGAGGAGGAGCTCTGAAAGGTAGAAGGTGATGAAGCTGGTTGCTTATAGATCCTAAGTTAAAATACACTGATGGGTAAGAGCAGAACAATATTGAGAGATGAAAGCAGAGAGATCTGTATAGTACTGGATCCAGTAACGGTTGGATAATTAGGGATAAAGGTTAGGTGATCACTTCAATATTATTTAAGATGATCAAGCACTGAATTAATCCAGGATCTGCTCATCTTCTGCATCATATCCAAACGTTAATAATAATTTTGAATACCTTTACAAAGTTATGCATTTGTGCAGTTTCAACTACTAAGTTATAAACTTGGATTATTCTTGAACAGGGTGTCAAACTCAAGGGCCAGGAGCCAGATCTGGCCCATGGGCCTGCCCTGGAAACAGCGAAGGACTGGCCCGTGGTGCCTCTGCCAATGAAAATGGAGGTTGAGTTTGCTGGTAGAGGTTTACATGAGGCCGTCGCAGCCAAAAAAGGAGCTCAGGAGCCCATTTTCGCTGGCTACCACAAGTGCCCCCAACAGGAGTGATGTTGAGCTGGCCATGAAACACAATCCCGACGAGGCCCTAAATGTTCTAGACCCTGGCCTAGAACAATAACAATGTAGCATGTACAATATATAATGAGAACCTAGGGTTTATTCAATAAACTCTAATTAAATAGACATGATACACAGTTCCAGTCTTTAGTTCAAGGAGGATTCTCCCAATACAGTATTCAGAACTATAGTACCCTGCACATTTATTTTGTTTAAACAAGCTTCCCCTTCTAGAAATTCAGTAATATTTAGAATCAAGAAGTTTTCCACTTGTTGATCTAGTTTAGCTGATGTTCAAGCATCAATGGGTCCTGTATCTTTTCACCTATGAATAGACACTCTGTCTTCTCAAGCAGCTGTACATACTTCCATGTATATGGAAGATAATTTGAAGAGCCTCTGCTAGATAACTTATATCTCTTGACAAGTACATCAAAGAGAGGAAAGAAAAAGATAACAGCTAACTCCCCCCCTGTGTTTTGAGTCAAATTCCTGGACCCAATATGAAAAGGTTGTTTTGTACTTAAGAAATAGTTGAAGCAGTTTGTTGAAAAAGACTTTGGCTCCAAGCCAGATAAATTAGTCATAAATGAATCCTGTTGAAACCGAGATCCATGTGACACTGTTTCATTCACTGTTAACTACAGCTGTATTGAACTGTTTCTTGAAATACATTAGAGCAGCTTTTTCCAAATGTATTGAATTATGATTGCTAAAACTTCCATTTAGCAAAGCTACAAGAATCTTGCTAGATCTGTAGGAGTTGTAGATTAGTACATCTACAAGGTGCCAGATGGGAAGAAAGCTGATCTTCCCACCTGTATAATTCTTAGATACGAGCCAGCATAGTTCAGTATGCCAACCATCTGTCCATTTTCACCTCATCTAACATTGTCATTAGTGTTTGTCGGGGTTAGTTCCAGATTTAGTCCTTGAAAATGTGGATCTTATCCAGTGAGAATAGTTGTCCAAGGGATTACGAAGAACACTATAGCTGGGTGTAATATACAGATGTCTGTACATGGAATTATGCAGTCCATTGGGGTTCATGCATTATTATCCATCTTTTTCAACCCAGCTTGTGTATATTCATGGCTTACCATGTATAAGCAAGGATTGTCTGAAAAGCAGATTTGTTTAAGGCATGGAAATCAAACTGGCCACGTCACGTTGCCATCATCTGATGTTTCATGACATTTTTCTCCTTTATGTGAGCATTTATTATTTATTTATTTATTCAATTTTTATGCCGCCCTTCTCCTTAGACTCAGGGCGGCTTACAACATGTTAGCAATAGCACTTTTCAACAGAGCCAGTGTATTGCTCCCACAATCCAGGTCCTCATTTTACCCACCTCGGAAGGATGGAAGGCTGAGTCAACCTTGAGCCGGTGATGAGATTTGAACTGCTGACCTTCAGATCTACAGTCAGCTTCAGTGGCCTGCAGTACAGCACTCTACCTGCTGTGCCATCCGGCTCATTAGCATGGCCTGGGCATGACATATCTGACCCGCAGGCTGCCAGTTTGACATCCCTGATTTAAGGAATTATATCCGGAGGTCATTGCTCCCTGTGAGATGATGTTCCACTGGACAAATGGCAAGGCTTGGAGTTATGTATGTATTTCTTCATTTTTTAAAAATAAAAAGAAGGGAGATAATAAATCCTGTGGAATTTTTCCACTCTTTTGATATTGGTGAACAGACAAGTTTTGGTAGCAAAGATGATCACCTTGTCCTTCCACTAAGCTTTGAATTTCTTTATATCCTTGAAAAAAGCAACCGATTTCAGCAAATACTATATAAAGAGTCTTTTTATTATATTGTAGTCTATGTCACTAAGAAAGGCAGTTATTCTTTGGAAGAGATGTATCTGGGTGCAGAAGTTAAAAAGCTGCTTAGCAAATGTGAGAGACCAAAAGGTAGCCAACCCTTACCATTATTCAGTTTTGAGGGGATTTTGAAAGAAGAAAGGTATTTGGGGCTTGGGAAAATTCATAGTCTTTAAAACTGACTGTTTTTAGCCTTCTAGGCCTTTTTGTAGATTCATGTATTTTTTTTTTGTATACACTGATGTGTGTGTGTGAACAAGAATGTCTAAAATAACATAAGATTACAATTCTTTATATGTTCCCTCAAATGCTTAAAATTAAGTCTTATTCCCAATATGTTTAACAGTAATATAACTTAGTGTTTTTTTTAAATAGACAAAATTCACAAAGTTTATTTTACTGACTCTGTACAGTTCTTTGTTGCCTCAATACTCAGGTTGCCTCAATTCTAAGACAAACTTAGTCATTTCTCTTGACATGTTTGAGTTACTATATTTGGGTTAGAGCAACAGTTCTGACTTCAGTATTCTTGGTTACCAACTCATGTGCTATGTGGGCAGACATTACTAACTCTATAAGAGAGTGCTACACCGTGAAATTAGAATTTTTAAGGCAGAAAAAAGTTTTGCTTTGAATGTATAATATGGGTTGATTGATTTCAAATGCCTTAATTTAAGGCCTAATTTGATCCACTGCTGATCTCTAAGATTATCTACAAAGCTAATATATTTCTTAATTTCCCCATGAAGTAAATGTTATTGCATACAGTTATTAATATAGAAGTTGATTCCAATCAACTAGAGAATACATTAAATGGCTTGTTTGTATAGTAGCCCGCTGAACCATGTGTTTGTTGATGCTGTAATGGTCTCCACAAAGGAGAAGGAGGAATCAATCTGACTTCAGTGTCATCTTGTCCTCCATTTTTAGACTTTGATCATGTTGCAATTCATTCTCAACTCAGCCTTTTTCTTTTACAATAATTTGAAAATCTGAAAAAAAATGTTTGGAATTTTGTGATAGTTGGTTCTTATAAGTGTATTTTCTCATGAACTTTGGATTTAATTGTTAAGTCAGTGAATATGATGGAGCTGATTCCCTATTGACATGAGGATAGGGTCTTATACAAGTACTGTAGTCTTTGTCTTATGACCACAATTGAGCCCAAACTTTATGTGGCTAAGCAAGACATTTTTTAAAGATAATTTTGCCCCATTTTACAACCTTCCTTGCCATAGTTGTTAAGAGAATCACAACGGTTGTTAAGTTAGTGACATTATTGTTAAGTGGATCAGGCTTCCACATTGACTTTGCTTCTCAGAAGGCTGCAGAAGGTGATCACATGACTTTGGGACACTGCGATGTCATAAATATGAGTCAGTTGCCAAAAGTCTGAATTTTTATCACAGACTTGGGGATGCTACAATGGTCATACGTGTGAAATACTCATTGTTTCAGTGTTATAACTTTGGACAGTCACTAAATGCACTGATGTAAGTCAAGGACTACATGTTCTTTGCTGAAACTTGTCATAGGGAAATGGATTGTGTGTTTGTATTTATTTCACTTTTTTCTTCCCTTTCCTTCACAAACTGTTATAAAAATATTTCTTGACAAATACAGTAGTCATGTTTAACATTTTGAACAGCAGACCTTTCAAGAAGTAGAGCTCCTTGTATTGAGCAATCCTTTCAGTTTATACTTGAGCAAGCAATCCAGGATATAGCTTTGTTTTTAAAAACAGTTCCGTGTTGAAGTTTTGCCTATAATTTTAAAGTCATTTTGGAGCATTTAAATGAGTTAGTATGTTAAACGTTGTGGTTTTCCTTCTTTGTGTATGAGTAATGTACATTCTATATACACAGATGGAGCTGAAGATAATCTAATTCTACTTAATGAGCTCTTTTGTCAGTTATGAATTTTCCTCTACAGTACTCTTTTTAAGGTTTCCACCTCAAAATTGCTCAGTATAATAAAGTGAAAAAATTTTGTAGTACGTGCTAGAAATTGTAAAGACCGATATATACTAATTTATCTATATTTAAGTTACCGTATATTGCTTTATTTGAGGTGAGTTTTTTATCAAAAATCTTGGGAGCTGCAGCTTAACAGAAATGTAGAATTCTCTTATAGTCTAAAGTTTAGATAAGAAGGAAAGATTAACTGAAGTCTGTTGCAGATTTCTGGTATGGACACACCCTATGAGTTCACATACTTAATATGAAAAAAAGTTATAACCTTTTTTCTACTTATTTCAATAAAATAAAAAAGGTACTTGCCTATACATCTTGTTATCTTTTGTGATGTTAAACCTATTTAGCACAATAGTATATGGCTAACCCTGTGTTCAGTTCTGGAGACCTCACCTACAAAAAGATATTGACAAAATAGAACGGGTCCAAAGACGGGCTACAAGAATGGTGGAAGGTCTTAAGCATAAAACGTATCAGGAAAGACTTAATGAACTCAATCTGTATAGTCTGGAGGACAGAAGGAAATGTTAAAGGGTTAAATAAGGTTCAGGAGGGAAGTGTTTTTAATAGGAAAGTGAACACAAGAACAAGGGGACACAATCTGAAGTTAGTTGGGGGAAAGATCAAAAGCAACATGAGAAAATATTATTTTACTGAAAGTGTAGTAGATCCTTGGAACAAACTTCCAGCAGACGTGATTGGTAAATCCACAGTAACTGAATTTAAACATGCCTGGGATAAACATATATCCATTGTAAGATAAAATACAAGAAATAGTATAAGGGCATACTAGATGGACCATGAGGTCTTTTTCTGCCATCAGTCTTCTATGTTTCTATGTTTCTATGGCTAATCAGTATCATCATATTGATTTGAATGTAAACCTTTATTTTATTTTTTTTCATGAAAGTGTACAAAAATAAATAAAAGTCAAAACTGAAAATCTAAGAGGAACTTTATCTAGCAACTTGAAAATATGACAGGATTATTGTAGAATTTGTGCCAAATCTTTTTAGCATACATTTTTAAAAAAGCTAACTCTTTTTTAATGCATAACTGGTTTTTTTTACTAGGCATCCTGAGAAGGGTTGATAAAAATCAATGATTTTTTAAAAAATAAAAAATCAGATTTTTACCAATTTAAATCAGATTTTAAAAATTTTAATTGCATTTTAAAAAAAATTAATCAAATTTATTTTATTGCTTTTGAAGAAAAGAGCTATCTAAAGATAGTTTTCTATTTAAGATACATAATAATTTAGTTATTCAGCATGAAATGGAGCTTAGTTATGTAACATGAGGCTCTCCTGCAATATTGGGTGAGTCAGCAGCAGGTCAGAGGAGGAGCTGCTGTGGGACAGAGGTGACAGTGGTGCTCTTTAAAAATTATGAGTTAAATCGAGTTGATATAAATCAAGCCTTTTTAGTAAGGAGAGTCCAAGCATGGGTAAACTTCCTCGGTTGTCAAGGGAACTGAGTTAGTTAATTAAACACACCCCACAGCACACAGAGAAGTCTATTCAGGTAAGCTAAAGTCACTTTTCGCCCATTTTTCACAAAAAAATGTGTCTTTGCTTTCCCCCACTCCCCAGAAGCGCTCTGCAGGTCTCCCAAACCTTCGGTGCACCCTATTTTTTGTAAAAACAGACCTGGTGTGGGGGCCGGGCTTGGGAGGCCAAAAATACTATATTTGGTGTATATTTGGGGAGGAAAAGGTGCGTCTTATACTCCGAAAAATATGGGAATTGATTTTCACTAAGACACTAGATTGATTGTATGCGTGTTTTAATATTCTGGGGTTGTTTTTATGAATTTTTAGCTTAAAATTGTAATTGGATTGGTGGGTATTGGATTTGTTATTATGTATTGTTTTTATCTTGTTGTGAGCCGCCCCGAGTTTTCGGAGAGGGGCGGCATATAAATCCAATAAATCTAATCTAATCTAATATGCTAGATTAGTCATGCCTCTCCAAATATCCTATAGATTACAATACCATAGAGTAATTGATAATAAAAAGTGATGTCCAAACTATATATCAGGATGGTAGGAGCCCATCTAGCAACTTTAAATAAGGACCAGGATATCCAGACAGCCTTCTCTGCATTTATCAACTCCCTGTAGGTTAGACAGTCATCATCCAATATTTAACTTAATGTCTCATTATGTATGAAAGTTTGGCAGAATATAGCAAGCGCCTATAGCAGTGATGGCGAACCTATGGCACGGGTGCCACATGAGCTGTTGCCCTAGCTTATCTCCAACGTGCATGTGTGTGCCGGCCATTTGATCTTTGGCTCACATAGAGGCTCTTGGAGGGCGTTTTTGGCTTCCAGGGAGCGTCCAGGGGGATGGGGGAAGGCATTTTTACCCTCCCCTGGCTCCAGGGAAGCCTTTGGAGCCTAGGGAGGGTGAAACATACGCCTATTGGGCCCACCAGAAATTGGTAAACAGGCCATTTCCAGCCTTCGGAGGGCCTCCAGCAGGTGGGAGAAGCTGTTTTCGCCCTCCCCGAGCCTTGAATTATGGCTGTGGGCACTCACACATGTGCAATAGCATGTGCCCACGCTCTTTTGGCACCCGAGGAAAAAAAGGTTCACCATCTCTGTCCTATAGCAATGCCTGATTAACTACTTTTAATCAGTCCTGTGTTTAACTGTAATACTTCCTTAGTTTTCTTAACTTACTTAGTGTTCTTATGATGTTAGTGGTTGCTTACCCTCACATCCTGGACATGAATTGTTTCAATTTCTACCCTCAAAACGACACTATGGGGCAGTGTTGGTGATCCTTTTCGACACTGAGTGCTAAACCGGGAGCACATGTGCGCGAGGGGCAGGGCTGAGAACCGGAAGAGCAGGAAAGCTGAGCTTCTGGTTTCCAATGTGCACATTACTACTACTACTACTACTACTACTACTACTACTACTACTACTACTACTATTATTATTATTATTATTATTATTATTATTATTATTTATTAGATTTGTATGCCACCCCTCTCCGTAGATTCACATGCATGCCGGCCACCTGCTCTTCTGGTTTCTGATGCTTCCACGCACACACAGACCAACTGGCCAGCGCACATGTGTGCGCTGGAACCCAGAAAAGCAATGGGCAACGGCTAGCGTGCCCAGAGAGATGGCTCTGTGTGTCACTGTCGGCACAAATGCCATTGGTTCGCCATCATGGCCATAGTGCACTGCACACCAGAACAACTAGATACAAAGACAGTTTTTCCATGAATACCATCACTCTGCTAAACAACTAATTCCCCCAACATTGTCAAATTATTTACTAAGATTGTGTTACTATTATTCTCATCCTCCCTATTATCTATCTCCCCCCACATGATTATAACCTTGTTACTTATATCTTCATGATTTATATTGTTTTATTTAGCTTCCTAATTTTCGATTGCTTATTTAGTATTCTATGTTACTAAGTGTTGTAGCTTGATGAATGTATTATTTTTTCTTTATGTATTTAGTATTCTATGTTACTAAGTGTTGTAGCTTGATGAATGTATTATTTTTTCTTTATGTACACTGAGAGCATATGCACCAAAGACAAATTCCTTGTGTGTCCAATCACATTTGGCCAATAAAGAATTCTATTATTCTATTACTTCGTGTTGTAAACAGTATAGTAGCTCTTGTTAGGACTAAAAGGGATGTGCAAAGGTTATGTCATATAGAAGAGTTCTTTAGACAATGATACAGTTAGAATGTCTGAGAGTCCATGGTTCATTTTCCAGCAAACTTGTCTTGTGTTTTGCTAAAGCTGAAGTTCAGAGTAGATATTCTTTTCGATGAGCTGGGGAAACTTTGAGCTTTTCTTATCTCATCAGATGTATTACTCAGAATTGAGGCAGCTGTTCTTAACCACCAAGTTGCTTTCTTGTTTTTATGGAAACTGAATCCTATATTCGGCTGGGGACTTTTAAGAGCTTATCTTGCAAGTGGATGGCCTTGGTTCTTCAATGTCTTTCTGAAAATGTTTGGGAATTTTGAGTCATATATTTTGTCCTCAATAAACACAGAGCTCAGTTGTTCAATCTCTAGCACAATGTATTGGATTAATGATGCCCTATGTGCATTTACAGAAATGAAATATAAATCTATAATGATTTTATAACCATTTTTGGTGATATTTTCATGTTGACTGTCCTATTTCAGCACATTTTTTGCTTGATTAGGTTTATTTCCCAGAGCCTTTCTTACAGCATATTATTATATAATTGCACGTACAGAAATAAAAATCCCACCTGTTTTTTTTGAGGTTATTTTATTCAGCTTAGTTGACTTATTATCCATGTAATTGTAACTATTATGTTTACAGTGAAAAATACAGTTCCTTATGCCACAGCCAACAACATGGAGAAAAAGCCAGAAAAGTTTCTGTAATTAATATAATGCCTCCAGGTCTGGAGACATGATCTTCCTTTAGGCAATATAGTGTGTTCCCTCGATTTTCGCGGGTTTGAACTTCGCGAAAAGTCTATACCACGGTTTTTCAAAAATATTAATTAAAAAATACTTCGCGGTTTCCCCCCTATACCATGGTTTTTCCCGCCCGATGATGTCATATGTCATCGCCAAACTTTCGTCCGCCTTTAATAAATATTTTTTAAAATAAACTTTAATAAAGAAACATGGTGAGTAATAATCTAAATGGTTGCTAAGGGAATGGGAAATGGTAATTTAGGGGTTTAAAGTGTTAAGGGAAGGCTTGTGATACTGTTCATAGCCAAAAATAGTGTCTTTACTTCTGCATCTCTACTTCGCGGAAATTCGACTTTCGCGGGCGGTCTCGAATCGAGGGAACACTGTAATAGAATTCTAAAATTTGTTGGTAATATAAGCCTATTTTCAGTTTACCCATATTTACCCATATTAAGGACTTAAGATAGGAATATCTAACCTTCCTAAAGCAGCCATTGAGAAAATGGCTATCCCACAGGTAGTCCTCGGTTTATGGCAATTTTTCACACTTACCATGGTTGCAGCATCCTCATGGTTACGTTATTAAAATTCAAATACTTGGCAACTGACTCATATTTATGATGGTTGTAATGTCCCAGGATCATGCTGATCCCCTTTTGTGACCTTCTGACAAGGCTAGTCAATGGAGAAACCAGATTCATTTAACAACTGTGTGACTAACCTAACAATCCTTTGGGATTGGGCGGCATAGAAGGCGAATAAATAAATAAATAAATAAACTGCCACTTAACAATGTCAAGAAAGATCGTAAAATGAGCAAAACTCACTTAACATATATGTCACTTAACAACATAAAATTTGGGGTCAATTCAGGTCGTAAATCGAGAACTACCTGTACTTAGTGTGGCTTGTTGCTCTACATGCATATACCAGACTCTCCAAGACATTGCAAATTCCGCTGCTTCTACTTTGAAGAATTCAGAGCAGTGCGGGTTGATACATAATAAATCAGAAGTGTCAAACTCATGTTGTCATAGTGGCATCAAGTGATATGTCGAGACTTTTTCCTCCTTCGCTAATCCAGGCATGGGCATGGCCAGTGCATGATGTATCTGTCTCGCGGGCCAGGAGTTTTGACAGCCCTGGGATTGACAATGTGACATTACCCCTTCATCCACCAAGTTCACATCACCCGCTGATCTACATACTCCAAAATAAGCTATCATGAAAATAAACATTGCAGTACATATTTCATTCTAGATATGTAACACCTCCCACTCCAGAAAGTGGTATACACAATGCTTGTCAAACTAAAGATAGGATTCCCTGTATTGTTCCACAAAACACAGTTCTACTGAGAAAGTCACTTGTCTGAAATGGTACACTATAGGTCAGTGATGGTGAATCTTTTTTGGTTTGTGTGCCAAAAGGGTAGTGTGTGTGCTCACACTCATAATCAATCCCATGCCTCCCCTGCTCCCACCATTTTCACTCTCCCCAAGGTCCAGAGCCTTGGGAAAGAGGCCATTTCTGGCCTCTGAAGGGCCTCGGGTGGGTGGGAAAGGCCGTTTTTGCCCTCCCCAGGCTCCTAGAAAGGCTCTGAAACTTGGGGAGAGCAAAAAAACGGGCCTTCCAGTCCAACCGGAAGACAACAGACAGAACATTTCCAGCCTCTGGAGGATCTTGGAGGGCAGTGGGGGGTAGGGAAGGCTGTTTTCACTTTCCCTGGGCTCCTAGAAAGGCTAGAGTTTAGGGGAAGAGCAAAAAACAGATCTTCCACACTCTGGAAACTGGAAACAGCCTGTTTCCCAATTCCCAGTGGGTCTAGAGTTTTGACTGCCACTTTGTAAATTTAGATGTATATATTCACACTTATGGTACTAAACCAGAATTTTAAAGGTGTGGGTTTGTTGAACTATATTTGTGCACAGACCTAAGCCATTGTTAGTAAATTTGTTTATTAACACAAAATGCAGAATAAACAGCCCCATTATGGCTAAGCTAATAAGGCCAGTGTTTCCCAACCTTGGCAACTTGAAGATATCTGGACTTCAACTCCCAGAATTCTCCAGCCAGCGTTTGCTGGCTGGGGAATTCTGGGAGTTGAAGTCCAAATATCTTCAAGTTGCCAAGGTTGGGAAACACTGAATAAGGCAATATATGTTCAGGTCTCCTATATTTATAACAAAGAATGAAATGCAGTAGTATAAAACTAAATTACAGTTGACTTTTTGTATAATTACTAGTTTTGCACTGATTTTTTTTCATCTAACATTTTTTTTCTGATGGAAAAAAAAATCCCTTACAAAGGTGCCACAATATTGTTCTCTTCTTTTTCTAGCAATAACAGACTAGTTCCCCAACCAGATGTTGTTTAAGATAAAGATCTTAGCACTCTTTATCATGGTTGTCTTGACTGTGATAGGTGGGAATTGTAGAGACAGAATGAATGAATGAATGAATGAATGAATGAATGAAATTTGCTTTTCCAGAATTTTTAGTTGTTAGTACATTTTTATTCTCTTTATCTGTTTGTTATTTATTTCTATTTGTTCTATGTTTTATTTAATCATGACCATCTTGAATAAAGCTTTAGTAGAAATTCAGGCTGTGAGTCAAATTTATATAAAGTGATTTTTGAAATGTAACTTTGTTGGCCATGTGTTGGCCAAGCCTTTCAGCCTCAGGGCCACATTTGGAAATTAATTTGTGTGGTGGGACAGAACTGTTGCCCAAAGTGGACTTTCATGCAGGGACTTATTCCTCCAGACTCCCTACTTGATAAGATTAGGTCTGTGCTAACCCAATGACAAAACCCTTGTTGTTGTTGTTGGCAGTGCCCAGCTTGAAAGAGGACTCTAGTCTACTGTGCCTTTGCCTAATCTTTCCAGTTCAGAGTGCTAAATGATTAAAAGTGGCAAGGTCACTCTAAGCTCTTGGCTACTTTTAAGATTTGGATGAAAAGCACCATTGGGTGAGTAAGGCCATAAGACCTGTTTGCCAATTCCTCATCTTAGTTCTGATTTCTTTTAATTCTTTGAAACATTTCTAAAAGTATAACTTTATTTAAAGAACTGGGCAGAACATAAATCTTCAGTGGAGGAACAGTAATTTTTTTACCATGTGTTCTCAGAAGACAAGACACAGCAGAGGAGGGGAACAATGGTAGATCACATTACCATAATTACAAATGAGCTGAGTTTCTTTAGCAGGCTTCCTAGGAACATCTGTGCCTCTTGCTGCGAGGTATTCAGTAAGTCCTCGACCAATTACCTGTATCAGTTCTGTTTCTCTGTCTCTTCGGTTTATTATAGCCGATGTTTCCTTTCTCTGACGCAGACAGTTTGCATGTGTCTTTGCAATTTTCCTCCCAGCTGTCTTATCTGGGTGATTTGAACGCCTGCTTTCTGTACTGAAAATAATCAGTTTTAGCTGTTCTGAGGCTTTTTTTAAAGGCTGCCTTTGGAAAATGCAGCAAATGTATATCACCTTTTGTTTAATCTCATTGTTGCCTCTCTGAAAAGTTTAAAAACAACAAAAAAGAAAGGATTTGTGTGTGTTTCTGTGTGTGTGTAACATATTTTTGCTGATAATGAAAATGAAGGGAGACTAATATAGATCTATTTCAAACTATTTAGCTCTCATCAGCTAGCCATACCCTTACTGGGATATATATACAGTATTACACATACACACATATAACCGCACACGTATATACACATATACATACACATGCATACACACACACACACACACACACATGTATATGTACAGTGTTCCCTCGATTTCCACGGGGGATGCGTTCCGAGACCGCCTGCGAAAGTCGAATTTCCATGAAGTAGAGATGCGGAAGTAAATACACCATTTTTGGCTATGGACAGTATCCCAAGCCTTGCCTTAACACTTTAAACCCCTAAATTACCATTTCCCATTCCCTTAACAACCATTTACTCACCATTGTTACTGGTGCTCACCATTGAATAAGACACTTAGTGATCCTGATATTTATAAACATAATTATTTATTAACAATAATTATTTTTTTTGTTATTTATTTGCAAAAATTATTAGTTTGGCGATGACATATGATGTCATTGGGTGGGAAAAAACGTGGTATTGGAAAAAAACCGCGAAGTATTTTTTAATTAATATTTTTGAAAAAACCGTGGTATAGGTTATTCGAGAAGTTTGAACCTGCGAAAATCGAGGGAACACTGTATATTTATATATTTCTGTTGAATCACCCTGGTATACCCAAATATGGGAGGAGTTTAATGCTTCCTTTTGCCTCTCAGCCCCACTGCGGGCCATTTCTAAGGCAGGCAAACTTTTTATAGCTGACAAACCATAATATATATGTGCAACACATTTTTGCTGAATTGAAAAGGAAAGGGAGACTAATATAAATCTATTTTGAGGTCATTTTCTCTCAGCCCCACCAGGGGCCATTTCCAAGGCAGGTAAACCTTTTATGGAAACTTTTTAGGGAAAAGAAAGCATTATATCCTGCCATATTAGGGTTTACCAGGGTGATTCGACAAAAATAAATAAATATAACGCTTCCCTGGTTAATTCTCTTCCTTACAAGGCAGAGGCTGCAGGTTCAAATCCCAGTAAGGGTATGGCTAGCTGATGAGAGGAAATAACCTCGAAATAGATCTATAGTAGTCTCCCTTTCTTTTCAATTCAGCAAAAATATGTTGCACACACCTGTAGGTCTTGGTGTATTTGGGTCTTTTCCCGTGTAAGATTGATAGAAACGTTTCCATGAGGTCCCACTCGTCATCTTCAGGCTGGTGCTTTCGGCTTCGTGCTCGGGAAAACAGCTTTGTACCAGCCTGAAGAGGACGAAACAGCCTTGTCGAAACATCGCCAAGATTCTATCAATCTTGCACGGGAAAAGACTCGAATACACGAAGATCTACATAACTATACCCATGATAATCTACGAAAATAAATACACACACACACACGTATGCATACAGACATAATTTTGCCTTTTTCTCTCTTGATGGAACTGGGAAAAAACAGTTTTCTCTTGATAAACAATGAAACTTGCATACAACATTTTTCAGTACACTTCCTCCAAGGCATCTGTGCTTCCGCTGCTAACATTACCTCAAATCTCAGGAAATTAGTGTTTTGAATTGGGAATGTCAAATCTCATAGGAGATTTCAGCAATCTTTCAGTTTTAATTTCTTGCAAAAATGTTTGGGACTTTTTTGCACCCACTCAAGAGGGGAAGATGAAGAGGCAGAGGGAGGGAGGGAGGGAAAGAGATCTGAAAAGCAATGGAAACTGCAGTTTAATGTTTCCAAATGTAAAATAATTTATTTGGGGAAAAGGAATCCTCAATCTGAGTATTGTACAGTGATACCTCGTCTTACAAACGCCTCGTCATACAAACTTTTTGAGATACAAACCCGGGGTTTAAGATTGTTTTGCCTCTTCTTACAAACTATTTTCACCTTATGAACCCACTGCTGCCGCTGGGATGCCCCGCCTCCGGACTTCCGTTGCCAGCGAAGCACCCATTTTTGTGCTGCTGGGATTTCCCTGAGGCTCCCCTCCATGGAAAACCCCACCTCCGGACTTCTGTGTTTTTGTGATGCTGCAGGGGAATCCCAGCAGGAGAATCCCAGCAGCGCAAAAACGGGCGCTTCGCTGGCAACAGAAGTCTGGTGGTGGGGTTTCCCAGCGAGGGGAGCCTCAGTGAAATCGCAACATCGCAAAAACACAGAGGTCCAGAGGTGGGGTTTCCCATGGAGGGGAGCCTCAGGGGAATCCCAGCAGCGCAAAAAAGGGCGCTTCGGCTGGCAAAAGGGGTGAATTTTGGGCTTGCACGCATTAATCGCTTTTCCATTGATTCCTATGGGAAACATTGTTTCGTCTTACAAACTTTTCACCTTAAGAACCTCATACCGGAACCAATTAAGTTTGTAAAACAAGGTATCACTGTATTGGCAGTTCTGTGTTAGCAAAAACTTCAGAAGAGAAGGATTTAGGGGTAGTGATTTCTCAAAATGGGTGAACAGTGCGGTCAGGCAGTAGGAAAAGCCAGTAGAATACTTGGCTGCATAGCCAGAGGTATAACAAGCAGGAAGAGGGAGATTGTGATCCTGCTGTATAGAGCGCTGGTGAGACCACATTTGGAATACTGTGTTCAGTTGTGGAGACCTCACCTACAAAAAGAGATTGATAAAATTGAACGGGTCCAAAGATGGGATACAAAAATGGTGGAAGGACTTAAGCATAAAACTTATCAGGAAAGATTTAATGAACTCAATCTATATAATCTGGAGGACAGAAGGGAAAGGGGAGACATGATCGAAACATTTAAATATGTTAAAGGGTTAAATAAGGTTCAGGGGAGAAATGTTTTTAATAGGAAAATGAACACAAAAACAAGGGGGCACAATCTGAGGTTAGTTGGGGGAAAGATCAGAAGCAACGTGAGAAAATATTATTTTACTGAAAGAGTAGTAGATGCTTTGAAAAAACGTCCAACAGATGTGCTTGGTAAATCCACAGTAACTGAATTTAAACATGCCTGGGATAAATATATATCCATCCTAAGATAAAATACAAGAAATAGTATAAGGGCAGACTAAATGGACCATGAGGTCTTTTTCTGCTGTCAATCTTCTATGTTTCTATGTTTAAGATTGCTAACTTCTGCAGTAGAGAATGAACTTCCTTCTTTAATTTTTTTAAAACTGTAGACCTCTCCCAAATGAAAAACAAAGACCGCCATCATCACATATGTATTTATTAAAATGCTACATTCATTATTGATATCCCAGAAGTAACAAAAGACCTTTTCATGGAGTGAGAGAGCAAAAAAACCTGGTGCTTGCTGGCTTTCTAGATACGAGATTCCATTGTGCCTTAATATCAGACTAGTGTTCTCTGCTCAGCAGCTGGAAAGTTTAGCTCACTGGTAACTCCCTAAAGACAAAAATTCACAGGGAAAAAAATAGTTTGGCAGCTTTGGAAGAAGAAAATGTTTTCACGTGAATAAGTGTGTTGAAACTAGGTGAGGCCTGAGCTGCTCTGGAATCAGAGAGGACTGGAAAGTAAATGGAATTAGACTGTACATTGTGTTTATATTAAAATTGAAACTTTATTAAGTTCAAGCTTAATTATTTACACAACTTTTAGGTCTGCAGTTAGATAAAATAGTGTGTGTACTCTTTATTCTCTTATCTAGCTTCTCTTCTTTTCTTCAGTGTCTAGCTTGCCACTTGCAGCAGAAAGTAGCAGACCATTAATGCATTCTTTAAAAACAACCACTGAAAATTAATTAGAAGAGGTGGGGGGAAAGTAGGGAGAGGAGGATAAAGGGCTGTTCCTTACTCATATCACCTGATGGCTGTCCATACTCCTAGTGGGTGTGAGGTTGCATCTGTGGCCTTGAGTCAAGGGTGGGTTTACTTACCTTCGCCACCAGTTCGCATCATGATTGAAGTGCATGTTTTGCGCCTCCCTCCCCAGAATTGACCCTCTTTGCATGCGTGGAAGCCTTTGCGCATGTGCAGAGGGTTTTTTGGCAAACTGTGGTGACCGGAGGACAGGTTCGGGGGCATGAACTGCCAGTCATCACTGCCGGTTCGGCATGTGATGGTTCTATAGAACTGGTCTGAATCGGCAGCAACCTACCACTGCCTTGAGTTTAGAAGACTGTAGCGAATATTTGAATAATGTTGTCTGATGAAATTGTGGTTCCAGCTGGTATCATAAAAACAACTCCACCTATCAAATCTGTTGTTGACTTTAGTTTTCTCTGTGCTGTGTTCTTCCTTGTTTTATGGATATGGTAAGACCTGGAGTAAACTTGAACAATATGGAAGGAAAATGTACAGCTTTTTTTTCCAGTGAGGTCTGCTAAGGTGGGAGAGGACATTGTGGTTTGTTTTAAGCACAGCTAACTAAACAAGTAGAGTTGCTTGCTTACTTAATGCTAAGATTAGGCTCCCTAGTAAAATATTTGTTGGCAGCAGGGTGCTTGGGTGGACTTCTGTTGAAAACACTCAATTTATCTGCTGGCTTATTTTTGTTTAGATTCCTTTAGTGAACTGATATAAATTGAAATTGGCATAATATTAACAAAAGCACCAGAATTATCTTCCTTTACAATAATTACTTGGTCTCATTGGCATTTTTAGAAAATATAAGTGCTGGATGGATATACTTACTGCTTTATTTTGAAGAGCCGACAAGAAAGAAAGAGACAGAGAGAGGAAGGAAGGAAGGAAGGAAGGAAGGAAGGAAGGAAGTAGCAAGCTTGATAAAGTGGGTAATGGGTGGACGGAGTAACTGTTCTTCCCATTTAATAAATTGATGTTTGGTGACAGATGATATCAAGATCGAATTTGGGTCTTTTTTGGGGGACCATAGATTTACTGTGGTCCTGGTGACCAAACCAAATTCAATCTTGCATCATTATCCTGATACACATATATGTCCCTTCATGACAAATGATATCCACCATGGCGATCATTTTGTGCGGGTGCCTACAACATTCCAAATGTATGCACCACTCTAAAATGGTTGAGATTCAAGCACTAAACTATAAGTAGTTGTAAAGCATAACTATGTCCAAATATTGTCCCAAACCAAAATCCACAATAGAATCTTTAATTTAGTGCAGTTTTTATAATAGGGCGAAGTTTCTGGTTTTTGCCAAATTGTGGCCTTGTGCTAACATGGTTCATTCCAGCCTGATGTCTTGTGATTCAGTAACAAGTTCAGAAATTGTCACAACTATTCCCAAATTATCAAATGTTTAGAAGGAAAGATCAAACTTAGTTTTTCCTTGAACTATTGCAAGGTCGGTGCTTGGATATACAGTATTTTTTGACTACAATGAAGCAAGCAATACTTTGAAATGAAGTAGACACCAAGTAACTAAAATCCTCTGTAACTGTGATGTGAATAAGATACAAAAATAATTCAGTTCTGTAGTTGTTATTTAGGGACAAAAGAACTGGCAACAGGGGCAAATAGTAAAAATGGATGTATAAACACCAAATTGTTATGCTGGGCAAAGTAGTTTGGAAAATAATTCATAGAGAAACAGAACTAACAAAATGCAATGCTGATCCTCAAATTAATTGAGCCCAACCTTTCTGTTGCTAAGTGAGATATTTGTTGAGTTTTGCACCATTTTACGACTTTTTTTTTGTCACAGACGTTAAGTGAATCATTGCAGTTATTAAGTTAGTGAGCTGGTTGTTAAGTGAATCTGGCTTCCATATTGACTTGCTTGTCAGGTGGTAACAAAAGTTGATCACATGAGCCTGGGACATCACAACGGTCATAAATATGAACCAGTTGCCAATCACTCAAATTTTGATCACAGGGGATCAACCCAGCAGATGCTGCAACCATCATAAGTGTGAAAAACAGTCACAAGTTACTTTTTAAAGTGCTGTTGTAACTTTCGGTGGTCACTAAATGAACTGTTATAAGTAAAGGACTACCTATATTGGCTTGGGCATGAAACATTAAAATGGAAATATATATCTGAGATGACCTGGAAAAATGCTACATACATCTGAGTTCTTGATTTGAAGAATGATTCTTGACATTTGTCAGAATTTAGTTAAAATGCCAAAGTATAACATCCCAAGTTATAGATAAAATAATATTCTTCTGGTAAATGTTCTAGGGCATTATTTCTCAATTTATTTCTCAATTTTAGCAATTTTAAGATATGTGGGCTTCAACTCCCAGAATTCCCCAGCCAACAAGGGAGACCAGCAAGGGTGGCTGAGGAATTCTGGTAATAAAAGTCCACGTATGTTAAAGTTCTCAATCTTGAAAAAATATTGTTCTAGAGATAGACATGAAAATAAAAATAATCTAAAAACCTTACCATGACTAACAAGGCAAAGGCGTTTTTCAGTTTCAGATTTCTGCTAATTATATAACATGTAATTTTCATTTCTTATAATGGAAGAAGCCACCTTGTAGTTTCTGCTGCTACTTCATTGGTGCAGCAAGCATAACCAAAATCCAGCATAATCTAATTTGTGATGTGGGTAGTGCTTTGTTCACTATGTTGATAGACTCCAATCTGCATAAGAACTCATAAAAAACAAATTAAAATTAAAATGTAAAATAATCATAATAACAGAGTTAACAAATTGTGAAATATTAAATAGGGTCAAGACAAACCTGATTATAGAACATACTAAACATAACCATACACAATAGCAAACAATCATTCCTTTTAAAACCCATAGAAAGTTGTTAAAGGCTTCCTTATCGGAGGTGTTTTTGTTGGAAGAAGAGAATACAATTGTTCTTGGTCTGCGCAAAAAAAAAAAAGGCCTCAACCAGACTATCTCTGGGCTTATTCTGCAGGAAGAGAAGGCGAGGCCTGATGGTGCTGTTTTTAATGCTATGTTTGATAAATAATACTTTAGAATGGAAGGAGAGATTGACTTGATGAAACGCTCTCTGACCAGCAATGCTACTGAGACAAAACAAACACTTATGGAAGGAATGTCAGCCTTCATTCTTTCAATGACATGCAGTGATGCTGGCAAGTAAGCATTCTATTAAATACCATGATTTGATGATGGTTAATTTTAGGAAACTGTTCCTAGCAATTAGGGTTGTTACTTCCCTTTCTTTCTACTGTGTACCCTCCTTCCACTTAATCTATGTTAGATGAAGCCGATCCATCTGAATTTCTTATGTAGCTGATATAAAGTGTGAGTTGCCTCTGGTTTTCCTTTACCCCAGAATTCCATTACCTAATTCCTTTGGAAGAACATCTATATTCTACGGTAACCAGTGGTGGGCCCCAGCCTCAATGGTGGGGGATGCTGTTCCAATGGCTGCCATATAGCACGTAGACTAGTACCGGTGGCGATGCCGGGCGTGCATGTGCTACTGGCTATTCCCCAGATCTACAGCTGCCCTGCCCCGCCACAAGCGTTGCCTTCCCCTCCGTTTGCCCCTTGCTCACCGCTCGCGCTGGCTCCCACTACCACCCATGCTGCCAACATTTGTCCCAAGAGCAAAAAGCGAGCACAGCAAGTGGGCGGTGGGGGGCAAATGGCGGTGGGCAGCAGCGAGCGGGCACTTACTTGTTTGCCCATTTCTAGGTTTTTTCGCTTCTGCACATGCGCAGAAGCGAAAAAAACGCCGAAAATCATGCTCACGCTCGCTAAGGGGGGGGAGCGAGCGAGGGTGTGCTCCCGGCCCATTCCAGTAGGGCTGGGAATGGTAGTCTGCTCCTGACTGTAACTATTATGTCTCTTTGTCTGTAACCTTTAAAACCTAATTCAAAATCCCATTAAAACCCAAATGTGCAAGCTATTTAATAGGTAGCATTCCTATTATCAGTAGTGGGTTCCTACCAGAACAGTAAAGGATGCCACGCCAACAGCAAAAGTTGAGCTGCTCGTGCAGCTTTGGATGTCTTACGCGTGTGCGCGTCCCAGCATGTTTCTGCTTCTGCGCATTCGCAGGAAGCAAAATCTTGTGAGGGGATGCGTGCGCACGAGATTACGGCAATTTTTTGCCTCTGTGCATGTGCAGAAGCAGAACAATCACCAAAATCTATCTCTCGGCCCTGCCTATTAGATAAAGAATAGGATTGCTCCTATTGAGATACTGCCCACATTTAGTCATTGTAATATTTTCTGCATTAAATATTAATTTAATGTTTTTTGCATCTCTGCATTTAATGTTTTTTTTCTCTGCATAATGTTTTGTTTATGTAATTTTTTTGCACCCTCTTCCTCCTTTCCAAGTTCTTACAGCAGCGGTTAAAAAAACCCACCTGAGCCCCATTTTTGGCTGTGTAATTTGACTGGTTTCTAGGATATGTTGGTTGAGCTTGTCCTGATTACCGTAATTGGTCAGTTCTATATATAGATTAGCTTCCACTATTTCAGAGCTGGGGAAATGAGAAGCTCTTCACGCCGAATCAGGGCAAAACAGGAAAGCTGTTTTCCCTATCAATGGAATAATTCTCTAACTGCATCCTTTTTGAAGCTCACCAAAGTCTATTTATCTGGCACAAGTGAAACCATTCCAAAATGGTCGAATTCTTGCTACTTAGAGTCAAGAGTCTTTCCATGAACAAAATTGGTCAGGTCGTTTTATATTTACTCTTTTAAATTATTTTCAGTACTTTAAAGTAATATTTATATATTGTTTTTATCTCAGCTTTTTGAGGCATTGTCTTACATAATTACATAGTTATTATGACTGATTATATGTCAGCTTGTTTTTATTGCTTGTAAACATCCTAAATTAACACATTTTTCTACTCAAAAGTAGTGCCCCAAGAACAAAGTAGTACCAAAGGCAATGTATATGGAGATTGGAGTACTGAGCAGTAGTAACTTTGAAAGATGGGCCAACTTATGGTGCTTCCTTCCATTTTATTAAATATTTGATGTCACCATTATTTATTACATGTTGTTACATGTTGTTTTTTATCATTGTTGTTAGCCGCCCCGAGTCTACGGAGAGGGGCGGCATACAAATCCAATAAATAATAATAATAATAATAATAATAATAATAATAATAATAATAATAATAATGGGAAAAGGTGACAATTTTTGTGTTATTCACCAGTAATGAACATCTGATTGGATTTATTGGGAGAAGCCCAGAGTTGGTTGAAAGATGGGTAGCTATATAAATATTTTAAATAAATAAATAAAATGTATTTGCAAATTCTTCCCTGTTACGTTGGGGGAAATGTTATTTATTACTTTTGTAAACCTAGGTTTCCTGAGGTAACTTAATGCTGTCCTTCTTATTTATTTATTTTTCAACATCTTTGTGAAGGTAGGCAAATATTGGTGAATAATGACAGGTCACACGATGACAGCATTAGGATTTGAATTTACGCTTTGTGTACCTTTTCTGGATAAAAAGTCAGCAAAACAGAACTATTGCATTTTGATTTTTGGATATTATAGCTTAAAGAGACTTGTTTCTCTGACATTGGTGAACAGGCTTACTGATTTGTCTCTCCCAAATCTTACATTTTCCTTTAGGCATTACCTATTTATCAGGATAGGGATTTCTTACCATTATTTTATCAAGCATGCTAATAATTCTGGATTGTTACTGTTAATTAAATGAAACACCCCCCCACACACACACCCGGCATCCCATTTTGCTGGTGTGTTACATGGTCTGAAACAAAAATGGAAGAATTGTTTTAAAAAAGCAGTCCTATTTATAGAATAGTATTGTTATGTTCTTTTAAAAATCCTACACATATGACAAAATAAACAATGCCTCTGGGTCATCCTGATGATGAGTCATGTGCATTCTTCAGTTGTCTTACAGTTGTCTGCTCACAACACGGGTTCTCTTTTATAAACCATCTTGCACTGGGGAATCTTTATTTCGTTATAAGAAAAAGAAAATTGCCAGCACAAGAAAAGTCACATCTAAAATAGCGCAAGGGGAATAATAATAATAATAATAATAATAATAATAATAATAATAATAATATACGAAGATCTAAAAATCGAGCTGCAACGACTCTGGCATAAGCCAATGAAAGTGGTCCCAGTGGTACTTGGCACGCTGGGCGCAGTACCAAAGATCTCAGCGGACATTTGAAAACCATCGGAATTGACAAAATCTCCATCTGTCAATTGCAAAAGGCCGCTTTACTGGGATCGGCAAACATAATTCGCCGCTACATCACACAGTCCTAGGTGCTTGGGAAGCGCCCGACTGGTGATGAAATACGAAATCCAGCATAGTGATCTCGTTTGCTGTGTTGTACTGACATAATAATAATTTATTAGATTTGTATGCCACCCCTCTCTGAAGATTCGGAGATGTACACTTAGAAGGAGAATTGCATTCCTGTTGTGAAGCAACCCTATTAACTGAAAGGTAGAAACATTGTGTATTGAATTCTTTCTGGAGCCCTTCCAACACTATTGCATGATGGAATGTGTCTCGCCTAGTCTAGTCTAGCACCCCAGTGATGGCAGATGAAGTCAGAATGAGCTCCAAGATTTCTGCTTTTTGTTTTCCCTGGAATGGGGAGGGGAGATTTTTTTGATGGTTACTCTCTACTCTTTCTACTTTATAGAGATTAAAAATAACTATATTAAACTATAGTTCTTTGTAGGCATATGTTAACACACCAATTTGGAGTGGACCATCCACCCATGAAAAATGTACACTTCAAACTCATGGGTTAACTATTTTTTATACATAGGAATTGAAACATCTGCCACTCAGAACTCTAGAATATGTTTTGTCCTCTACAACACGATGTGTCCAAGAATTTCCTTTTTTAAAAATGTTAAATAATTGAGTCAAAATATTTGTTTGATCAATAGCAAATCACCCAAAGTATTTGTCAAATGTTTAGTTCTAGTTGCTCTTTTGCAGTGGTGTTCCAAAATATTGGGTATCTTTCTCGATCATGCAAAATGTTACCCGGAGACCTGCTGAAGATGCCAGGATTTCTCTCCAAGCCTGTTGAATGCAACACAAATGCTCCATAATTCAATCCTGAGCCACATATATTCTCTTCTCTTGGTATCACAGGTGGCATCAAACACTTCAGTAAGTGTGCAAATGGGATAAATTTGTCAGGCATGGGGGAATTGAAATTTCCCTTCCCCCTAGGCTTATAGAATTTATACATGGTATGTTTGTATGTATGAGTGGTTCTTTAAATTGGGGTTTTTTAGATTGTTTTTAATATTAGATTTGTTTACATTGTCTTTTTATATTGTTGTTAGCCGCCCCGAGTCTTCGGAGAGGGGCGGCATACAAATCTAATTAATAATAATAATAATAATAATAATAATAATAATAATAATAATAATAATAATAATGTATAAAAACTTATAAGGAAAACCTATGCTTTCTACATGAATGTTTAATATAAAATATCACTGTTATAAGCAACCCATGTCAGCTACAAATTTCAATAAACTGCACATCTGGATGGAAAATAGTTTCAACAAAGATTAAAAATGACAAGTTGAAAACAGACTTTGACCATAGCGTCAGTTAGGAAACTCTGAGTATCCTAGACTAAGCTAAATCCCAAAAAACCAAGGAAATTCCTGGGAGCCTGGCATTCAAATGAATCAGTCATCAGCAGGCGCATAGATATAAACAACGTTTACACACATTTCAAAAGAGATGATAAAAAGCATACAATAAGGTTGTACATTCAGTTATCCCTGGAATATTTTAAAATAAAAGGTTATGATAGAACTCTTACTGTGGAGGAGATGAAAGGAACTTCACTAGAAGGGATCAACCCAGCACTTAGAACTAGTTAGATGGCTTTTGTGGTTATCCAGCCTGATACTGGCCTCAAATTAGCATTTGGACCATGATGTTTTCAAAACCAGCAAGACCCAGCAAGACGTTACTTCAAGAGGAGAAAAGAAACACTGTGAACTGGAGAAGTCTGTTCTGTTTCCAGCCTGCGTGACTAATCATAATATTACAGAATTCCAGAACATAAGTTTGCTGGTGATTTCTTTCCTTTACAGCCAAGTGTTTATGCAAAAGAAATTCCATAATTAGAGTCCTTAAGAGGGAGTCTTTGGTATTAAATTATTAAACCATTTAAATTAGGTTATAAAAGTTTTCCGTGGTTTGGTTGCCTTTGGCAAGTAACGGAAGCTCTCTTTGTTCCCTCGCTAATTGATGAGACTAGACATCTGTGTAGTAGTTAGCTTGTGAGAAAAAGGAATTATCTATAAAATCATGTTTAACAGTGTTTGAGATAATAACTAAGCTGTCTGGCAAAGTGACCAAAATGCCTTATAGTATTTATGTGAGTTATATAAGAGGGTGATCTAGGATATATTCCAAATATTTAGATGTCATTTTAAAATCTTCAAAATTGGTCATTTCAAATTTTAAAGGCTAAATTGCAAAGGAAAAATACTTAACTCTGTCCGTTTATGCAGAAAAATATGTTCTTTACTCATAAGCATATAGGTAAAAAAGCATTCATTTCCAAAATTGTCAACACGAACTGTATGTCATTATGTGTGTACACTGAGTTTTAAAGGCGCCTTCTCTTAATCTAAGGAGTGTTTAGGTAGAGAATGTGAAAATTAGGAAGGCTGCTTTAAAGAATGGGTTATAATTATACCAAGTACCAAATTTTATGTAATTATTCCTCATGATTCTTGCAACAATTACATATATACAGTAGTTTCAGGGCTCCCATTTATTTGATTCTGTCCATTTACAAATATATAATTTTTGTGATTACTAGGATTCTTTATAGAACTTAGTTGCACTTCTCTGCATTCATGAATCTGATAGGGAAAAGTTTATGAGATGAAAAAAATGGCCCTTAGAAATATGTGTGTGAATAAGGTACAGATAGGCAGCTGTTTTCTTTGTATTGCTTTCTCTTTTTTAAATTTTTTAATTACATTTTATTTTTAAAACCACAAAACATTACATACATCAAAACACATCAAGACACACACATATTCACTTTTTACAGCAGTTTCGTCCTGATAATATTTTATTATTTATATTTTTCCCTTTTAAACTTCTTTGATTATGTTTATATTTGTTGACCTATCATCTCATTTCTTCTTTTGTTTCTTCACATGGGTTGCTTATAACAGTGATATTTTATATTCTTTGTATTTCTTTCTATGTTTGCCACATCTTGAAACATTAAAATGCACACAGATGGGCACTGAGTTCGCCAAGATACTCCGATAGTAATGATTGGGTTTAAGAACTACCAGCATTTCAATCTACAGCTTGTCATTTTCAATTTAAGAGGTGTAACAACCTGTTACTCTTTCCTGCTGGTCTATTTGTCAGTCCTGATGACATGAAAACAGGACGCTAATCTCTACAATGCAATGAATAATGAATTTACAACCTGACAGCCTACTTAAAATAGCGTCAGAAAACTTGTTTCTTGAGATAGGCCCAGTGAAGCTGTACACACCACTTGTGAAATACTTTTTATACCAGAGTTCCAATTATGTTGGCTGGTTCACAACTACCAAGTGTTAATTTTTCCTGATTAAATCAGGAGTAATGAACTTGTCCTGCACTTTTAAGAGCCACGACCATTTTCCTGCACTAAGTAAGTAAGTTTACAATGTCAATAATCCCCTTGGGGAAAAGGCAGGACTTTATTTTCTATGACAAGGTACATATCACAAGTTTGGTAGGGCAGTTTAAATTAGGAGAACCAAAGATCAGAATGTACTGCAAAAGCTAGAGATAAAGAGGAACGTAGGGATATAATTCTACAGGTAAACATTGAATTATAATCCAGTTCCAATCTTAAGTATTAACTTAAGTCCATAAAAGAATGTAAAGATAATTTCTTGATTAGCTACATTCCCATAATATATAGCAGCGATTTTCAACCTTTTTTGAGCAGCGGCACAATTTTTACATTTACAAAACCCTGGGGCACATTGAGCAGGGCGGCGGGGTGTGTGTGTGTGTAAAAAAAGTTTGGACAAAAAATTCTCTCTCTCTTCCTCCCTTTTGCTCTATTTCTCCCTCTTTCTCTCCGTTCCTTCCTCTTACTCTCTCTCTCTCCATCCCTCTTTCTTTCTCTTCCTTCCTTCCTCTTTTTTGCTCTTTTTCTCTCTCCCTCCCTACCTCCCTCTATGTCTTTCTCTCTCCTTCCTTCCCTCCCTCTCTTTCTCTCTCTCTCTTGCTTTCTTTCTCTCTCTTTCTCTCTTTCTCTCTTGCTTTCTTTCTCTTGTTCTCTTTCTCTCTCTCTCTTGCTTTCTTTCTCTTTCTCTCTCTCTCTCTTGCTTTCTTTCTCTCTCTGAGCTTCGCGACACACCTGACCATGTCTCACGGCACACTAGTGTGCCGCGGCACACTGGTTGAAAAACACTGATATATAGTGCCAGTAATATATGCAAGCATGCTTGCCTTTCCCTTCCCTTCACTGAAGATTTAATTGCAAAGAACCTTGTAGAATTGTGTTACATAACTTTCAGATCAGACCTGTTCGCCTAGCTTCTCTTGTGTGTAAAAGTAATCACGGTTGGTTAATAGGATTTATATGAAGGTTTACTTTTTCTTTTACGATAGCAGACTTCTCCCTGGCAGGCACACAGATATCTAAAAAATGTATTACTGTAGAAAAAAAATACATTTTTCTGCAGTACAGAATTCCAGTGATTGCTTATGTATCTTCAGTACAGACAGCTATATAGTACAGAACAGTCAAAATTAAACGTTAAATGAAGAAAACATAAACTGTATGAGGAGGAGGTAGAGCAAGATAAGGAGAAGGGAGACTGATAATTATTTTGATGACTCTCCTGTTATTTTGGAGAATCCTGTGTCCTAAGATTTTGAATTCTCCCATTTCTTTCTCTCACCTGAGTTATGCAACAGGCTGGATGGCCCTCTCTGGGCTAGAAGCCCAGTTTTCTTTGGAAATGACGGATCTGATACCAGGATGTTTGTTTTGGCTGTGAGACAACTAATTCTTGTAAGCAGGTTGGTTTAATACCACTTCAGATCATGGGCTCCCACTTGATTTTAGCACCAAAACAGGAGTGGCATTGCAAGAAGCCCAAGGAAGAGAGCACTAAATTTCATGTTTAGATCATAAATGTAAGAATTATATTTTGATAGGAATGAACTGATTTTTTCTCAATTCCACTTTATGTCTTTTATATTATGGCTCCCATATGTGTTAGCTTCTGGTTTTCTTCTGGAAACGTTTCCCAAACTAATTACCTGTCTCCCACCCTTACCCCATACATACCATTCGTTGCCTATATTGGGGATCAGTGGATAAAGGTTTATTCAATCTTGCCATCCTGGTTTGTTTTGTAACGTCCATCCAAATTATCCAGAAGGGCTACTCTGGCTGTGTGTGTGTGTGTGTGTGTGTGTGTTTGTGTGTGTGAACTTCAGATAGTCTTATGACTTATGACCACAATTGAGTCCAAAATTACATTTAAGTGAATTTTGCCCTATTTTAGGACCTAGGTCTGGCATGTGTTGGAGGTTTTGCCAGCAGGGGAAGGGGGGGCAAAGTTGTGGGGGAGAGGACATCTGGAGAGTTGGAGAGCTTGGGGTATTGTGGTTATAACTGGGAGAGGTAGATATGGCAGGAGCTGTGGGGTAGGCCGCTCCCAGGGAACCAGAACTCGCTGTTTCAAAGCTATTACTTGTTCTTGCCCCTTTGATTCTGGTTCACTGGGCTCATCTTGTATACCTGGTGACTTGGGGATGTCAGGGCCCTGGGTTCAAGCTGCTGCTGTTTAATGCCAGGTCTATTGTTAACAAAGCTCTCCTCATTCGAGACTTAATCTTGGAGGAGGGAGCTGACCTGGCATATATAACCGAGAACTGGCTGGGGCAGGAGTGGGGTGTCCCCCTCTCAGAGATGTGCCCAGATGGGATTCAAGTACTGCATTAGCCATGACCCCAGGGAAGGGGTGGAGGAATGACAATTACTGCCCCCAAGAGTCTTCTTCCTCGCAGGATCCATGCCCTGGAGATTGTTGGGTGTGAGTCTCTCCTCTTGAAGTTGGACTCAGAGTTGCCGTTGGGCTTATTCCTGATGTACCTGCCTCCCAGCTGCATGTGCTGTGAGAGGCAGTAGCCGGATTGGTGATAGAGTTCTCCAGGCTCATGGTACTAGGGGACTTTAACTTCCCATCACTTGGTGAATCCTCAGCTGCAACTCAGGGGTCCATAACTTCCATGGCAACCATGGACCTGATCCAAGTAGCTCACAGTCCGACTCATTTGGGGGGGGCACACACACTTGACCTGGTGTTCCTCTCAGGGCAGTGGAGATATGATCTGGAATTAAGGGTATTCTCCCTTGTCGTTGTCAGATCATTTCTTGCTGAGGTTAGACTTTAAGACACCACTCCCCCATTGCAGGGATTACGTGGTCCCACCCCAGACACTTAATGGACCACGAAGGGTTCCAGAAGCAGCTTGGGAAGATACCTGACTCCCTTGTCCACAAGCTGTCTGAGTCCCTACTAGTGGCTGCCGGGAATAGGGTGGCAGCTGGGGCACTGAACCAGATTGCACCTTTGTGACCTCTCTGAAGCGGTGGATCTAGGAGAGCTCCCTGGTTTACCAAGGAGTTCCAGGAGATGAAGCGCCAGAAGAGACGTCTACAGTGACGCCGGAGGACCAATAACTCCGAATCTGACTGAACACTTCTGAGAGCCTTTATTAGGATTTAATGGTGACACAGACAGCAAATTGCTTGCATTTTTCCGCACTTATTGCATCCGCTGATTTGCACCGAGCTGCCCTTTTTAGGGTGATTTGTTCCTTCCTTAAAGTAGAAGCATCGGAGGATCCCTTGCAGGGTAGAGCTGAGGAATATATGCAGTTTCTGTCCAATAAAGCCGCTCAGATTCAGATAGACCTGGACTCTCATTGGGCAGTTTCGACTGAGATGACAGGGGCGGGCCTTAGTCCCATTGTGTGGGATAAATTTGAATCTGTGACTCCTGAGGAAGTGGACAAGGCAGTAGGAGTGATGAGTTCCTCCACTTGTCTGTTGAACCTCTACTCCTCCTGGCTGGTTTAGGCCAACTGGGGTGTGTGTGTGTGTGACACGAGGCTGGCTCCGATCATAAATATGAAACCGTTCGCAAAATAGGGCAAAACTCACAACAAATGTCTCGCTTAACAATCAGCTGGGGTTGTAAGTTTTAGATTTAGATTTTAATTTTATTGTTAGTGAACAGAAGACTGCACCATAGCACATTCCACATTTGTAGGGTTTACAACTCCCATAATTACCAGCTTGTTGTTCAGACATCTGGAAGGTGCCATGAAAAGTCTGATAAATCTTTGGTCTTTTGGAATTAACTCTGTTTAATTAAATTTGCTTCCTCATCATAGATCAATATATATATATATATATATATATAGTTGTGTCACTATGTCACTATGATCAGTAATATTCCGAGAAGCAGTTTCTCAACTGGAGATCTGTCATGTAAGGTCTGGACAACTCTTATTCCTGGAAATAATAGGATAATTTTGTTTCTGCAAATACTACCCCCATGCCAATAAATGTTAGCAGAACAATGTACCTTGCATGTATACTAGGACAAACTCCAAAGTTGCGGCATAGTGTGTAAACTTTTCAGCAAGAAAAATTGCTGGTCAAATATGTCATGACTAAGCCAAGAGGTCACCCAGCTCTTTTGTGTTTCAATCCAGTTCTGTTTGGAAACCTCTTTAAAGACAACTGACTGCATTTTACCTTGAGTAAATTGGTTTGAGGGACGACTACTTTTCTTTTAGCATTTCCTAGTTTTGCATCAACATCCAAGTGGCGGCAATGTTCAATCCTGTAATCTCAGCCAGCATAGTTATTTGAAAACGCTATGTTGAAATAATGGAAATTTGAAATCCAACATGTCTGTTGGGAAAGACCACATTTAGTGTACCGTGCATGTACAGGTAGTCCTCAACGTACGACCACAATTGAGCCCAACATTTCTGTTGTTAAGGGAGATGTTTGTTAAGTGAGTTTTGCCCCACGTCTTGCTCTCAGTTGTTAAGTGAATCACTGCAGTTGGTAAGTTAGTAGCCCCGTTGTTAAATAAATCTGGCTTTCCCATTGACTTTGCTTGTCAGAAGGTTGCAAAAGGTGATCACATGACTTTGGGACACAGCAAAGGTCATAAGTATGAACCATACTTATGAAGTATGAACCATACTTCAGAAGCATCTGAATTTTAATCACATGACCATGGGGATGCTGCAAAGATCGTAACTGAAAAACGTTCATAAGTGACATTTTTCAGTGCGGTTGTAATTTTGAACAGTCACTAAACGAACTGTTGTATGTCGAGGACTATCTGTAAAGTGTACTAGAATGGAATAGGATCATAGTTGGGTAGCCAAGCTTAAAAGAGATCAAATTTCAGAGGTTTTCTACTTAATGAAAACTATTCATGCTCCCCTTTTTTTGCGGTAGTCAAAACATTTCTCCAAGTTATCACAGTAATTTGTTTTGTTATCTTCTTTATTCCATTCCTTGCAGTTGGATTAAGTGTAAGATTGTTTTGTAATGCTGCTTTGCTTTTCACATTTTATAGCTTTGATGTTTTTAATTGAATATATATATCGCTGTTTTTAATTGAATTCAGTAATGAATTGAATTTAGTAATGTCTTTGCTGTGGTATTTTATTATCTCCTTTGCTTTTCGTACCATCTATTCCCAACATGTACAGTGTCTTTGATCTTAATTAATAGGCCCGTTCTACAACTCCTCTTCACACTTTTGCTATGGTATTTTGCCATCTGTCCAATAATGAAGTTGCGATGTGCTATACATTTGTTTGGGAGTAAGTTGTTGAAGTCCCTGGATTTCTTTTCAATAAATATGCTTGGGGTTTTTCACTGCGTGGATTACATGAAGAAACATCATAACACTTATTCCCAAAGGGATACTTAGCTGCTCTTGCTATGTTACTTAGTTCTGCACGATTCATTTCTCTTTCCTCTCTAACCCTATTCCCTTCCAGTTCTTCTGGGAGGGAGCTTGGTGGTGCCTGGAATTCCATCAGAGTGAAATAGCCAATTACTTTAGGAAGTTAGTTTTCACTCATTACTTAGCTAGAACTCCGTGTCTATACATAAAAACATATTTTCAGTGGGCAATACCTGAATTGCAATGTAAAATATTAATTTAAGGATTAAGAAAGTTGTACGGTCATGGAATTTGATGAAGCAGAACCCTGGCGGTCCCGAATTTTAGTTTGGCCATCAAAGGTTCTCTAAAATTAAGGATAGCCAATTCAACAGGTAGGGGATGTGTTCGACATTTGAGGAGGCTATTTGCTGAATTTGCTTCAAGTTATAGAAATCAGAGCCTCCGTGGTCATTGATTAAGCTGTCGGACCAGAACCAGGAAGAGCTTAGTTTAAGCCCAGCTTCAGCAGCTAGGTGACTTTGGACTAGTTGCTCTTTCTTAGGCCAATTCTCCTTCATAAGGTTGTTATCGGGAAGGGGGGGGGGGGGGATGGAGAAATATTTGTAATTTGTGTGATGAGCCATGTGGATTCTGGCATTGTCATGTGGCTGCAATGTGTGTTCACATAATACCTTTACTTTACTTCACTGTGGACCCCTTTAAATATCTTTTGTGGCCACGCACCATGGCCATGCCCCCCCCCCCAAGACTTAATTCAAGATTTTTATTGTAACATTTCAAGCCTTCTCAGATCCTCTGTTATGACAACGTGGACTCGCAGGGATCCACAGACCACAGGTTGAGAACCACTGTATTAAGTCATGCATTACATTGAACCATAAGCTAATC
Organism: Erythrolamprus reginae; assembly: GCF_031021105.1. Classification (NCBI taxonomy): domain Eukaryota; kingdom Metazoa; phylum Chordata; class Lepidosauria; order Squamata; family Dipsadidae; genus Erythrolamprus; species Erythrolamprus reginae. Next base: position 78,314,572 of record NC_091955.1, read on the forward strand.
ACAGTACAATAGCGTCTTTATACAACATACTAAAGAAAACAAAGTCCTTTGAATTACACTTGATTCCTGATGAGATTTTAAAGTCATCCATAGCATTGGAAATGGCCGCCCTAGCCTTCTTCTATTATTATTATTATTATTATTATTATTATTATTATTATTATTATTATTATTATTATTATTATTTGACTTCCCACTCTGAATTATAGTTCTAGAATTCCTAAATGATCCTTAATCCAAGTACTAAGGAGCAGCCCAATTTAGATTCCCAGCCTGACTTTCAACTGTCTATCAAATAACAGTAAAACTGGTTTGATTGTGAAGTATAAGTTAGGATATTAACAGTGTTTCTTAACCTGTACATATTTACATGTACAACACAAAGCGGGTGGTTTAAATCATAGTTTGTTAATTAAGCTAGGAGCAAGTCAGAACACTTGCATATGAGCAAATTAATCACGGTTTCTTTATTGAAATCTATTTTCTGTCAGTGTAAAAAGAAATGTCTGGGACACATCAACAAGCAACCAATAAGCCAGGATTCTAGGTTCACTATTAACCATAATCAACTGTTCATAAGCAGTGACTTTACGTTTTTCTTCACATCTTTCTTCCTTGGGATGGATTTACACTTCACATGGAGTTAAAGCCAAGCCATGGCTTAATGTTATGTGCAAAGGAGTTCATTAAATTTCCTAGTAACGATGTTAAGTGTTTCGATTAAAGCACAGAATGGAAGTGGATGTCCTCTCTGTCCTCCATTGGCTATTTCTCTGTAGCTGCTGATTTTACACTAATTTTGCTTCTGTTACTCAAGTGACTTCTGGGGTGCTATAAACCGGTCTGGAGACTTGAGGCTGCAAAGTCAAGAACAGAGGGTGTGGGCCCTGCTCTGCTCTACAGCAGTTTTTGCAATCAGACATAAATAGCCCTTTATGCCAGAATCAGGCTCAGAGAAAGGAATGTTTTGTCTGGAAGGCATGGTATGTGGCTGGAGCTAAGGAGTTGCTGCTAGAAGCTCCAGTTGGTACACAGCCAAATGTACTTTCTAATGTCGTTCTTTTCCTGCCATTCAGTCTCCTTCTCTTCTAAAGGTTGGCCTTTCTTTCTTTTTTTCCTACACAAAGACAAATGGATTGAGTGCACGGGAGGCAAAGCCTAATCTAGTTTCTAAACAATTTCTCATCTCAAAGTCATAGCACTTTCAAGGTTGTGAATTTCGATGGGTTATTGGAGTGGGTTCTTGAGATGTAGCATTGTTCAAATGTTCTCACTTTTTGTTGTGGTTAGCTCTGGCCCAGCTCCTGCCCCAAGGAATGTGGAGGTGGATGTAGGGGAGATATCCACATGCCGCAGGCCTGTTTTGCTCACAGTAGAATCTGCCGTCGAAGTCTCCTCTTGACCAAGGAAGCGTGAGTGACAGGGAAGAGGGGAGTTTGGCAGACAGCCCAGGAGGAGATCAGTCATCTGTATCATCCCTGGATTCTGAAAAAGAATTAATGACACATCCACGCATGCGTAGAGTGATGCATAGGAGACAACAACTGAAGGATTATTACAAGAGAAAATGAGGCCACCTGTGGTTGGGTGGGGCTGCTGTAATTAGTGCTACAGATAAAAGTGCAGCCTGGTGTTTTAGCCACATGGCAGTTTATCTGATTCATTGTTTCATCAAGATCGTGGTTTTTGCTCTTCAGGATTGTGTGTGTGGACTCTCTGGACTTTAGAATTGGACTCAATTTCCCAGTTATTGGGTGAGCAAGTGGACTGCATTTAACCTGTGCCTTGTGTGTACCAGAAAATCCCTTTGACATTTAAAAAGGGAGCTGTTTCTGTTTTTCTGTTTATAAAAACTTTTGGGTTTTCCTTTTATTGTGTGGTGTGTGTCTTCCTGGACTAATTACCCTGTAATTACGGGCGGTTGAGACACGCCGGCAGAACACTTTTTCTATTAGTTTTCTTAATTCTCATTTTTTTCCATTCTCTGTTCCTTTCCAAGACTTTTTATCTTTTTATTCCATCTGTCTAAGGCAGGGGTGTCAAACTCGCGTTGTCACGATGGGGGTCAAATGACGTATAATGACTTTTTCCCCCTGCACTAAACTGCGCAGGACTAGCATATGACGCATCAAACCATGGACTGCAAGTTTGATACTCCTGGTCCAAGGGGATCATTTTGACTGGTGGAATAGCTCAGACAATTTGATCTTCTTACCTTATTCTTCTAGGACGGGGGATCAAATTTTATTTCATTGAGGTCCACATCAGGATTGGGGGGCATGTCTGGGGTGCATGTGGCCAGCTTGATCACTGGTGTCGGGGCACCTCTAGTGGCCCAAGAGCTTTACCAGTGAAAACAGGCTCCCGGTTCTGATTTCGGCTGCAACTGCCTCATGCAACCTCTGAAAGCAGCCCTCCCGAGCTCTGTTTTCACTGGCAGAGGCACCCTGGGCGGGTCCTTCGCTGTTTCCAGGGTGGTTCTGCAGGCCAGTTCTAAGCACCCTGCGGGTCGGATGTGGCCCCCGGGCGTTGAGTTTGAAATGCCTTTTCTAAGAGTTTAATGCATCTGAAAGTCCTCAGAGGTCTCATGCAAAACTTTCAAGAGTTTTATGCCTCTTCAGATTGTAGACTTGATTGGATTGTACAAATTGGATGTTTTGATACTAGGAAAGTTAATTCCGAATTTCACAGCTGGCAGCTGTTTAAAATGACCTGGACTTTAGCTTGTGAGTTTGTGTAAATAGTAGCTTGAGGTGATCCAGACCTCCTGCTGTGATATTATTCTGATACAGGAATTTGTTTAGTGCTTTTACCTTTAATGACACTTGCAAGCTGGATATGGATGCATTTATCATGCTCTTACCCATGCTTTATAAAGGCCATGCATCTCTCTAGCTCACGGTTCATTTGAATCATGCATTTGCGTCAGCAACTGCACGTACTGTACACCTTTTGCTTTTCCCCTGGAACGAGGGAGGCTGTTAATACTCCATCATCAATATCTTTAGTGAACATGTCAGGGGAATAGGCTGCAGCATCACCCTTACAAAGTCACATCTTTTGACATTTATCTGTTCAGTGAACATGCAGATAGTAGAAGGGAATATTTGGAGAAACATTCTGATTTTCTTCTCAGGATGTGAGGTTGCTTTACGTCTGCTGTAGAATCCAAGGCTAGACTTGAAAAATAACTCCAGTATGCTATCATTTTAGATTCCGTAATTGAACTTCAGTAGAATATTAATGAAAATTAGACAGAACTTCCTTGTGTGCTGGGCATGAGGACTCCAAAGCAAGACAATTTTATCTCCTCATCGCTATGCGAGCGATATCTTTTCATTCTGTTTCTATCTCAGGAGGTTTCCCGTTTGTGTTGGTTTTTAAAAAGGTTTCACAGATGTTAAACGCTAAAGGGCATTTTCACAGTTAATTTTAGCTAAATTCTGATTACCATAGCTTCTGTTAGAACATTGAGATGCCTGTTTTTCATTTGGCTTGTTATTTGGAAAAGCAGATCTTAAAATTCCTTCCCAAAGCAATATTTAAATTAAAAATAATAATGCATATTATTTTAACAATAACATTTTTAGGATTTATTCCTCTGGACTGTTGGTGGTAATAGCTCCGGGGAGTAAGTGGAGGGAGAAAATCCAGCTAAGATTGGGGTGTGTGGGTGTTTCCTTTTCAGGGACCCTTCTTTCAGGGCATTTGCTAATAACTCCTGGGGTTGGAGTGGGGAGAGAGGAGGATTTAGACAGCTTAATTTAATTTAATTTAGAATGTACAAAATAGTACAATTT